>NW_027362773.1:172887532-173298331 GCF_046119375.1 Phyllobates terribilis
AATTTTTCACTCTGATCGTAATTGCAAAAATGATTGGTTTTAAACGACGCTGTGCAGGTTTTGCACCCAGTTTGTCCGCACTTAAGATAACCCTTTAATGACAACCATGTTTTTTGTGATGGTGAACATGCAAACTAGGTGATAATACATTTCCTAGCGTTTTTGCTTTCCTTGGTACTATTCTCACTCCGTCTTTTAAGATGTTTGTAATGACGGGATCATCTTGCTAAATGTGGAAAATGGAAAATGGACCTAAAATACGGACTGTGATTAAGAACCAAAACTGGCAAGCTGTTTTTTTTATTTGATTTCATTCTAGTTTTATTAAGTCCATCCTATTCCTAGTATACTACTATAACCAGTAGTTATGATCTCATGTCAGATATTGAGAAAAACCTGCAGATGTGTCTTTATATATAGTGGATGGAAACTTCTGGTTTCAACTGTATGTACCAATGTATCAGTCACATCCTCCTGACCTCGCGGTCGGCGTGGATGATGAATCTTTGAGCTTTCCAGGCTCTTCGCGCTCTCATCGCAGGTGCCTAAGTAAAGATCAAGGAGCGACCCGAGTGCAATAATCAAATGACGGCCAATAGAAGGATCCGGAGCTTCTAAAGGTCAATATCAGGTCCGCAGAGTGCGGCAGTCGGATCCACGCGCTTCATATTCATCGCTCGTGACTCCCACACATCTCATATCTCAGCCGCGTTTATTTCTGCCGGAGCTCGGACATCACCAGCGAGAGTGAAAAAAAATGAATCTATGGGTGAGAATAGTGATAGAAATAATCAGAAAATGGGAAAAAGGAAACAAAAAGAAGTTATAAATGAGAATTCATACCGTTTAATAAGAGGAAATAATAATTGATATAAGAAACTAGTGATAATAATGAAGACAGAGCCGACGATAACATTACAACCGCACATGGCGCAGAGCTCGCGGCTTCCCATGGAAGGAAACCATCTTTTTTCTCCGTGATAGAACATGTCCACGGAATCTTTGCGGAGATTTCCAGCCTCGGAGGATGTAGCAATATCTCCACGTTGTATCGTTTACATGATTGTTACCAGAGTTTTTTCTGGATCCACATCTTTGGAGATGTCTGGCCGACTGCGAGCCCCCCGAGCTGCCCCGCTGCGATCTCGAGGGGAGGCTGAAAGATTCCAAAACTTTTATTAGTCGTTACGAAATTCCAAGAAACTTTCAATTCGCTCTCTGATGTTTAACCCATGGGGCAAACATCCCACGGATGAGCTCCTGGCACCCAGGTATTGGGCTAAACATTGACTTATCGCAGGGATGCACATTATTTGGTCCAAGGGACACATTGCCATGCTGAACCAATCCTATGGGCCACAAAAAATGTAAAGGGTTACAAAGTTTTTGAGCATTTGAGGAGGATTCGGAGCATTTAATCTCAGTTTCTGTTCCAAAAAAATCAATGTGAAAACACGCTATCTTAAACGGAGCTTTTGGAGCAGAAATTTACCAAATCCTCCTCATAATCTCAAATCTCTAAGTTTTGAGGATTTTTAAGTTTTAACACAGCAATGAAGCACATTATGGATTGCTACATTTGTACAAGAACCACTGGCAGCACATGAGTGCGGCACCAGAACCACCATCAGTACATGAATGTAGCGTCAGAACCATCGTCCGTTCATAAATGCAGCATCAGAATCAACGTCAGTACATGAATGCAGCACGAGAAACACTGTCAGTACATGAATGCAGTGCAGAAACACTGCCAGTACATGAATGCAGCTCCAGAAGCACCGTCAGTACACGAGTGCAGTGCCAGAACAACTCTCAGCACATGCATGCAGCTCCAGAACCACTGTTGGTACATGAATGAAGCTCCAGAAACCCAGTCAGTACATGAGTGTAGCGCCAAAACCACCATCAGTACATGAATGTAGCGCCCAAACCACCATCACTACATGAATGCAGTGCCAGAACCACCATCAGTACATGAATACAGTGCCAAAACCACCATCAGTAAATGCATACAGCACCAAATTTAGTACAATGATCAACTGAAATATCAAGTCAGCCCCATACAGTGCCTACAAGTAGTATTCAACCCCCTGCAGATTTAGCTGGTTTGATAAGATGCAAATAAGTTAGAGCCTTCAAACTGCAAACGAGAGTAGGTTTTATGAACAGAAGCATAAATCTTACAAACCAAAAAGTTATGCTGCTCAGTTGAATTTTAATAAATTTTAAACATAAAAGTGTGGGTCAATTATTATTCAACCCCTATGTTTAATATTTTGTGGAATAACCCTTGTTTGCAATTACAGCTAATAATCGTCTTTTATAAGACCTGATCAGGCCGGCACAGGTCTGTGGAGTTATCTTGGCCCACTCCTCCATGCAGATCTTCTCCAAGTTATCTAGGTTCTTTGGGTGTCTCATGTGGACTTTATTCTTGAGCTCCTTCCACAAGTTTTCAATTGGGTTAAGGTCAGGAGACTGACTAGGCCACTCCAACACCTTGACTTTTTCCCTCTTGAACAAGGCCTTGGTTTTCTTGGCTGTGTGCTTTGGGTCGTTGTCTTGTTGGAAGATGAAATTACGACCCATCTTAAGATCCTTGATGGAGGAGCGGAGGTTCTTGGCCAAAATCTCCAGGTAGGCCGTGCTATCCATCTTCCCATGGATGCGGACCAGATGGCCATACCCCTTGGCAGAGAAACAGCCCCACAGCATGATGCTGCCACCACCATGCTTGACTGTAGGGATGGTATTCTTGGGGTCGTATGCAGTGCCATCCAGTCTCCAAACGTCACGTGTGTGGTTGGCACCAAAGATCTCGATCTTGGTCTCATCAGACCATAGAACCTTGAACCAGTCTGTCTCAGAGTCCTCCAAGTGATCATGAGCAAACTGTAGACGAGCCTTGACATGACGCTTTGAAAGGAAAGGTATCTTACGGGCTCGTCTGGAACGGAGACCATTGCGGTGGAGTACGTTACTTATGGTATTGACTGAAACCAATGTCCCCACTGCCATGAGATCTTCCCGGAGCTCCTTCCTTGTTGTCCTTGGGTTAGCCTTGACTCTTCGGACAAGCCTGGCCTCGGCACGGGAGGACACTTTCAAAGGCTATCCTGGCCGTGGAAGGCTAACAGTAGTTCCATAAGCCTTCCACTTACGGATGATGCTCCCAACAGTGGAGACAGGTAGGCCCAACTCCTTGGAAAGGGTTTTGTACCCCTTGCCAGCCTTGTGACCCTCCACGATCTTGTCTCTGATGGCCTTGGAATGCTCCTTTGTCTTTCCCATGTTGACCATGTCTGAGTGCTGTTCACAAGTTTGGGGAGGGTCTTAAATAGTCAGAAAAAGCTGGCAAAAGAGATCTTTAATCCACACATGTGAAGCTCATTATTCTTGGTGCCTGAACTACTTCTTAATACTTTAGGGGGACCAAACAGAATTCTTGTGGTTTGAGGGGTTGAATAATAAATGACACTCTGAATTAACTTTTAACGTTTTAAAAAAAAAAAAAAAAAATTGCTGCAGTGCATTTCCCACTTCCAGGCTGATCTACAGTACAAATGTCACAATGCCAAGTTAATTCCGCATGTGTCAACCAGCTAAATCTGCAGGGGGTTGAATACTACTTGTAGGCACTGTATATAATATCATTGCTTGAACCTACAATTCCCAGTATGTCCTTAACAATGGTAAGAAGATGCTGTGAGTTGTTACTAGTCACCATCAGACTGCGGACCATACAGGATCCACAGCACTGATGATATGCAGGCAATATCTAAATAAACATTCACATCCAGGTACTGTACCTTATTGACAACATCTTCACTGATTGGAGGTGTTCCCATCCCTTTTGCCTTCACGTAGTAAAGACACCATGATGAGATTTCATGCCGAAAGCTCATCTCTGCAGACTTACCTCTTCTCCGCCTTCTGCAACACATTCTGACACAGTGCCCTTAGAAATAAAAGTATCATTATTCTGCCCCATAAATAAAAATATATCCCATGCTGCACCCCTGAAAAAAGAATTGCCCCTCACTGAGCTTCCTGCACAAAATATCCCCCCACATTGCCCCTCTCTATATTATCTCCCTACTCTGCCCCTCTGTATAATATCCCCCCACATTGCCAATCTCCATAGTGTCCACCCACACGGTCCCTCTCCATAATGTCCCTCCAAAGTCCTTCTATATAGTATCTCTCCACACTGCCTCTCTATATTATCGACCCACATTGCCCCTCTGTATTATATCCTCTACACTGCCCCTCTCCATTATATCCCCCACACTGCCCCCCTTCATAATGTCCCCCCACAACCCCTCTCCATAATATCCTCCCACAGAGCCTTTTTCTAAATTGTCTCCCCACACTGCCCCTCTGTATAATATCCCCCACAAACTGCCCCTTTCCATAATGCCCCTCCACACAGCCCCCGTCCATAATTTCCCTTGACGCAGCCCCTCTCCATAATATCTCATCCACATACTGCCCCTCTCCATAATGTTGCGCCCCCACATTGCCCCTCTCCATAAAGTCCCACCACAACCCCTCTCCATAAAGTCCCACCACACAGCCTCTCTCCATAAAATTCCTCCACACTGCCACTCTCAATAATATCATCTCTCTCCATAATATTCCCTCCCACACTGTCCCTCTCCATAATGTCCTCCCACACTGCCTCTTTCTATATTGTGTCCCCACACACTGCCCCTCTGTATAATATCCCCCACACACTGCCCCTCTGTATAATATCCCCCACACACTGCCCCTCTCCATAATATCCCCCCACATTGCCCTTTTTTAATTATTTCCTCCATACTGCCCCTCTCCATAATATCGTCTCTCCATAATATTCGCCCCTACACTGTCCCTCTCCATAATATCCACCACACTGCCCCTCCCCATAATATCCCCCCAAATATCCCCTTTCCGTATTTCCCCCACACTGACGCTCTGCTTCAACTCCCCCCCCATCCACTGCCCCTTACTATACTATGCCCCCTTTCCCAATTTCCCCCTAATTGCCTCATAATGTGCCCTCACAGTAACCCTAACCCACCCTTTGCCCTCTCATATATTTTTGGCTTGGAATTAGATACAAGGCTCAGCAGACAGTATCACACATGATGGGATTAGATACAAAGCTCAGCTGACAGTATCACACCTGATGGGGTTAGATACACGGCTCAGCAGACAGTATCACACCTGATGGGATTAGATACAAAGCTCAGCAGACAGTATCACACCTGATGGGGTTAGATACACGGCTCAGCAGACAATATCACACCTGATGGGATTAGATACACGGCTCAGCAGACAGTATCACACCTGATGGGGTTGGATACACGGCTCAGCAGACAATATCACACCTGATGGGATTAGATACACGGCTCAGCAGACAGTATCACACCTGATGGGGTTGGATACACGGCTCAGCAGACAATATCACACCTGATGGGGTTGGATACACGGCTCAGCAGACAATATCACACCTGATGGGGTTGGATACACGGCTCAGCAGACAGTATCACACCTGATGGGATTGGATACACGGCTCAGCAGACAGTATCACACCTGATGGGGTTGGATACACAGCTCAGCAGACAGTATCACACCTGATGGGATTGGATACACGGCTCAGCAGACAGTATCACACCTGATGGGGTTGGATACACGGCTCAGCAGACAGTATCACACCTGATGGGGTTGGATACACGGCTCAGCAGACAGTATCACACCTGATGGGGTTGGATACACGGCTCAGCAGACAGTATCACACCTGATGGGATTAGATACACGGCTCAGCAGACAGTATCACACCTGATGGGGTTGGATACATGGCTCAGCAGACAATATCACACCTGATGGGATTAGATACATGACCCGGCAGCACCCCAGATACTCTTTTTTCACAGGGGGGTGCACAGAGGTCTCTGTGGTCTCGTGTTCGGGGGGCTTGGCGCGGTTTGCTGCCTTTTCGGTGTTGCGCGGGTGAACCGGTAATCGTTACTCGCTCTCAGTGGAAACTCATTCTCCTCGTCTGGTAATTAGGAGGTAATAAGCCGGCGGTGGCCATGTTTACAGTGCGCGGAGCGGAGCGCAGCCGCCGGGGCTTCCTGACGACCATTGTGGTTGAAGGATATTAAAAAGTGAGCTGTGCGCTTGTTTCCGTGCCGCCGTCTCCTATTCCGCAGCGTCTTCTATCAATAAGTAGCTTCCAGGTACAATATTAAAGAATCCGCGGCTCGCTACGTGTTTACTTGTGTCCGTGACGCGCTCGCTATATTCTCTCCACTGCTCCTGTTAACCCCTCGTATGCAGAGTGTCTTATCTGCAGCTTTACCTGTCTATGGAAGGAAACAATGAAGAGTAACAATGTATCTTTATGTCTCTAATCACTTCTTAAAGTGACCACGTATTATTAAAATGGGAGGAGCCCAACAATCAAGGTTCAAAGGCTCATCTTAAAGTGACACTGCCTGTAAATCTAAGAAGGGAAGCAGCAGACAGAAGCATCTGATAGGCTCAAAGCGCACAGCCGACCTCTGACATCACTCCAGGAAGACTCCGCCCACTGCTCAGTTATAGAGAGATAATGAACATTTTCAGAATCCCCAGATAGAAAAGACCCAAAACCTGCCTGTGACGCCGCGCTCCCGGCTGCTCCGGATCAGCAGTGAGGGAGGGGATAGTGTCTGCACTTGGCGGTGCACTGAGCGGTGCACTGAGCGGTGCGCTGAGCGGTGCACTGAGCGGTGCGCTGGGCTTCCATCTCCCTCCTCCTGCTCTCTGTATATTAGATATAAGATTTGCTGAGCGGGGGCGGGTCCATGTGCGGATGCCGGCGGAGGTCAATAGGCGGATCTTGTGGGTGGATTTAGGGGTCTGGTCTGTGGATGAATGTAGGGGTCTGGTCTGTGGGTGGATTTAGGGGGCCGGTCTGTGGGTGGATTTAGGGGTCTGGTCTGTGGGTGGATTTAGGGGTCTGGTCTGTGGGTGGATTTAAGGGGCCGGTCTGTGGATGAATGTAGGGGTCTGGTCTGTGGGTGGATTTAGGGGGCTGGTCTGTGGGTGGATTTAGGGGTCTTGTCTGTGGATGAATGTAGGGGTCTGGTCTGTGGGTGGATTTAGGGGGCTGGTCTGTGGGTGGATTTAGGGGTCTTGTCTGTGGATGAATGTAGGGGTCTGGTCTGTGGGTGGATTTAAGGGGCCGGTCTGTGGATGAATGTAGGGGTCTGGTCTGTGGGTGGATTTAGGGGGCCGGTCTGTGGGTGGATTTAGGGGTCTGGTCTGTGGGTGGATTTAGGGGGCCGGTCTGTGGATGAATGTAGGGGTCTGGTCTGTGGGTGGATTTAGGGGTCTGGTCTGTGGTTGGATTTAGGGGGCCAGTCTGTGGATGAATGTAGGGGTCTGGTCTGTGGGTGGATTTAGGGGGCCAGTCTGTGGGTGGATTTAGGGGGCCAGTCTGTGGGTGGATTTAGGGGTCTGGTCTGTGGGTGGATTTAGGGGGCCGGTCTGTGGGTGGATTTAGGGGGCCAGTCTGTGGGTGGATTTAGGGGTCTGGTCTATGGGCAGATTTTGGGGCCTGTCTGTGGGCGGATTTAGGGGTCTGGTCTGTGAGCAGATCCTGGGGGCCGGTCTGTGGGTGGCTTTAGGGGTCTCGTCTGTGGGTGGATTTAGGGGGCCGGTCTGTGGGTGGATTTAGGGGGCCGGTCTGTGGGTGGATTTAGGGGGCCGGTCTGTGGGTGGATTTAGGGGGCCGGTCTGTGGGTGGATTTAGGGGTCTGGTCTGTGGGTGGATTTAGGGGTCTGGTCTGTGGGTGGATTTAGGGGTCTTGTCTGTGGATGAATGTAGGGGTCTGGTCTGTGGGTGGATTTAGGGGGCTGGTCTGTGGGTGGATTTAGGGGTCTTGTCTGTGGATGAATGTAGGGGTCTGGTCTGTGGGTGGATTTAAGGGGCCGGTCTGTGGATGAATGTAGGGGTCTGGTCTGTGGGTGGATTTAGGGGGCCGGTCTGTGGGTGGATTTAGGGGTCTGGTCTGTGGGTGGATTTAGGGGGCCGGTCTGTGGATGAATGTAGGGGTCTGGTCTGTGGGTGGATTTAGGGGTCTGGTCTGTGGTTGGATTTAGGGGGCCAGTCTGTGGATGAATGTAGGGGTCTGGTCTGTGGGTGGATTTAGGGGGCCGGTCTGTGGGTGGATTTAGGGGGCCAGTCTGTGGGTGGATTTAGGGGGCCAGTCTGTGGGTGGATTTAGGGGTCTGGTCTGTGGGTGGATTTAGGGGGCCGGTCTGTGGGTGGATTTAGGGGGCCAGTCTGTGGGTGGATTTAGGGGTCTGGTCTATGGGCAGATTTTGGGGCCTGTCTGTGGGCGGATTTAGGGGTCTGGTCTGTGAGCAGATCCTGGGGGCCGGTCTGTGGGTGGCTTTAGGGGTCTCGTCTGTGGGTGGATTTAGGGGGCCGGTCTGTGGGTGGATTTAGGGGGCCGGTCTGTGGGTGGATTTAGGGGGCCGGTCTGTGGGTGGATTTAGGGGGCCGGTCTGTGGGTGGATTTAGGGGTCTGGTCTGTGGGTGGATTTAGGGGTCTGGTCTGTGGGTGGATTTAAGGGGCCGGTCTGTGGATGAATGTAGGGGTCTGGTCTGTGGGTGGATTTAGGGGGCTGGTCTGTGGGTGGATTTAGGGGTCTTGTCTGTGGATGAATGTAGGGGTCTGGTCTGTGGGTGGATTTAAGGGGCCGGTCTGTGGATGAATGTAGGGGTCTGGTCTGTGGGTGGATTTAGGGGGCCGGTCTGTGGGTGGATTTAGGGGTCTGGTCTGTGGGTGGATTTAGGGGGCCGGTCTGTGGATGAATGTAGGGGTCTGGTCTGTGGGTGGATTTAGGGGTCTGGTCTGTGGTTGGATTTAGGGGGCCAGTCTGTGGATGAATGTAGGGGTCTGGTCTGTGGGTGGATTTAGGGGGCCGGTCTGTGGGTGGATTTAGGGGGCCAGTCTGTGGGTGGATTTAGGGGGCCAGTCTGTGGGTGGATTTAGGGGTCTGGTCTGTGGGTGGATTTAGGGGGCCGGTCTGTGGGTGGATTTAGGGGGCCAGTCTGTGGGTGGATTTAGGGGTCTGGTCTATGGGCAGATTTTGGGGCCTGTCTGTGGGCGGATTTAGGGGTCTGGTCTGTGAGCAGATCCTGGGGGCCGGTCTGTGGGTGGCTTTAGGGGTCTCGTCTGTGGGTGGATTTAGGGGTCTCGTCTGTGGGTGGATTTAGGGGTCCGGTCTTTGGGCGGATTTAGGGGTCTTTTCTGTGGGCGGATCCTGGGGGCTGGTCTTTGGCCGGATTTAGGGGTCTTTTCTGTGGGCGGATCATGGGGGCTGGTCTGTGGGTAGATCCTGGGGGCTTTTCCGCTCCTATTCAGCCCTTTCTGAGCTTTCTCGCCGGGTGAAAATTATTACACTGATGTCACCCAGTTTTCCAGTGACTTTACCTGCCATGTAGACCACCATAGTTATTTGGAGTCACGTCTCCCCTCCTCCATTACAACAGTGTCAGTCTTTACTGTAATCCTGCTATGTTATTCACCAGCCAGGAAGCTCAGGATGCGCAGAGCTGTGGATTCCACAAGACTGTGGAGTTCTGCGGAGCAGAGGATTGCCGGAGGACGCGGAGCAGAGGATTGCCGGAGGACGCAGAGCAGAGGATTGCCGGAGGACGCGGAGCAGAGGATTGCCGGAGGACGCGGAGCAGAGGATTGCCGGAGGACGCAGAGCAGAGGATTGCCGGAGGACGCGGAGCAGAGGACTGCCGGAGGACGCGGAGCAGAGGATTGCCGGAGGACGCGGAGCAGAGGATTGCCGGAGGACGCAGAGCAGAGGACTGCCGGAGGACGCGGAGCAGAGGATTGAAGAGGACGCGGAGCAGAGGATTGAAGAAGACGCGGAGCAGAGGATTGCCGGAGGACGCGGAGCAGAGGATTGCCGGAGGACGCGGAGCAGAGGACTGCCGGAGGACGCGGAGCAGAGGATTGAAGAGGACGCGGAGCAGAGGATTGAAGAGGACGCGGAGCAGAGGATTGCCGGAGGACGCGGAGCAGAGGATTGCCGGAGGACGTGGAGCAGAGGATTGAAGAGGACGCGGAGCAGAGGATTGCCGGAGGACGCGGAGCAGAGGATTGCCGGAGGACGCGGAGCAGAGGATTGCCGGAGGACGCGGAGCAGAGGATTGAAGAGGACGCGGAGCAGAGGATTGCCGGAGGACGCGGAGCAGAGGATTGCCGGAGGACGCGGAGCAGTGGATTGCCGGAGGACGCGGAGCAGTAATGTTAGGATGAGCCCATCTATATATATATAATTGTCTTATCCCGTCTGTCTGTCTGTCCAGGAAATCCCGCGTCGCTCATTGGTCCGGCCGCGGCTAATCAGCGACGCGGGATTTCAGAAAAAAGATGCCGGACGGAGGTTAGCGGCGATGCAGCCGGGAGATGAGCGGCGCTAGCAGCAGAACTACCCCGACCAGCGCCGCCGCTGACCTCCATGCGGCTAACGTCGGGAGATCAGCGCCTAGGACCGCATATCTCCCGACGGGAAGTGTGAATGGAGGACCGGGGAGCGGCGCAGCCGGTCGGGATGCTTCTGCTGCGAGCAGCCGCTCATCTCCCAGCTGCTCGCAGCGGAAGTACCTGCACAGGCAGCGCCGCTCCCCGGTCCTCGCTAATACGACGCTGATTGGTCGCAGCCGCCGGCCGTGACCAATCAGCGATATGGGCGGCAAATTTAAACGCCGCTCTGCTGATTCGTCGTGGCTGCCAGCCGCGACCAATGAGCGATATTGGTGCCAAATTTAAACAACGCTCTGCTGATTGGTCATGACCACCGGCCGACCGCGACCAATCAGCGAGATTGGCGCCAAATTTAAACAACGCTCTGCTGATTGGTCGAGGCCGCCGGCTGCGAGCAATCAGCGATTTTGGCGCAAAATTTAAAGACCGCTCTACTGATTGGTCGCAGCCGTGACCAATGAGCGATATTGGCGCCAAATTTAAACAACGCTCTGCTGATTGGTCGCGACCACCGGCCGACCGCGACCAATCAGCGAGATTGGCGCCAATTTTAAACACCGCTCTGCTGATTGGTCGCGGCCGCCAGCCGCGACCAATCAGCGAGGTTGGCGCCAAATTTAAACAACGCTCTGCTGATTGCTCGCGTCCGCCGGCCGCGACTAATCAGCATTATTGGCGCCAAATTTAAACAACGCTTTGCTGATTGGTCGCGGTTGCCGGCCGTGACCAATCAGCGATTTTGGCGCCAAATTTAAACAACGTTCTGCTAATTGCGCCCGGTCGGCCGCATACATATTCTAGAATACCCGATGCGTTAGAATGGGGCCACCATCTAGTGATCTATAAGCAGCTGATTATCACCAGTGATGATGCTGGATCGGTGTCCGGGGTCCCGGGGGGCGGTCACCAGACGTCTGATACTACACCACAAGACGCTCAGTATTAAAACTGGAACAGCTCTTGTTCCTAAACCTCTTCCTGAGCCATAACCGGATTATAACCGGATAGCTGCCTCTTTATAGCGCCTCCTATGCGCCGGGCGTCCCTATGGCGCCTGCTCTTAGTATCATGGCCGCCGCTGCTCTTTTCGTGCCAGAGAATTTCATTATCTCTCACATTTGATTTCCACAAACCCTGATAGGACTAATTCCCCTAATACAATGCGGGAAGCGGAGGAAAGGCTTTTACAGACAAGGGAATCGCGTCCCATGACATCAGTAAGTGGCGGAGCAGCTCCCGTCCTGGGTAGAATCGTCCATAATTCACACCCATAATTACTGTAATAAAAGGCGCAGAAAAGAGACGAGAGCCGAGGTCAGGGGCCAAAACGTCCGCAACGTTCCCTGCACTGTGCTGCCACCTAGTGGCTGTGTGTGTGTACTGCATGGACGGACACTGATGTGAGGGGCAGAAATTCCAGGGCAGTCCGTACAAATAGGGATTTTTTTTGCGCTGTCTGTAAAAAAATAAATAAATTAAGAAATCTGTGATTTATTTTTTAAACATAAGAAACTTCTACAGATTATTTTGAGCATAACTCTCATCATTTTACAGCTCGCGGTGACTGCGGCCGGGGTCTGAGATCAGCGTTCTGGGCTGTGGACGGGTCACCGATAATCGTAATGATTTATTATCGTTTTCCAATGTGTCCATAAATAATATTTTTTGATAAGTCGTCAAGAAAAACTACTGGGCGTTATGAGAATAACATTAGGGCAGACCCCTATAAGTTACTGCTCGCACCTGGCGGGGACGGTCTGTGACGGCATGGCCATCTCTATCAGCGAGACAGGACGTCCGGGGGCCACAAATCACCTACCCCAAGATAATGCAAAGACCTTTATGTGTCCTTGGCTGAGTGGTGCCAGGCAGTATGGGGGGCAGTACGGGGCAGTACAGAGGGGCAGTAAAGAGGGGCAGTACGAGGAGCAGTACAGAGGGACAGTAAAGAGGGACAGTAAAGAGGGGCAGTACAGGGAACAGTACGGGGGGGCAGTACGGGGCAGTACAGAGGGGCAGTACAGAGGGACAGTAAAGAGGGGCAGTACGAGGAGCAGTACAGGGAACAGTATGGGGGGCAGTATGGGGGCAGTACAGAGGAGCAGTACAGAGGGCAGTACAGAGGGCATTACAGAGGAGCAGTACAGAGGAGCAGTACAGAGGGCAGTACAGAGGGCAGTACAGAGGAGCAGTACAGAGGGCAGTACAGAGGGCAGTACAGAGGGCAGTATGGGGATAGTATAGAGGGGCAGTAAAGAGGGGCAGTACGAGGAGCAGTACAGGGGATCAGTACAGAGGGGCAGTACAGGGAACAGTATGGGGGGCAGTACGGGGGGGCAGTATGTGGGGCAGTATGGGGGCAGTACAGAGGGACAGTACAGAGGAGCAGTACAGAGGGGCAGTACAGAGGGCAGTACAGAGGGCAGTATGGGGATAGTACAGAGGGGCAGTAAAGAGGGGCAGTACGAGGAGCAGTACAGGGGATCAGTACAGAGGGGCAGTACAGGGAACAGTATGGGGGGGCAGTACAGAGGGGCAGTACAGGGGACAGTATGGGGGGGCAGTACAGAGGGGCAGTATGGGGCAGTATGGGAGGCAGTATGGGGGGGCAGTACAGAGGGGCAGTATGAGGCAGTACGGGAGGGCAGTATGGGAGGCAGTACGGGGCAGTACGGTGGGGCAATATAGGTGGGCAGTACAGAGGGGCAGTATGGGGCAGTATGGGAGGCAGTATGGGGCAGTACAGAGGGGCAGTATGGGGGTAGTAGGGAGGGAAGCACGGGTGGTAGTACAGGGGGCAGTACGTTGTGGCAGTACGGAGGGCTGCATGGGGGGCAGTGTGTGGGGGGGCTCACCCTCAGTCAGCACCATCACCCGTATCCCAGTATGTACAGGGTCCTGACGTGGAGCACTGACGCTCCCCAACCTGCGGATGTGATTGACATCTTATATCTGGAGAATATTCAGGAATTAACACATGAAATCTGAGGACATAGAAGTAAAGTCCCCGGATCGGTGGAAGCAGCGCCCGTGTGGGTTATGTAACCGCCTCTCTTCCGAATCACTGATCCGTGATGGGTTAATGCCGCAGATAATGGAGGAAATCTGCTCCGGAAACTCCGACCTTTATAAATAGAAAGGAAATAAGTAACAGACGATCGAGTAAATGTGAAGGTAAAAGAAAGCGCGAGCGTAGATTCATCCAGAAGAGCATTAGTGGGGTCAGACCCTGATATTGGGGGTCCGGGCTCACAATCTCTGTGGTGTTAGATGGTCCGGCTCTGTGCGGCCGCTCATGTTCTCCCCCATGTCTGTATGGATCTTGCGCACTGGACACAGTCATGGGGGACACATAAGAGTTTTCCCCAAACTGTTCCCACAAAGCTGAAGCTACAATTGTCCACAATGTCTTGAGCTGAAGATGAAGATTTCCCATCACTGGAGCTGAGGGTCCGCGGCCGCCCCCTGACAACAGCCCATAGCATTATCCCCCTCCACCATCTGTACAGGGGGCACAATGCAGTCGGGGGGTAACGTCCTCCTGGAATCACCAGACTCCATCAGACGCAGATAGAGACGTGCGATCCGTCACTGCACAGAACACGTCTCCTCCAGAGTCCAGTGGTGGCGGCTTTACACCACTCCATCCGACGCTCGGCATTGTGCTTGGTGATGTACGGCTGCAGGCAGCTGCTCGGCCATGTAGCTCCTGGTGGGGGCGCTGTGTTTATACCAGAGGAGGTCTGGACTCTGCAGGTATGGGGTCAGCAGAGCGGTGGGGACTTTTCTGCCCTCTGCTCCTCAGCACTCGGCCCCCCGCTCTGTAACGTTACACCAGGAGCGAGAAGCTGAAGGTTATACACCGGGGGTAATGGAGGGGTCGGAGGTTATACATCGTGAGTAATGGAGGGGCTGCATGTTATACACTGGGGTAATGGAGGGGTCGGAGGTTATACATTGTGAGTAATGGAAGGGCTGGAGGTTATACACTGGGGTAATGGAGGGGCCGGAAGTTATACACAGGGGTAATGGAGGGGTCGGAGGTAATACACCGGGGGTAGTGGAGGGGCCGGAGGTTGTATACCGGGGGTAATGGAGGGGCCCGAGGTTATACACCGGAGGTAATGGAGGGGCCCGAGGTTATACACAGGGGTAATGGAGGGGTCGGAGGTTATACACCGGGGGTAATGGAGGGGCCCGAGGTTATACACAGGGGTAATGGAGGGGTCGGAGGTTGTATACCAGGGGTAATGGAGGGGCCCGAGGTTATACACCAGGGTAATGGAGGGGCCCGAGGTTATACACCAGGGTAATGGAGGGGCCCGAGGTTATACACCGGGGGTAATGGAGGGGCCCGAGGTTATACACCAGGGGTAATGGAGGGGCCGGAGGTTATACATCGTGAGTGATGGAGGGGCTGGAGGTTATACACTGGGGTAATGGAGGGGCCCGAGGTTATACACTGGGGTAATGGAGGGGCTGGAGGTTATATACAGGGGGTAATGGAGGGGCCTTAGGTTATACATCGTGAGTGATGGAGGGGCTGGAGGTTATACACCAGGGGTAATGGAGGGGCCGGAGGTTATACATCGTGAGTAATGGAGGGGCCTTAGGTTATACATCGTGAGTGATGGAGGGGCTGGAGGTTATACACTGGGGTAGTGGAGGGGCTGGAGGTTATACACAGGGGGTAATGGAGGGGCCAGAAGTTATACACTGGGGGTAATGGAGGGGCCGGAGGTTATATACAGGGGGTAATGGAGGGGCGCAATGTTATACACCGAGGGTAATGGAGGGGCCGGAGGTTATACACCGGGGGGTAGTGGAGGGGCTGGAGGTTATACACCGGGGGTAATGGAGGGGCCCGAGGTTATACACCGAGGGTAATGGAGGGGCCGGAGGTTATACACCGGGGGTAATAGAGGGGCTGGAGGTTATACACCGGGGGTAGTGGAGGAGCCGGAGGTTATACACCGGGGTTGGTGGAGGAGCCGGAGGTTATACACCGGGGGTAATGGAGGGGCTGGAGGTTATACACCAGAGGTAATGGAGGGGCCGGAGGTTATACACCGGGGGTAATGGAGGGGCCGGAGGTTATACACCGGAGGTAATGGAGGGGCTGGAGGTTATACACCAGAGGTAATGGAGGGGCCGGAGGTTATACACCGGGGGGTAATGGAGGGGCCGGAGGTTATACACCGGAGGTAATGGAGGGGCCGGAGGTTATACACCGGGGGGTAATGGAGGGGCCGGAGGTTATACACCGGAGGTAATGGAGGGGCCGGAGGTTATACACCAGAGGTAATGGAGGGGCCGGAGGTTATACACCGGGGGTAATGGAGGGGCCGGAGGTTATACACCGGAGGTAATGGAGGGGCTGGAGGTTATACACCGGGGGGTAATGGAGGGGCCGGAGGTTATACACCGGAGGTAATGGAGGGGCTGGAGGTTATACACCGGGGGTAATGAAGGGGCCGGAGGTTATACACCAGAGGTAATGGAGGGGCCGGAGGTTATACACCGGGGGTAGTAGAGGGGCCAGAGGTTCTATACCGGGGGTAATGGAGGGGTCGGAGGTTATACACCGGGGGTAATGGAGGGGCCGGAGGTTATACACCAGAGGTAATGGAGGGGCCGGAGGTTATACACCGGGGGTAATGGAGGGGCCGCAGGTTATACACCGGGGGTAATGGAGGGGCCGGAGGTTATACACCAGCGGTAATTGAGGGGCCGGAGGTTATACACCAGGGGTAATGGAGGGGCCGGAGGTTATACACCAGGGGTAATGGAGGGGCCGGAGGTTATATACCAGGGGTAATGGAGGGGCTGGAGGTTATACACCAGAGGTAATCGAGGGGCCGGAGGTTATACACCAGAGGTAATGGAGGGGCCGGAGGTTATACACCGGGGGTAATGGAGGGGCCGGAGGTTATACACCGGGGGTAATGGAGGGGCCGGAGGTTATACACCAGAGGTAATCGAGGGGCCGGAGGTTATACACCGGGGGTAATGGAGGGGCCGGAGGTTATACACCGGGGGTAATGGAGGGGCCGGAGGTTATACACCAGAGGTAATGGAGGGGCCGGAGGTTATACACCGGGGGTAATGGAGGGGCCGGAGGTTATACACCGGAGGTAATGGAGGGGCTGGAGGTTATACACCAGAGGTAATGGAGGGGCCGGAGGTTATACACCGGGGGGTAATGGAGGGGCCGGAGGTTATACACCGGAGGTAATGGAGGGGCTGGAGGTTATACACCGGGGGTAATGAAGGGGCCGGAGGTTATACACCAGGGGTGATGGAGGGGTTGGATGTTATTCTTCGGGGGTAGTAGAGGGGCCAGAGGTTCTATACCGGGGGTAATGGAGGGGCCGGAGGTTATACACAGGGGTAATGGAGGGGCCGCAGGTTATACACCGGGGGTAATGGAGGGGCCGGAGGTTATACACCAGGGGTAATTGAGGGGCCGGAGGTTATACACCAGGGGTAATGGAGGGGCCGGAGGTTATACACCAGGGGTAATGGAGGGGCCGGAGGTTATACACCGGAGGTAATGGAGGGGTTGGAGGTTATACACCGGGGGTAATGGAGGGGCCGGAGGTTATACACCGGGGGTAATGGAGGGGCCGGAGGTTATACACCGGGGGGTAATGGAGGGGCCGGAGGTTATACACAGGGGTAATGGAGGGGCCGGAGGTTATACGTCGGGGGTAGTGGAGGAGCCGGAGGTTATACACCGGGGGTAGTGGAGGGGCTGGAGGTTATACACCAGAGGTAATGGAGGGGCCGGAGGTTATACACCAGGGGTAATGGAGGGGCCCGAGGTTATACACCGGGGGTAATGGAGGGGCCGGAGGTTATACACCGGGAGTAATGGAGGGGCCGGAGGTTATACACCGGAGGTAATGGAGGGGCTGGAGGTTATACACCGGGGGTAATGGAGGGGTTGGATGTTATTCTTCGGGGGTAGTAGAGGGGCCGGAAGTTATACACCGGGGGTAATGGAGGGGCCGGAGGTTATACACCAGGGGTAATGGAGGGGCCGGAGGTTATACACCAGGGGTAATGGAGGGGCCGCAGGTTATACACCGGGGGCAATGGAGGGGCCGGAGGTTATACACCAGGGGTAATGGAGGGGCCGGAGGTTATACACCAGGGGTAATGGAGGGGCCGCAGGTTATACACCGGGGGTAATGGAGGGGCCGGAGGTTATACACCGGGGGTAATGGAGGGGCCGGAGGCTATACACAGGGGTAATGGAGGGGCCAGAGGTTATACACCGGGGGGTAATGGAGGGGCCGGAGGTTATACACCGGGGGCTAATGGAGGGGTTGGAGGTTATACACCGGGGGTAATGGAGGGGCCGGAGGTTATACACAGGGGTAATGGAGGGGCCAGAGGTTATACACCGGGGGGTAATGGAGGGGCCGGAGGTTATACACCGGGGGCTAATGGAGGGGTTGGAGGTTATACACCGGGGGTAATGGAGGGGCCGGAGGTTATACACAGGGGTAATGGAGGGGCCGGAGGTTATACACCGGGGGGTAATGGAGGGGCCGGAGGTTATACACCGGGGGGTAATGGAGGGGCCGGAGGTTATACACAGGGGTAATGGAGGGGCCAGAGGTTATACACCAGGGGTAATGGAGGGGCCGGAGGTTATACACCGGGGGGTAATGGAGGGGCCGGAGGTTATACACCGGGGGGTAATGGAGGGGCCGGAGGTTATACACAGGGGTAATGGAGGGGTTGGAGGTTATACACCGGGGGTAATGGAGGGGTTGGAGGTTATACACCGGGGGTAATGGAGGGGCCGGAGGTTATACACCAGGGGTAATGGAGGGGCCGGAGGTTATACACCAGGGGTAATGGAGGGGCCGCAGGTTATACACCGGGGGCAATGGAGGGGCCGGAGGTTATACACCAGGGGTAATGGAGGGGCCGGAGGTTATACACCGGGGGTAATGGAGGGGCCGGAGGTTATACACCGGGGGTAATGGAGGGGCCGGAGGCTATACACAGGGGTAATGGAGGGGCCAGAGGTTATACACCGGGGGGTAATGGAGGGGCCGGAGGTTATACACCGGGGGCTAATGGAGGGGTTGGAGGTTATACACCGGGGGTAATGGAGGGGCCGGAGGTTATACACAGGGGTAATGGAGGGGCCAGAGGTTATACACCGGGGGGTAATGGAGGGGCCGGAGGTTATACACCGGGGGCTAATGGAGGGGTTGGAGGTTATACACCGGGGGTAATGGAGGGGCCGGAGGTTATACACAGGGGTAATGGAGGGGCCGGAGGTTATACACCGGGGGGTAATGGAGGGGCCGGAGGTTATACACCGGGGGGTAATGGAGGGGCCGGAGGTTATACACAGGGGTAATGGAGGGGCCAGAGGTTATACACCAGGGGTAATGGAGGGGCCGGAGGTTATACACCGGGGGGTAATGGAGGGGCCGGAGGTTATACACCGGGGGGTAATGGAGGGGCCGGAGGTTATACACCGGGGGTAATGGAGGGGCCGGAGGTTATACACCGGGGGGTAATGGAGGGGCCGGAGGTTATACACAGGGGTAATGGAGGGGTTGGAGGTTATACACCGGGGGTAATGGAGGGGTTGGAGGTTATACACCGGGGGTAATGGAGGGGCCGGAGGTTATACACCGGGGGTAATGGAGGGGCCGGAGGTTATACACCGGGGGGTAGTGGAGGGGCCGGAGGTTATACACCGGGGGGTAGTGGAGGGGCCATAGGTTATACACCAGGGGTAATGGAGGGGTTGGAGGTTATACACCGGGGGTTGTGGGGCTGATGTAGGTATGTTATGGTTCTGATGAGGGAGCAGCTCTTGTATCTGTAGATAATAATATTTAGATAGTAGTTGGAGGATTATAATACATGATTATTCTGCCCTCTTCTGGATGTTGCTGGTATGGCGCCCTCACTATTCTTCATGATTGTGGCATCTCGTGCTCTGAGCCCCAGCATGTCACAGAGCAGCGCTCAGGTATATACATATACATTACTGGAGGTCATAATTCAGGGTGTGGAGGACACAAGTGTGTTCTTTCCTCTCTCCGGTATATAAATATTGCAGAATGTAATATGAAGGGGCAGCAGACCTGGCTTTCTTATACAGAGGGTCACCCCAAAGAAGCATTTTTTTCCAGTTGTACTCTATGGTGGATGGCTGCCACAAGCGCAGTGTGTACGTAGTTTAGTACGACGGTGTTTACACTGTGCGATTTAACAGGCAGTGACCCAAGAATGTCCAACTTAAAGTTTTTATTGTCCAAAAGCTCACACCGTTACAGGCAGCTTTATCCAATACCGTCTGTACAAAGCAACCTTGTTGCTGTGGGAGACTGCACCGCCGTGTCACTCGTGGGGGCATCAGGTACGTTGTCTTCTCAGGCCTGTGTTATTCCTTCACACGGACTTGCAGTGCACAGAGCTTCCTGCTCTGCTGCTAGCAGTCCCAACACTGACTCACCCAAACCTTTGCTGCTGGTTTAAATGAAGAACTGTGGCCATGAGCCACTTATAAGACCCGACTGGAGGGAACGACCCACCCCACTACCATCCTGTAGATCACTCCTAAAATAAAAGCCCAGGTCAGCTTTTCTTAAATCCAACTTGTTCAAATAGCTTGACAAAGTCCAAACTTACTTTTATTTTTTACTGCAGCCACAACTATGTCTGTGATAACAATGCACTCCAGTGGGTCCAATATGCCTCTATCCACATCCTGGGGGATACATACCGTCCCTCGCATATGATCCCCCTCACTACCTCACAGTAGCCTTATACCTCCACATTATCTACCGTACAGTCCGGGGAGGATTAGATTATCATGTGGTGCAGACGGGCACACAATGTAGATGGTAGCAGTGATGTATAGACAGCAGTCTCAGTATCTCCTATGTGATGTATAGACAGCAGTCTCACTGTCTCCTATGTGATGTATAGACAGCAGTCTCACTGTCTCCTATGTGATGTATAGACAGCAGTCTCGGTGTTTCCTATGTGATGTATACACAGCAGTCTCAGTATCTCCTATGTGATGTATAGACAGCAGTCTCACTGTCTCCTACAATTGAAACCAGAAGTTTCCATCCACTATATATAAAGACACATCTGCAGGTTTTTCTCAATATCTGACATGAGATCAGAATAAACCTTTCCCGTTTTAGGACTATTAGGATTATACCATAATGTTTAATATTCGCCAAATGCCAGAATAATGAGAGAGAGAGAATGTTTTAAGGCATTTTTATTACTTACTGCAAAGTCAGAAGTTTGCATACACTAAGAGTACTGTGCCTTTAAACAATTCTGGACGGCCCATATGATGATGTCAGGTGTTTGGAAGCTTCTGTTTTTTTGGCAACATCTGAGTTAATTAGAGACACACCTGTGGATGTATTTTAATGCACACCTGAAACACACTGCTTCTTTGTGTAGCATCATGGGAAAGTCTAAAGAAATCAGCCAAGATATCAGGAAGAGAATTGTGGACTTGTACAAGTCTGGCTCTTCCTTGGTTACAATTACAAGATACCTGAAGGTGCCTTGTTCATCTGTACAAACAATTATACGCAAGTACAAACAAGATGGGAATGTCCAGCCATCATACCGCTCAAGAAGGAGATGGGTTCTGTGTCCCAGAGATGAACGTGCTTTGGTCCCACATGTGCAGATCAACCCAAGGACAAAAGCAAAAGACCTTGTGAAGATGATAGTGGAAGCTGGTAAGATTGTGTCAATATCCACAGTGAAACGAGTACTGTATCAACATGGGCTGAAAGGCCACTCTGCCAGGAAGAAGCCATTACTCCAAAAGAAACAAAGACAGATTAATGTTTGCAAATGCACACAGGAACAAAGACCTTAATTTTTGGAGACATATCCTGTGGTCTGATGAAACTAAAATTGAACTTTTTGGGCATAATAACCATCATTACGTTTGGAGGAAAAAGGGAGAAGCTTGGAAGCCTAAAAACACCATCCCAACTGCAAAACCCAGGGGTATCATGTTGTTGGATTGTTTTGCTGCAGAAGGGACTGGTGCACTTCACAAAATAGATGGCATCATGAGAAAAGAAGATTATGTGGCAATACTGAAGCAACATCTCAAGACATCAGCCAGAAAGTTAAAGCTTGAGTGGAAATGGGTCTTCCAAATGGACAATGACCCGAAGCATACTGCCAAAATGGTAACAAAGTGGCTAAAGGATAACAAAGTCCATGTTTTGGAGCGGCCATCACAAAGCCCTGATCTCAATCCTATTGAAAATGTATGGGCAAAGCTGAAAAGGCTGCGAGCAAAGCTACCTACACACCTGGATCAGGTACACCAGTCAGGAGGAATCGGCCCAAATTCCACCAACTATAGTGAGAAGCTTCTGGAAGGAGACACCAAACGTGTGACCCAAGTCATTCAGTGTAAGGACAATGGGACCAGATACTAATGAAATGGATGGAAACTTCTGACTCTGCAGTAAGTGATAAAAATGCCTTAAACCTTCTCTCCTCTCATTATTCCGGCATTTGGCGAATATTAACCATTATGGTAAAATCCTAATTGTCCTAAAACGGGAAAGGTTTATTCTGATTTCATGTCAGATATTGAGAAAAACATCATATGTGTCTTTATATATAGTGGATGGAAACTGCTGGATTCAACTGTATGTGATATATATTCTATATCAAAAAGTAAAAAGAATGGAGTATATGGCGAAATAGAAAACCACTTTATTAAACACAAAATGTGAAGCAGAAATACATGATTAAAAAGGATAAGAAACAGACACAATCTAGGCAGCATGTATCCAATGGAAAACGTGCAATAGTGCTTATATCAAAAAACGGGCTCATGACACATCCATAAAGCTTATCACTGTGGATATATACAATCTCATAAGCAGGGCATACTGAGTTCAACTCATTGACGCGAGCGTGGGAAAATACTCACAGCGCATGCGCGGACCTCATTTGCCGGCCCTGAGCGTCAGTGTATTGCTGGCAAATGAACAGAGTGGTCACATTTTACAATGTGGCCATTCTGTTCATGGGATCATCGTGAGATCCTCGCTATTTGGACTGCGGCGGACAGGTGAGGATGAGGTTGCTTTATTATTTTATTTTTATTGCAGGTGACAATGGCTTCAGCTGGAATGGGCGTGATGGTAAGTATGGTTTAATTTAGAACATTAAAGGTGTCTGTCTTTATTTCAATTTAAATATTTTATTCTGGGTGTGGGTGTTTTTATTTTACATTTGCCTTACACTATGGGGTTAGTAATAGGGGCGTCTTATAGGGGGACCCCACATCATTTTGGGGGGGGGGGTCCCCCATTTTAATAGCCAGTAAAGGCTAAGTATACAGCTGGGGGCTGATATTAGTAGCCTGGGAAGCTCCATGGGTGTTACCTCCTTCCCAGGCTAAAAACATCAGCCCCAGCTGTCTGCTTTCCCTCTGCTGGTTAATAAAATTACAGGGGACCCCACGCCATTTTCTTCCAGCAATTTACTCATTTATTAATAAACTACATGAACAGTAAGGTACACACTGTAAGGCCGATCAGAGCCTGTGTTTCCTGCGCTGTCACGCTAATGACAGCACGGGAAACCAGGTATATTCGGCTCCCCCATTCACATGAATGGGGTTCATGTTCGAGGTTTGGGTACTGTTCTGGTACCCGAACCCAAACTTTTAATAAACTGTTCGGCTCAATTAGCCAAACCCGAACAGTCACAGGTTCGCCCATCACTAATTAGAGTATTAGAGTTCAATTCTAGTGTTGAGCGAGTATGTCTCATTAACCCTTTTTGGCGAGTATTTTGGCGTGCTCGGCATTTCTTTTACTGGCTGCAAGTGTGACGGCTGTTAGACCTGAAACACAAAGCCAGGGCAACTAAGGAGCGGCTCCGTAAGAAGCATTTCATGGTCCTGGAGTGGCCTAGCCAGTCTCCAGACCTGAACCCAATAGAAAATCTTTGGAGGGAGCTGAAACTCAATGTTATCCAGCGACAGCCCCAAAACCTGAAAGATCTGGAGAAGATCTGTATGGAGGAGGGGGCCAAAATCCCTGCTGCAGTGTGTGCAAACCTGGTGAAGATCTGTATGGAGGAGGGGGCCAAAATCCCTGCTGAGGTGTGTGCAAACCGGGTCAAGAACTACAGGAAATAATTAATTAGCATTTTATTGCATGAAATAAGTATGTAACAATCATACAATATGATTTTCTGGATTTTATTTTAGATTCTGTCTCTCACAGGTGAAGTTACCTATGATAAAAATTACAGACCTCTCCATTCTTTGTAGGTGGGAAAACTTGCAAAATCAGCAGTGGATCAAATATTTATTTTCTCTACTGTATGTGATGTATACAAAGCAGTCTGTGTCTTCTATGTGATGGGTTTACAACAATCTCAGTGTCTCCTATGTGATGTATATACAGCAGTCTCTGTGTCTCATATGTAATGCATACAGTGCAGTCTTGGTGTCTCCTATGTGATGTATACAGCAGTCTGAGTGTCTCCTAGGTGATATAGCAGTCTTGGTGTCTCCTATGTGATGTATATACAGCAGTCTCAGTGTCTTCTATGTGATTTATATTCAGCAGTCTCGGTGTCTACTATGTTATGTATGTAGAGCAGTCTCAGTGTCTCCTATGTGTTGTGTATACAGCAGTTTCAGTGTCTCCTATGTGATGTATACAAAGTAGTCTTGGTGTCTCCTATGTGATGTATACAGAGCAGCCTTGGTGTCACCTATGTGATGTACAGACAACAGTCTCTGTGTCTCCTATGTGATGCATATACAACAGTTTTAGTGTCTATGTGATGTATATACAGCAGTCATAGCATCTCCTATGTGATATATTTACAGCAGTCTCGGTGTCTCCTATGTGATGTATATACAGCCGTCTCAGTGTCTCATTTGTGATGTATATTCAGCAGTCTTGGTGTCCTCTATGTGATGTATATAAAGCACTCTTAGTGTCTCTTATGTGATTTATATAGAGCAGTCTCAGTGTCTCCTATGTGATGTATACACAGCAGTCTCAATGTCTCCTATGTGATGTATATAGAGAAGTCTCTGTGTCTCATCTCCTATGTGTCTCTGTCTCCTATGTGATGTATATACAGCAGTCTCTCTGTCTCTTATGTGATGTATATACAGCAGTGTCCGTGTCTCCTATGTGATGTATATACAGCAGTCTCAGTGTCTCCTATGTAATGTATATACTGCAGTCTTGGTGTCTCAGCCGTCTGTGTCTCATATTTGATGTATATTCAGCAGTCTTGGTGTCTTCTATGTGATGTATATAAAGCACTCTTAGTGTCTCCTATGTGATTTATATAGAGCAGTCTCAGTGTCTCCTATGTGATGTATATACAACAGTCTCAAAGTCTCTGATGTGATGTATATACAACAGTCTTAGTGTCTCCTATGTGATGTATATACAGCAGTCGCTGTATCTCCTATGTGATGTATATACAGCAATCTTGGTGTCTCCTATGTGATGTATATACTGCAATCTTGGTCTCAGCTGTGATGTATATACTGCAGTCTTAGTGTCTCCTTTGTGATGTATATACTGCTGTCTTGGTGTCTTGTATGTGATGTATATAAAGCACTCTTAGTGTCCCCTATGTGATGTATATACAGCAGTCTCAGTGTCTCCTATGTGATGTGTATAGAGCAGTCTCGGTGTCTCCTATGTGATGTACAGTACAGACCAAAAGTTTGGACACACCTTCTCATTTAAAGATTTTTCTGTATTTTCATGACTATGAAAATTGTACATTCACACTGAAGGCATCAAAACTATGAATTACCACATGTGGAATTATATACTTAACAAAAAAGTGTGAAACAACTGAAAATATGTCTTATATTCTAGGGTCTTCACAGTAGCCACCTTTTGCTTTGATGACTGCCTGCACACTCTTGGCATTCTCTTGATGAGCTTCAAGAGGTAGCCACCGGAAATGGTCTTCCAGCAATCTTGAAGGAGTTCCCAGAGATGCTTAGCACTTGTTGGCCCTTTTGCCTTCACTCTGCGGTCCAGCTCACCCCAAACCATCTCGATTGGGTTCAGGTCTGGTGACTGTGGAGGCCAGGTCATCTGGCGTAGCCCCCCATCACTCTCCTTCTTGGTAAATAGCCCTTACACAGCCTGGAGGTGTTTGGGGTCATTGTCCTGTTGAAAAATAAATGATGGTCCAACTAAACGCAAACCGGATGGAATAGCATGCCGCTGCAAGATGCTGTGGTAGCCATGCTGGTTCAGTATGCCTGCAATTTTGAATAAATCCCCAACAGTGTCACCAGCAAAGCACCCCCTGTTAAGGGGACGGTTGCAAACAACTTTATTAAATAATGGAAAGCAACCGAATCCGGGGTCCGCGATGCAGCCTGGAGGACTGCGGCCAAACACCTTCCGGGTAAGAAGGTAAAACAACCAACTGAAATAACAATCCCCTCCGTGTTACTGCACACCGGAACGGGAATAGGGATTCGCACTATCTCCGTTAAGTGCACGAGAGATGTGCGATAAATAATGTATCTGTAGTCCTGTTTACAGCACAGGGACTACACAGCAGGCGCTAGGATGCGTGGGTGCTACACGCCGGTGTATAAGTGCTCTCAGCCGGCGTGCTACTGGACTGAGGAGAATCACTCCACGTGGCTTACAGGCGGTGCCGGGAATACGGAGTCCGCAGTCTGCTCGGGGTGTATGGTGACCCCTTTGTCGGAGCCAGACTGTCAGACGAAGCTACCTGCCTCCCTCCATCTAAGGCTGCCTATCCCCCGCTAAACCTGCCTGACAGAAGCTAAAGCACACGTGGAGCCCAAACGACCAAGCGTCCACACAACACCATCACAGCTCAATGATCAGAGCGCGCCGCCATGTTTGTGGGCGTGCTATTTAAAGATTAAGCCCTGCCCACCGTCGCACTATTGGTGACGTCACCCGCGACCAATCAGGCGGTGCCAGGTCACCGGATCAGCTGACTCCCAAACCACCAATCACGGTCCAGCATGTCAGGGGCATGCTCAGTGCAGTGAATCCTGGCCTTAGGCTGTAGTAGCCCTGTTTCCTTCCGCAACCTACGCTTCATGTTGCTAGGAACAAAGACCTGAGAGACAACTTGTATGTCTCGTGCATTGGCTAGCCGTTGGGACTGATGACGATGCTGAGCAGCATCAGCCCTGGCTGGACCAGAATGGGAAACCACAGAATCCACTGTTGGTTCTGAACCCATTTCACATCCAGCAAATGCCTGACGCCTAACATTATCCCCCCTTCTAACATCCCCCTCCACTTGACTCTCATATTCCTCAGCGAGCAGGGGAGCATGAATGTGGTCCACCAGTTCCCAGGGATGATCCTCAGATCCATGGCCCCTCCAGTGTACTGGGTAACCTTTTTTTCCACGAACCATCTTAGACCCCATAATCGCCTGCACCTCGAGATTATCACCCCTGGTGACTGTAGCAGGTTGGGGTTCAGCGAGTTTTGTCAGGCGAACGGGTTTAAGGAGCGACACATGCAAAGTGTCGTGACTCCTCAGGTGTCATGGTAACTGTAACCGGTACACTACAGGGTTTACTTGGGCCAAAATTTTGAAAGGACCAATAAAGCAGGGGGCAAACTTAGAAGATTCCCCGCGTACTTTGATATTGCGAGCCGCGAGCCACACTCTGTCGCCCGGATAGAATACGGGGGCTGGACGGCGATGAGTGTCAGCCGACTCTCTCATCCGATTCTTGGAGGCCATTATAGCATCCTGACTATGGTCCCAAACCTCCCGCGCCTCCAGAGCCCAATCTCTGACCCCAGGTTCCACAGAGGAAACCGGCATAGGAACCGGAACGCGCGGATGTTGGCCATTATTCAGAAACAGCGGAGTCTGATCTGTGGAATCCGCCATGGATAACGGGTGGAGAAGACCAGCCGGACTTTGACGGGATGATTTATCTCTCGCACAGGAGACACACGCTAGAACATATTCCTTAACGTCCTGGCGCCACCGGGGCCACCAATACTACCGTTGAAGGAACTTTGCGGTACGTTTGACCCCAAAATGACCTCCGATCTTAGGGGCATGTGCCCAGGAGAGCACCTTATTTTGTATATTAGGGGGAACGAACGTCCTCCCAGAAGGAAGAGTGAGCCTGGGCTCGTCATCGTCCTCAGCCATATCCATGGAACGGGACATGATATAATCTGACAAGACCTGGGTCTTGGGAACAGACAGAGGATCTGTGCCGGGGGCGAAATCAATAGAACAGCCATACGGTCGGTGGCGAGGTAAAGTGTCTGCAGCCTTTTTGGGAAAGACATCCACAAAGGTCTGATTTTGCACAGGGAGAGCAGCCAAGTCGGAAGAAGGCTCAGAGACTACCCTCCGGGCGGCTGTAACCGTACACTGAGACACACAATTCTCACTCCAGGAAGAAATTCTCCCCGAATTCCAGTCAATGTGTGGAGTGTGACAACGTAACCACGGGAGACCCAATAACACCTCATCCAATCCACCGGGAATAATAAGAAAGGAGATGACCTCCCGGTGGCCCTGAGGATATGACATGGTGAGGGGAATCGACTGGTGGGTGATTGGCGTGTCCAGCAGTGAACCGTTGACTACCCTAATGTTCATTGGTTTTGGATGTAACTCCATAGGAATGGCGTACTTCTGGGAAAACGTAGATGACAAAAAATTGCCATCGGCACCAGAATCCACCCATGACTTGGCAGTAACCGCGGATGCTCCGAAGGACAAGGACACCTTCTACAGTAATTTGGAGGAAGGAGCCCCGGAATCTAACACACCTCCTCCAACGGCGGTTAGACACATTCGTTTTCCCGACTGCTTGGAACCCTTATTAATGGGGACTCCAAGAGATGTGCAGGTCGGAACGAGAGGGGCAAGACTCCGTCCGGGATATATCCATAGCCTCAGGCTCCCGGTCGGGAGTCGCAGGTTTGGAAATGGGTCTAGAGAATGATGGTGCCAACCGACACTGAGGTCTGGAGACCTCCAGCTCTAACTTGTGTTCTGCATGACGCAAATCTATTCGGTTAGCGAGAGAGATTAACTCCTCCAGGGAGGTTGGAATCTCCCTGGTAGATAGAGCATTTATAATATGCCCAGCCAGACCCTTCCAGAACACCGGGATTAAAGACCGCTCAGACCAATCCAATTCAGCCGCTAAGGTTCTGAACTGGATGGCATAGTGGCGGTGACCGAACCCTGGACCAACGCAAGAAGCTTAAGAGCCGTATCATGCATGACCTGAGGACCTAGGAAGACATTTTTTAGGGCTGTAAGAAAGAGACCTGCATTAGCCACTACCGGGTCACTCCGCTCCCACATGGGTGTAGCCCACTCCAATGCCCTGTGAGAAAGTAACGAGATGACAAAACCCACTTTGGCCCTTTCGGAGGGGAACCGTGCCTCCATCATCTCCAACTGAATGGAGCACAGATTAATAAAACATTAAATAATGGAACGCAACCGAACCCTGGGGTCCGCGATGCAGCCTGGTGGACTGCGGCCGAACACCTTCCGGGTAAGAAGGTAAAACAACCAACTGAAATAACAATCCCTTCCGTGTTACAGCACACCGGAACGGGAATAGGGATTCGCACGAGAGATGTGCGACAAATAATGTATCTGTAGTCCTGTTTACAGCACAGGGACTACGCAGCAGGTGCTAGGATGCGTGTGTGACTCACGCCGGCGTATACGTGCTCCCAGCCGGCGTGAGTCACACACGCATCCTAGCGCCTGCTGCGTTGTCCCTGTGCAGGTGTGTCCAAACTTTTGGTCAGTACTGTACATAGACAATACATACAGTGGATACTAAAAGTCTACATGCCCCTGGTAAAATGTCAGGCTTTTGTCTTGCAAGGAAATCCTACAAGAATCATCATGTCAGAACTTTTTCCGCCTTCACGGTCATCCCACCCTTACACTAATACTTTGGTGGGCGGTCTTCGGTTGTCATGTGGAAAAACAGCTCCTACGACACTTTGGAGAACTGGCTGCACCACTGGTTCCACCAATAAATCAATATAATGCCGAGCTGTTAATGCACCCGCAATGAAGACTAGAGGGGTCCAACGGACATTACAGCACCCCACACCATGACCCTGGGAGTTTCATTACCTTTAATGTCGCCCAAAATCTGTATAAAGCCATTGAGAAGAAAACTGAAATTATTTTGAGAAGAAAATAAAAATAGTAACACTAAAATAATGTGTTTGCATAAGTGTGAACACCCTCTTAGAATTAGGGCTGTGGTTGTGTTCAGAATTGGCCAAGCATATTTCCCCTCATGTTATGTAGTAGTCCGTACACGGTCGCCATCATTTACTGCTATTCTAATTAAGTCTGTGGAAAATGTTGCTGTTCTAGGAGAATTTTCCTGACATTTTCTGGTCCAGAAACAGCTGACAACACAGCAAAGCATCTCATTGTACAAAGTTGTCAGAAGAAGGTAAAAAAACATTTCCCATGCATTAGATCTACCATGTACACTGTGAAGACGTCATCAAGAAGGGGATGAAATCTGGCACAACAGTGACATTATCGCGAACTGGACATCTCTCAAACATTGATGAAAAGACAAAAAGAAAATTAGTGCTGGAGGCCGACAGCAACATTAAAGGAGCTGCAAGGATTTCTGGATAGTCATGGTTGTGACCACAATCTTTTGGGTTCTTTATATATCTGGCCTGTGGGGTCGGGGGGCAAGAAGAAAAACTTTTCTACATAGAAAAACATCCAGGCCTGATTATATGTTACTAAACCTTCATCACGTTGACCAGAAGCAGAGACGTGTTCTGTCTGATGAGACCGAACTTTGTGGCCATATTTACAAAAGGTGCAAAGCCGGTGCTGACATCACCAGAAGACCCCCATCCCCACAGTGAGGCATGGTGGAAGCAACATTGTGCTTTGGGGTTAGTTTTCAGCAGATGGAACTGGGGCTTCAGTCAAGTGGGAGGGAATTATGGACAGAACAAATATCACGCAATTTTACATCAGAACCTTCCAGCTTCTGCTAAAAAGCTGAAGATGAGGAGGAATTTCACCTTTCAGGGACAAAGACAATAAGCGACCTCCAAATCAGCAAGAGAACAGCTTCACCTGAAGAAGTCTTGGAATGGCCAAGACAAGACCTGAACCCAAGTGACAATCTGTGGTAACCTGAAGAGGGCGCTATTCACAGGAGATGCCCTCGCAATCTGACAGATGTGGAGCTGCTGCAAGGAGGAGCCGACAGAGATCCCCAATTCTAGATGTGCCGAGTGATAGACCCCGACCCAAAAAGACTGAACGCTGCCAGAAATTCACAGGGGACTGCAACAAACTATTAGTGTAAGGGTGTGCAGATTTATGCAATCAGATTATTTTACTACTTTCTTTTTCTTTTTCCACCTGAAAAGATTTCAGTTTGTTTCTCAATGGAATTGTACAGATTATGGGCGACATTTGGGTGTGTAGACTTTTTGTACCTACTGTAGGTATTATGGATGTATTTATGTAGATAAGAACTAAGTACAATGTATGTACTGCATGTAGATAGGTATTAGGCATGGAGGCATGTGGATGGGTTTGTCTGTCTGTATGTAGATAAATACTATGCTGCATGTGGATGGATGTTACGCATTTATGCAGGTATCTAGGTAGGACTTGAACTCTAGTGCCACCTATTGGAAATAGTCCCAAAAGTCAATATTGATCCTTTAAAGGACTAGGTGGCACTGGAGTTCCTGTCCTCTTCCTCTCTGCTGAGGATATTTGCATATTTAAATTGCCAGGTGAGCATTGCATGGCCGGTAAGTCTCCTTACAAATATCAAAAGACTGACTGTCACTTCCAAACAGAAAACAGGTGTGTACAGGTGCTTACTAAGAGTAGCCATCTCCACTCTCCATAGATACTAACAAATCACGCTGCGCTCTGTAGCACTGCACTATGCAAACGTGGAATATATCAAATTTGAATTGCATTACTGCTCTAAAAATTAGTAGCCATATATTTCATGTTTTCATACTATAGCGCCACAGAGTGCAGCTTGATTTGTTAGTTATAAGTCTCCTTACTACGGCTTCATATACTCTTCACAAAGAGAAAATTTACCCTTTGGACCCCCTGTATGTAGGTAAGTATCATGTCTATATGTATCATGTCTGTATATAAGTATAATATATGTCTATATGTATCATGTCTATATGTATCATGTCTGTATATAAGTATAATATATGTCTATATCTATCATGTCTATATGTATCATGTCTATATGTATCATGTCTGTATATAAGTATAATATATGTCTATATCTATCATGTCTATATGTATCATGTCTATATGTATCATGTCTGTACACTGTATATATGTATCATGTATGTATATAAGTATAATATATGTCTATATGTATCATGTCTGTATGTACAGTATATATATAGGTATCATGTATGTACACTTTATATGTATGTATATATGTATTATATATGTATATATGTGTTATGTATGTATCATGTATAAATGTCTCCTGAACTTCTCCTACTCCATCACCTGTCTTTGTCCTGAGCAGATTTCTTCCTTTTCACTTTTCTGTCAGATACTTGTGGAGCTTCGCTTTATTATGGGGACAGAGGAGACAGATAATGATTGAGATCATCCCATCGCCATCACAGACAATATCAAATAAGTGGAATGTGACAGTTCCTCGGGGGCCGGCCTTTATTCCTAATGCTTTACCGTGTGATGCAGGGATTTCTATAATGTTGCTGTGCTCATCGCCGGCACCGCTGGGGTAGACAATGGGAAACCAGCTGCGGGGCTGTGGGATCTGATGGTGTGACCTGATTCTGGGGACATGTCAGCGATCACTCACAATCCACGGCTATCATTTATTTATTCTCGGCTTCTGCACATTTTTAGTTTTTGGAGGAGTTTTGGATCATTTTGCCGTTTGCACTGGAGATTACAGCTGTGAAGTCTCGTAATAAAGTCCATTCTTGTCAGGAGCTAAAAAAGTAGCCTGAGGGAATTAATGCAAATTTTAGCCGTATTAGGCGCATTTTTACTGTTCTTTTTTATGCTTTTTTTGGCTTTTTAGTCTTTTCCTCATTAGTGTCCATCATGAAGAAAAAAATGCAAGCAAACTAAAAAGTGTAAGCAGAGTAACGCCGGAGCCCGGACGGAGGCGCAGTTGTCATTTGTTTACCTTTGACCAATAATCAAATCCATTATTAATGTGTCAATAATCAGATTTTGCGGAAAGTCCCGGCGCGCAGACCTGTCCGGTGTTCATCTTACTCCAGGCTTAATTGGACGGGCGCCTCTGCGAGACCCTCTGATGTTCGGGGTCTTTTCCTGTGCCGTGATCACTGCAGGGACTGACAGCTCAGCAGTCGCTCGCCTGTCGTGTCCTGTCCGCCGCCTCCATCAATAATGCAGGACGCTCAGTCGCTGCCCTCTTTGTAAATAAGACGCCCTTGATTTTCGGGGTGATGGCGCCGGTCAGCAGCCGCAGTCCTGGGAGGACACATGAAACTCGCTCATCTCTTATTTATCAGAGTCGGAGCAAGGATTTCTCTCACCCGCGGCAAAGATCCGCCACCCTCGCCCCGTATCTACACAGTGTGCACAAGGCAAGGCGGCTTGTTAGTGCCCCCAGAGCCCGGACCTCCGCAATACACCCCACCAGGGCCCAGACCTCCGCAATACACCCCACCAGGGCCCAGACCTCCTGAATACACCCCACCAGCCCCCGGGGCCCAGACCTCCGGAATACACCCCACCAGCCCCCAGACCTCCGGAATACACCCCACCAGCCCCCGGGGCCCGGACCTCCGGAACACACCCCACCAGCCCCCGGACCTCCGGAATACACCCCACCAGCCCCCGGGGCCCAGACATCCAGAATACACCCCACCAGCCCCCGGGGCCCAGACCTCCGGAATACACCCCACCAGCCCCCGGGGCCCAGACCTCCGGAATACACCCCACCAGCCCCCAGACCTCCGGAATACACCCCACCAGCCCCCGGACCTCCGGAACACACCCCACCAGCCCCCGGACCTCCGGAATACACCCCACCAGCCCCCGGGGCCCAGACATCCAGAATACACCCCACCAGCCCCCGGGGCCCAGACATCCAGAATACACCCCACCAGCCCCCGGGGCCCAGACATCCAGAATACACCCCACCAGCCCCCAGACCTCCGGAATACACCCCACCAGCCCCCAGGGCCCGGACCTCCGGAACACATCCCACCAGTCCCCAGACTTCCAGAATACACCCCACCAGCCCCCGGACCTCCGGAATACACCCCACCAGCCCCCGGACCTCCGGAATACACCCCACCAGCCCCCGGACCTCTGGAATACACCCCACCAGCCCCCGGACCTCTGGAATACACCCCACCAGCCCCCGGACCTCCGGAACACACCCCACCAGCCCCCGGACCTCCGGAATACACCCCACCAGCCCCCGGACCTCTGGAATACACCCCACCAGCCCCCGGACCTCCGGAACACACCCCACCAGCCCCCGGACCTCCGGAACACACCCCACCAGCCCCCGGACCTCCGGAATACACCCCACCAACCCCCGGACCTCCGGAATACACCCCACCAGCCCCCGGACCTCTGGAATACACCCCACCAGCCCCCGGACCTCTGGAATACACCCCACCAGCCTCCGGACCTCTGGAATACACCCCACCAGCCCCCGGACCTCTGGAATACACCCCACCAGCCCCCGGACCTCTGGAATACACCCCACCAGCCCCCGGACCTCTGGAATACACCCCACCAGCCCCCGGACCTCCGGAATACACCCCACCAGCCCCCGGTTCTTCCAATGTCTCGCTAAATCTCCTGCAACGTCTTAAAGGGGTTTTCAGTTTCATATATAATGTAACCACTGTGGAAATAGAGAGTTCTAGAACTTCAGACTTTGTTTTATTTCCTCACTTGTCTCGACACATCAGTACGAGAACACTCATTCAGATACTGCGACTATGACCTAGTCCTGCTCACACAGCTGAGGGTTTGTTACAATTGTACGCCGTCCAGACAATGCTCTGTGAGCGAAACACAGCCGCCTCATACAGCTCGCTGCTGCTTTGTTACAATGTGTCAGCCTGGACTCCAGGTCACAGAGCAATGTCTGCGCTGGGTGTAATGACATCTGCTCCTCAGCTGAGTGCAGCGTTACTGTCTCTGATTGCTGTCAGTGAATGAAAACCATCAGGAAAAGAAAAGTAAAGTCTGTTAGAAAGTTTCAACTTTTCTACTTCGGAAAATGTTTTTTTCTCCAGTTCTGGACATTGATAACGTCACTCTGCACAGACTCGCCATACACCGCGCTCGGGCTGCAAAGCCTCTGCAACTGCAACGCTGCAGCGTCGTGCGCATGCGCCACCCTTTGTTCTCTTAAAGGGGCAATGACCCCTAAATAGTCTTGACTTCATCCCTGGCCCATCTTCCCTGGGTGTCATGTCCACAGACCTCGGCCCTTAGGTCTGTTAGGTTACAGAGTTTGCTCAGTGTGTTTTTTTCTGATCTCATCTTCTTATCTATCACCTGTCCTGACACCCGCCCCCGAGTCCCGCCCTGATGTCCGCCCCGAGTCCCGCCCTGACACCCACCCCGAGTCCCGCCATGACGGGCGCCCCGAGTCCACCCCTGAGGCCCACCCCAAGTCCCGCCCTGACACCCACCCCGAGTCCCGCCCTGCCGCCCGCCCTGAGTCCACCCCTGACGCTCGCCCCGAGTCCTGCCCTGACGTACCCTCCGAGTCCCGCCCTGACGTACCCTCCGAGTCCCGCCCTGCCGCCCGCCCCGAGTCCACCCCTGACGCTCGCCCCGAGTCCTGCCCTGATGTACCCTCCGAGTCCCGCCCTGACGTACCCTCCGAGTCCCGCCCTGACGCCCACCCCGAGTCCCACCATGACGGGCACCCCGAGTCCACCCCTGACGCCCACCCCGAGTCCCGCCATGACGGGCGCCCCGAGTCCACCCCTGACGCCCGCCCCGAGTCCCGCCCTGACGTACCCTCCGAGTCCCACCTTGATGCCCGCCCCGAGTCTTGCCCTGACATACCCTACGAGTCCCGCCTTGATACCCGCCCCGAGTCCCGCCCTGACGCCCACCCCAAGTCCCGATCTGACGCCCACCCCAAGTCCCGCCCTGACGCCCGTCCCGAGTCCCGCCCTGACACCCGGTCTAACACCCCACCCTGACACCCGCCCCAAATCCCACCCTGACTCCTGCCCTGATACCCACCCCAAGACCCGCCCTGGCACTCCCGCCCCGAGTCCTGCACTGACTCCTGCCCTGACGCCCGCCCCAAGTCCCGCCCTGACGGGCGCCCCGAGTCCCGCCCTGACGCCCGGTCTGACACCCGCCCTGAGTCCCGCCCCCGCATCCCGCCCTGACACCCGGTCTAACACCTGCCCTGACACCCGCCCCGAGTCCTGCTTGCGAGGATCAGGCTCTGCTCCCTGGCCATCCCCTGAGCTGCACACGCACAGATTGGAACAATAAAACCAACTTTTCTGTTATCTGGTAAAATCATCAAGTTTGCCACAAAATAAATACATAATAATACATTAAAAAATAGGGAAAAAAAATCATTAATGTAAAATTCTTCATTCCCCCTGTGTTTCTCATACAAGTAGAAAACCTATTTGACCATAAAGGATTAAACATAAATAAAAGACATAGAAATGATCCAGTGCATGACATAAGCTATCAATCTCATCTGCTGCAGACAATCTCATGCTTAGTACCTGTGTGAATACCTGATCCACCCAGGACTAGCTCCGCCCCCGAGGAACCTCCGTTCATCAGTTGAATACAATGTTGCAGATTTTGAACTCTCATAATAATTGGTGTTCTGGATTTTGTGAGAATATAATTAATAGCATCAGATGAAGGCGGCGGCTAAGTTTGACGCCAAAAGTACCACCCATGCCACAATGGCAGCGTAATGCCTACACGTAGGAGGCGGAACTTTACCTCTAACATATATGATTAGTGACCTACAGCAAAGAGATGGTTAATCTTCCTCCGTTCCCACATGTCACCCCATCATGTGCAGCGTGGGGTGAGCCGCAAGTCTACACATCAGCACCAGGGGGCGACATCTGCGCTGTCTCAGAGTTCTGTGTGTGTGGAAAATAAGTTTGGACGTTAGAGGACAGCGGGGAATTGAAGGGTGAACTCGTCTCCGACACTTCTAATCCCACAAGGAATATCCGTCAGATGAATTCAGAATCTCTCAGCGAGAAAATGATAATTAATCCTGACATAATTAAAACCAAAACAACCGAAACTAATGAATCAATTAGAGGCTGATTAATGTGGATTTATTCAATTTAGGGAGAAACGGAAAATAATCCAATTTAAGAAAAAAGTGCGCCAGAACCGAGCGATTCGCCACGCCAGAATCCCGCGCAAGAATATCCCAAACTATTATCTGTGACCTGATAGGGAAAAATGAGAAAAACTCTGCGGATAATAATTACACTTCACGGAAATAATAAATGTCCTCGAGGCAAAAGATTTGTCACAACTGAGAAGTCCGGAGATTGGTGACAAAAATCACACAATGAAGTCCCAAAAAGAACGACGAGATTCAACCGACAGAAACGTCTAGAAATTCAGACATTAGCAGAAAAGACATTGGTGTGGAAGAGCCGGACTCGGTCTTCTTCCCGAGATTGATGATCTCATAGTCAGCAGCTAAATGACCGCGACTTCGTGGTAACCTGCTAACTCACCATGGAGCTGATTGTAGCACCGGCGGCTCCTGATCGCTCCGCTAATTCACCATGGAGCTGATTGTAGCGCCGGCGGCTCCTGATCGCTTCGCTAACTCACCATGGAGCTGATTGTAGCGACAGCGGCTCCTGATCGCTCCGCTAACTCACCATGGAGCTGATTGCAGCGCCGGCGGCTCCTGATCGCTCCGCTAACTCACCATGGAGCTGATTGTAGCGCCGGCGGCTCCTGATCGCTCCGCTAACTCACCATGGAGCTGATTATAGCGACGTCGGCTCCTGATCGCTCCGCTAACTCACCATGGAGCTGATTGTAGCGCCGGCGGCTACTGATCGCTCCGCTAACTCACCATGGAGCTGATTGTAGCGCCGGCGGCTCCTGATCGCTCCGCTAACTCACCGTGGAGCTGATTGTAGCGACGGCGGCTCCTGATCGCTCCGCTAATTCACCATGGAGCTGATTGTAGCGCCGGCGGCTCCTGATCGCTCCGCTAACTCACCATGGAGCTGATTGTAGTGACGGCGGCTCCTAATCGCTCCGCTAACTCACCATGGAGCTGATTGTAGCGCCGGCGGCTCCTGATCGCTCCGCTAACTCACCATGGAGCTGATTGTAGCGCCGGCGGCTCCTGATCGCTCCGCTAACTCACCATGGAGCTGATTGTAGCGCCGACGGCTCCTGATCGCTCCGCTAACTCACCATGGAGCTGATTGTAGCGCCGACGGCTCCTGATCGCTCCGCTAACTCACCATGGAGCTGATTGTAGCGCCGGTGGCTCCTGATCGCTCCGCTAACTCACCATGGAGCTGATTGTAGCGACGTCGGCTCCTGATCGCTCCGCTAACTCACCATGGAGCTGATTGTAGCGCCGGCGGCTACTGATCGCTCCGCTAACTCACCATGGAGCTGATTGTAGCGCCGGCGGCTCCTGATCGCTCCGCTAACTCACCGTGGAGCTGATTGTAGCGACGGCGGCTCCTGATCGCTCCGCTAATTCACCATGGAGCTGATTGTAGCGCCGGCGGCTCCTGATCGCTCCGCTAACTCACCATGGAGCTGATTGTAGTGACGGCGGCTCCTAATCGCTCCGCTAACTCACCATGGAGCTGATTGTAGCGCCGGCGGCTCCTGATCGCTCCGCTAACTCACCATGGAGCTGATTGTAGCGCCGGCGGCTCCTGATCGCTCCGCTAACTCACCATGGAGCTGATTGTAGCGCCGACGGCTCCTGATCGCTCCGCTAACTCACCATGGAGCTGATTGTAGCGCCGACGGCTCCTGATCGCTCCGCTAACTCACCATGGAGCTGATTGTAGCGCCGGTGGCTCCTGATCGCTCCGCTAACTCACCATGGAGCTGATTGTAGCGACGTCGGCTCCTGATCGCTCCGCTAACTCACCATGGAGCAGATTGTAGCGACGGCGGCTCCTGATCGCTCCGCTAACTCACCATGGAGCTGATTGTAGCGCCGGCGGCTCCTGATCGCTCCGCTAACTCACCATGGAGCTGATTGTAGCGCCGGCGGCTCCTGATCGCTCCGCTAACTCACCATGGAGCTGATTGTAGCGCCGGCGGCTCCTGATCGCTCCGCTAACTCACCATGGAGCTGATTGTAGCGCCGGCGGCTCCTGATCGCTCCGCTAACTCACCATGGAGCTGATTGTAGCGCCTGCGGCTCCTGATCGCTCCGCTAACTCACCATGGAGCTGATTGTAGCGCCGGCGGCTCCTGATCGCTCCGCTAACTCACCATGGAGCTGATTGTAGCGCCGGCGGCTCCTGATCGCTCCGCTAACTCACCATGGAGCCGATTGTAGCGACGGCGGCTCCTGATCGCTCCGCTAATTCCCCATGGAGCTGATTGTAGTGACGGCGGCTCCTGATCGCTCCGCTAACTCACCATGGAGCTGATTGTAGTGCCGGCGGCTCCTGATCGCTCCGCTAACTCACCATGTAGCTGATTGTAGCGCCGGCGGCTACTGATCGCTCCGCTAACTCACCATGGAGCTGATTGTAGCGCCGGCGGCTCCTGATCGCTCCGCTAACTCACCATGTAGTTGATTCTAGCGCCGACGGCTCCTGATCGCTCCGCTAACTCACCATGGAACTGATTGTAGCGCCGACGGCTCCTGATCGCTCCGCTAACTCACCATGGACCTGATTGTAGTGCCGGTGGCTCCTGATCGCTCCGCTAACTCACCATGGAGCTGATTGTAGCGACGTCTGCTCCTGATCACTCCGCTAACTCACCATGGAGCAGATTGTAGCGATGGCGGCTCCTGATCGCTCCGCTAATTCACCATGGAGCTGATTGTAGCGCCGGCGGTTCCTGATCGCTCCGCTAACTCACCATGGAGCAGATTGTAGCGCCGGCAGCTCCTGATCGCTCCGCTAACTCACCATGGAGCTGATTGTAGCGCCGGCGGCTCCTGATCGCTCCGCTAACTCACCATGGAGCTGATTGTAGCGCCTGCGGCTCCTGATCGCTCCGCTAACTCACCATGGAGCTGATTGTAGCGCCGGCGGCTCCTGATCGCTCCCCTAACTCACTATGGAGCTGATTGTAGCGCCGGCGGCTCCTGATCGCTCCGCTAACTCACCATGGAGCTGATTGTAGCGCCGGCGGCTCCTGATCGCTCCGCTAACTTACCATGGAGCTGATTGTAGCGACGGCGGCTCCTGATCGCTCCGCTAATTCACCATGGAGCTGATTGTAGTGACGGCGGCTCCTGATCGTTCCGCTAACTCACCATGGAGCTGATTGTAGCGCCGGCGGCTCCTGATCGCTCCGCTAACTCACCATGTAGCTGATTGTCGCGCCGGCGGCTCCTGATCGCTCCACTAACTCACCATGGAGCTGATTGTAGCGCCGGCGGCTCCTAAGCGCTCCGCTAACTCACCATGGAGCTGATTGTAGCGCCTGCGGCTCCTGATCGCTCCGCTAACTCACCATGGAGCTGATTGTAGCGCCGGCAGCTCCTGATCGCTCCGCTAACTCACCATGGAGCCGATTGTAGCGCCGGCGGCTCCTGATCGCTCCGCTAACTCACCATGGAGCTGATTGTAGCGCCGGCGGCTCCTGATCGCTCCGCTAACTCACCATGGAGCCGATTGTAGCGCCGGCGGCTCCTGATCGCTCCGCTAACTCACCATGGAGCTGATTGTAGCGCCGGTGGCTCCTGATCGCTCCGCTAACTCACCATGGAGCTGATTGTAGCGACGTCGGCTCCTGATCGCTCCGCTAACTCACCATGGAGCAGATTGTAGCGACGGCGGCTCCTGATCGCTCCGCTAACTCACCATGGAGCTGATTGTAGCGCCGGCGGCTCCTGATTGCTCCGCTAACTCACCATGGAGCTGATTGTAGCGCCGGCAGCTCCTGATCGCTCCGCTAACTCACCATGGAGCTGATTGTAGCGCCGGCAGCTCCTGATCGCTCCGCTAACTCACCATGGAGCTGATTGTAGCGACGTCGGCTCCTGATCGCTCCGCTAACTCACCATGGAGCAGATTGTAGCGACGGCGGCTCCTGATCGCTCCGCTAACTCACCATGGAGCTGATTGTAGCGCCGGCGGCTCCTGATCGCTCCGCTAACTCACCATGGAGCTGATTGTAGCGCCGGCAGCTCCTGATCGCTCCGCTAACTCACCATGGAGCTGATTGTAGCGCCGGCAGCTCCTGATCGCTCCGCTAACTCACCATGGAGCTGATTGTAGCGCCGGCGGCTCCTGATCGCTCCGCTAACTCACCATGGAGCTGATTGTAGCGCCGGCGGCTCCTGATCGCTCCGCTAACTCACTATGGAGCTGATTGTAGCGCCGGCGGCTCCTGATCGCTCCGCTAACTCACCATGGAGCTGATTGTAGCGCCGGCGGCTCCTGATCGCTCCGCTAACTTACCATGGAGCTGATTGTAGCGACGGCGGCTCCTGATCGCTCCGCTAATTCACCATGGAGCTGATTGTAGTGACGGCGGCTCCTGATCGTTCCGCTAACTCACCATGGAGCTGATTGTAGCGCCGGCGGCTCCTGATCGCTCCGCTAACTCACCATGTAGCTGATTGTCGTGCCGGCGGCTCCTGATCGCTCCACTAACTCACCATGGAGCTGATTGTAGCGCCGGCGGCTCCTGAGCGCTCCGCTAACTCACCATGGAGCTGATTGTAGCGCCTGCGGCTCCTGATCGCTCCGCTAACTCACCATGGAGCTGATTGTAGCGCCGGCAGCTCCTGATCGCTCCGCTAACTCACCATGGAGCTGATTGTAGCGCCGGCGGCTCCTGATCTCTCCGCTAACTCACCATGGAGCCGATTGTAGCACCGGCGGCTCCTGATCGCTCCGCTAACTCACCATGGAGCCGATTGTAGCGACGGCGGCTCCTGATCGCTCCGCTAATTCACCATGGAGCTGATTGTAGTGACGGCGGCTCCTGATCGCTCCGCTAACTCACCATGGAACTGATTGTAGCGCCGACGGCTCCTGATCGCTCCGCTAACTCACCACGGAGCTGATTGTAGCGCCGGTGGCTCCTGATCGCTCCGCTAACTCACCATGGAGCTGATTGTAGCGACGTCGGCTCCTGATCGCTCCGCTAACTCACCATGGAGCAGATTGTAGCGACGGCGGCTCCTGATCGCTCCGCTAACTCACCATGGAGCTGATTGTAGCGTCGGCGGCTCCTGATCGCTCCGCTAACTCACCATGGAGCTGATTGTAGCGCCGGCAGCTCCTGATCGCTCCGCTAACTCACCATGGAGCTGATTGTAGCGCCTGTGGCTCCTGATCGCTCCGCTAACTCACCATGGAGCTGATTGTAGCGCCGGCGGCTCCTGAGCGCTCCGCTAACTCACCATGGAGCTGATTGTAGCGCCTGCGGCTCCTGATCGCTCCGCTAACTCACCATGGAGCTGATTGTAGTGCCGGCAGCTCCTGATCGCTCCGCTAACTCACCATGGAGCTGATTGTAGCGCCGGCGGCTCCTGATCTCTCCGCTAACTCACCATGGAGCCGATTGTAGCACCGGCGGCTCCTGATCGCTCTGCTAACTCACCATGGAGCCGATTGTAGCGACGGCGGCTCCTGATCGCTCCGCTAATTCACCATGGAGCTGATTGTAGTGACGGCGGCTCCTGATCGCTCCGCTAACTTACCATGGAACTGATTGTAGCGCCGACGGCTCCTGATCGCTCCGCTAACTCACCACGGAGCTGATTGTAGCGCCGGTGGCTCCTGATCGCTCCGCTAACTCACCATGGAGCTGATTGTAGCGACGTCGGCTCCTGATCGCTCCGCTAACTCACCATGGAGCAGATTGTAGCGACGGCGGCTCCTGATCGCTCCGCTAACTCACCATGGAGCTGATTGTAGCGCCGGCGGCTCCTGATCGCTCCGCTAACTCACCATGGAGCTGATTGTAGCGCCGGCAGCTCCTGATCGCTCCGCTAACTCACCATGGAGCTGATTGTAGCGCCTGTGGCTCCTGATCGCTCCGCTAACTCACCATGGAGCTGATTGTAGCGCCGGCGGCTCCTGATCGCTCCGCTAACTCACCATGGAGCTGATTGTAGCGGCGGCGGCTCCTGATCGCTCCGCTAACTCACCATGGAGCTGATTGTAGCGCCGGCGGCTCCTGATCACTCCGCTAACTCACCATGGAGCCGATTGTAGCGACGGCGGCTCCTGATCGCTCCGCTAATTCACCATGGAGCTGATTGTAGTGACGGCGGCTCCTGATCGCTCCGCTAACTCACCATGGAGCTGATTGTAGCGCCGGCGGCTCCTGATCGCTCCGCTAACTCACCATGTAGCTGATTGTCGCGCCGGCGGCTCCTGAGCGCTCCGCTAACTCACCATGGAGCTGATTGTAGCGCCGGCGGCTCCTGATCGCTCCGCTAACTCACCATGGAGCTGATTGTAGCGCCGGCGGCTCCTGATCGCTCCGCTAACTCACCATGGAGCTGATTGTAGCGACGGCGGCTCCTAATCGCTCCGCTAACTCACCATGGAGCTGATTGTAGCGCCGGCAGCTCCTGATCTCTCCGCTAACTCACCATGGAGCTGATTGTAGCGCCGGCGGCTCCTGATCGCTCCGCTAACTCACCATGTAGCTGATTGTAACGCCGGCGGCTCCTGATCGCTCCGCTAACTCACCATGGAGCTGATTGTAGCGCCGGCGGCTCTTGATCGCTCCGCTAACTCACCATGGAGCTGATTGTAGCGCCGGCGGCTCCTGATCGCTCCGCTAACTCACCATGGAGCTGATTGTAGCGCCGGCGGCTCCTGATCGCTCCGCTAACTCACCATGGAGCTGATTGTAGCGCCGGCGGCTCCTGATCGCTCCGCTAACTCACCATGGAGCTGATTGTAGCGCCGGCGGCTCCTGATCGCTCCGCTAACTCACCATGGAGCTGATTGTAGCGCCGGCGGCTCCTGATCGCTCCGCTAACTCACCATGGAGCTGGTTGTAGCGCCGGCGGCTCCTGATCGCTCCGCTAACTCACCATGGAGCTGATTGTAGCGCCGACGGCTCCTGATCGCTCCGCTAACTCACCATGGAGCTGATTGTAGCGCCGGTGGCTCCTGATCGCTCCGCTAACTCACCATGGAGCTGATTGTAGCGACGTCGGCTCCTGATCGCTCCGCTAACTCACCATGGAGCAGATTGTAGCGACGGCGGCTCCTGATCGCTCCGCTAACTCACCATGGAGCTGATTGTAGCGCCGGCGGCTCCTGATCGCTCCGCTAACTCACCATGGAGCTGATTGTAGCGCCGGCGGCTCCTGATCGCTCCGCTAACTCACCATGGAGCTGATTGTAGCGCCGGCGGCTCCTGATCGCTCCGCTAACTCACCATGGAGCTGATTGTAGCGCCGGCGGCTCCTGATCGCTCCGCTAACTCACCATGGAGCTGATTGTAGCGCCTGCGGCTCCTGATCGCTCCGCTAACTCACCATGGAGCTGATTGTAGCGCCGGCGGCTCCTGATCGCTCCGCTAACTCACCATGGAGCTGATTGTAGCGCCGGCGGCTCCTGATCGCTCCGCTAACTCACCATGGAGCCGATTGTAGCGACGGCGGCTCCTGATCGCTCCGCTAATTCCCCATGGAGCTGATTGTAGTGACGGCGGCTCCTGATCGCTCCGCTAACTCACCATGGAGCTGATTGTAGTGCCGGCGGCTCCTGATCGCTCCGCTAACTCACCATGTAGCTGATTGTAGCGCCGGCGGCTACTGATCGCTCCGCTAACTCACCATGGAGCTGATTGTAGCGCCGGCGGCTCCTGATCGCTCCGCTAACTCACCATGTAGTTGATTCTAGCGCCGACGGCTCCTGATCGCTCCGCTAACTCACCATGGAACTGATTGTAGCGCCGACGGCTCCTGATCGCTCCGCTAACTCACCATGGACCTGATTGTAGTGCCGGTGGCTCCTGATCGCTCCGCTAACTCACCATGGAGCTGATTGTAGCGACGTCTGCTCCTGATCACTCCGCTAACTCACCATGGAGCAGATTGTAGCGATGGCGGCTCCTGATCGCTCCGCTAATTCACCATGGAGCTGATTGTAGCGCCGGCGGTTCCTGATCGCTCCGCTAACTCACCATGGAGCAGATTGTAGCGCCGGCAGCTCCTGATCGCTCCGCTAACTCACCATGGAGCTGATTGTAGCGCCGGCGGCTCCTGATCGCTCCGCTAACTCACCATGGAGCTGATTGTAGCGCCTGCGGCTCCTGATCGCTCCGCTAACTCACCATGGAGCTGATTGTAGCGCCGGCGGCTCCTGATCGCTCCCCTAACTCACTATGGAGCTGATTGTAGCGCCGGCGGCTCCTGATCGCTCCGCTAACTCACCATGGAGCTGATTGTAGCGCCGGCGGCTCCTGATCGCTCCGCTAACTTACCATGGAGCTGATTGTAGCGACGGCGGCTCCTGATCGCTCCGCTAATTCACCATGGAGCTGATTGTAGTGACGGCGGCTCCTGATCGTTCCGCTAACTCACCATGGAGCTGATTGTAGCGCCGGCGGCTCCTGATCGCTCCGCTAACTCACCATGTAGCTGATTGTCGCGCCGGCGGCTCCTGATCGCTCCACTAACTCACCATGGAGCTGATTGTAGCGCCGGCGGCTCCTAAGCGCTCCGCTAACTCACCATGGAGCTGATTGTAGCGCCTGCGGCTCCTGATCGCTCCGCTAACTCACCATGGAGCTGATTGTAGCGCCGGCAGCTCCTGATCGCTCCGCTAACTCACCATGGAGCCGATTGTAGCGCCGGCGGCTCCTGATCGCTCCGCTAACTCACCATGGAGCTGATTGTAGCGCCGGCGGCTCCTGATCGCTCCGCTAACTCACCATGGAGCCGATTGTAGCGCCGGCGGCTCCTGATCGCTCCGCTAACTCACCATGGAGCTGATTGTAGCGCCGGTGGCTCCTGATCGCTCCGCTAACTCACCATGGAGCTGATTGTAGCGACGTCGGCTCCTGATCGCTCCGCTAACTCACCATGGAGCAGATTGTAGCGACGGCGGCTCCTGATCGCTCCGCTAACTCACCATGGAGCTGATTGTAGCGCCGGCGGCTCCTGATTGCTCCGCTAACTCACCATGGAGCTGATTGTAGCGCCGGCAGCTCCTGATCGCTCCGCTAACTCACCATGGAGCTGATTGTAGCGCCGGCAGCTCCTGATCGCTCCGCTAACTCACCATGGAGCTGATTGTAGCGACGTCGGCTCCTGATCGCTCCGCTAACTCACCATGGAGCAGATTGTAGCGACGGCGGCTCCTGATCGCTCCGCTAACTCACCATGGAGCTGATTGTAGCGCCGGCGGCTCCTGATCGCTCCGCTAACTCACCATGGAGCTGATTGTAGCGCCGGCAGCTCCTGATCGCTCCGCTAACTCACCATGGAGCTGATTGTAGCGCCGGCAGCTCCTGATCGCTCCGCTAACTCACCATGGAGCTGATTGTAGCGCCGGCGGCTCCTGATCGCTCCGCTAACTCACCATGGAGCTGATTGTAGCGCCGGCGGCTCCTGATCGCTCCGCTAACTCACTATGGAGCTGATTGTAGCGCCGGCGGCTCCTGATCGCTCCGCTAACTCACCATGGAGCTGATTGTAGCGCCGGCGGCTCCTGATCGCTCCGCTAACTTACCATGGAGCTGATTGTAGCGACGGCGGCTCCTGATCGCTCCGCTAATTCACCATGGAGCTGATTGTAGTGACGGCGGCTCCTGATCGTTCCGCTAACTCACCATGGAGCTGATTGTAGCGCCGGCGGCTCCTGATCGCTCCGCTAACTCACCATGTAGCTGATTGTCGTGCCGGCGGCTCCTGATCGCTCCACTAACTCACCATGGAGCTGATTGTAGCGCCGGCGGCTCCTGAGCGCTCCGCTAACTCACCATGGAGCTGATTGTAGCGCCTGCGGCTCCTGATCGCTCCGCTAACTCACCATGGAGCTGATTGTAGCGCCGGCAGCTCCTGATCGCTCCGCTAACTCACCATGGAGCTGATTGTAGCGCCGGCGGCTCCTGATCTCTCCGCTAACTCACCATGGAGCCGATTGTAGCACCGGCGGCTCCTGATCGCTCCGCTAACTCACCATGGAGCCGATTGTAGCGACGGCGGCTCCTGATCGCTCCGCTAATTCACCATGGAGCTGATTGTAGTGACGGCGGCTCCTGATCGCTCCGCTAACTCACCATGGAACTGATTGTAGCGCCGACGGCTCCTGATCGCTCCGCTAACTCACCACGGAGCTGATTGTAGCGCCGGTGGCTCCTGATCGCTCCGCTAACTCACCATGGAGCTGATTGTAGCGACGTCGGCTCCTGATCGCTCCGCTAACTCACCATGGAGCAGATTGTAGCGACGGCGGCTCCTGATCGCTCCGCTAACTCACCATGGAGCTGATTGTAGCGTCGGCGGCTCCTGATCGCTCCGCTAACTCACCATGGAGCTGATTGTAGCGCCGGCAGCTCCTGATCGCTCCGCTAACTCACCATGGAGCTGATTGTAGCGCCTGTGGCTCCTGATCGCTCCGCTAACTCACCATGGAGCTGATTGTAGCGCCGGCGGCTCCTGAGCGCTCCGCTAACTCACCATGGAGCTGATTGTAGCGCCTGCGGCTCCTGATCGCTCCGCTAACTCACCATGGAGCTGATTGTAGTGCCGGCAGCTCCTGATCGCTCCGCTAACTCACCATGGAGCTGATTGTAGCGCCGGCGGCTCCTGATCTCTCCGCTAACTCACCATGGAGCCGATTGTAGCACCGGCGGCTCCTGATCGCTCTGCTAACTCACCATGGAGCCGATTGTAGCGACGGCGGCTCCTGATCGCTCCGCTAATTCACCATGGAGCTGATTGTAGTGACGGCGGCTCCTGATCGCTCCGCTAACTTACCATGGAACTGATTGTAGCGCCGACGGCTCCTGATCGCTCCGCTAACTCACCACGGAGCTGATTGTAGCGCCGGTGGCTCCTGATCGCTCCGCTAACTCACCATGGAGCTGATTGTAGCGACGTCGGCTCCTGATCGCTCCGCTAACTCACCATGGAGCAGATTGTAGCGACGGCGGCTCCTGATCGCTCCGCTAACTCACCATGGAGCTGATTGTAGCGCCGGCGGCTCCTGATCGCTCCGCTAACTCACCATGGAGCTGATTGTAGCGCCGGCAGCTCCTGATCGCTCCGCTAACTCACCATGGAGCTGATTGTAGCGCCTGTGGCTCCTGATCGCTCCGCTAACTCACCATGGAGCTGATTGTAGCGCCGGCGGCTCCTGATCGCTCCGCTAACTCACCATGGAGCTGATTGTAGCGGCGGCGGCTCCTGATCGCTCCGCTAACTCACCATGGAGCTGATTGTAGCGCCGGCGGCTCCTGATCACTCCGCTAACTCACCATGGAGCCGATTGTAGCGACGGCGGCTCCTGATCGCTCCGCTAATTCACCATGGAGCTGATTGTAGTGACGGCGGCTCCTGATCGCTCCGCTAACTCACCATGGAGCTGATTGTAGCGCCGGCGGCTCCTGATCGCTCCGCTAACTCACCATGTAGCTGATTGTCGCGCCGGCGGCTCCTGAGCGCTCCGCTAACTCACCATGGAGCTGATTGTAGCGCCGGCGGCTCCTGATCGCTCCGCTAACTCACCATGGAGCTGATTGTAGCGCCGGCGGCTCCTGATCGCTCCGCTAACTCACCATGGAGCTGATTGTAGCGACGGCGGCTCCTAATCGCTCCGCTAACTCACCATGGAGCTGATTGTAGCGCCGGCAGCTCCTGATCTCTCCGCTAACTCACCATGGAGCTGATTGTAGCGCCGGCGGCTCCTGATCGCTCCGCTAACTCACCATGTAGCTGATTGTAACGCCGGCGGCTCCTGATCGCTCCGCTAACTCACCATGGAGCTGATTGTAGCGCCGGCGGCTCTTGATCGCTCCGCTAACTCACCATGGAGCTGATTGTAGCGCCGGCGGCTCCTGATCGCTCCGCTAACTCACCATGGAGCTGATTGTAGCGCCGGCGGCTCCTGATCGCTCCGCTAACTCACCATGGAGCTGATTGTAGCGCCGGCGGCTCCTGATCGCTCCGCTAACTCACCATGGAGCTGATTGTAGCGCCGGCGGCTCCTGATCGCTCCGCTAACTCACCATGGAGCTGATTGTAGCGCCGGCGGCTCCTGATCGCTCCGCTAACTCACCATGGAGCTGGTTGTAGCGCCGGCGGCTCCTGATCGCTCCGCTAACTCACCATGGAGCTGATTGTAGCGCCGGCGGCTCCAGATCGCTCCGCTAACTCACCATGTAGCTGATTGTAGCGCCGGCAGCTCCTGATCGCTCCGCTAACTCACCATGGAGCTGATTGTAGCGCCGGCAGCTCCTGATCGCTCCCCTAACTCACCATGGAGCTGATTGTAGCGCCGGCGGCTCCTGAGCGCTCCGCTAACTCACCATGGAGCTGATTGTAGCGCCGGCGGCTCCTGATCGCTCCGCTAACTCACCATGGAGCTGATTGTAGCACCGGCAGCTCCTGATCGCTCCGCTAACTCACCATGGAGCTGATTGTGTCGCCGGCAGCTCCTGATCGCTCCGCTAACTCACAATGGAGCTTATTGTAGCGTTGGCAGCTCCGAATCGCTCCGCTAACTCACCATGGAGCAGATTGTAGCACCGGCGGCTCCTGATCACTCCACGACATCTCATCACCTCCCTCAGCTATTAGGAGAAGCCGCTGATCATACATTACGCCATTGTTACATTCTATCATTGTTTAACCCTTCAGAAGCTCTACAAAAAGTTCTTCAATTCCAGTTTTTAGTTTTGTAACTTTAGGTTTTACTTTTCTTTTCAAGGTGGATGGAATCTTGTGCTTAACAGAAATTCTCACCGATGAGACGCAGAGCGAAGCCACGAAAGCCGAAGCCGCCGCTGTGATCGCACAAATCACGTCCCCTCATCTCACATTCACCCAACATCTGAGCACCTTCCTGGAGAACATGGAGGAAATCATCACAGCTCTGCTAAGTGAGTGCGCCACAACCATATCAGCCGGTGTATGGCGCGGGAGGTGTTCAGCCCCGCCCCCGGTGATGACAGCACAGATATAATGACATGAGACCACACCTCTTATACTCCAGCCCCTTCCCCGGTGATGACATCACTGATATAATGACTTGAGACCACACCCCTTATACTCCAGCCCCGCCCCTGGTGATGACATCACTGATATAATGACATGAGACTACACCACTTATAATCCAGCCCCTCCCCCCGGTGATGACATCACTGATATAATGACATGAGACCACACCCCTTATACTCCAGCCCCTCCCCCGGTGATGACATCACTGATATAATGACATGAGACCACACCCCTTATACTCCAGCCCCGCCCCTGGTGATGACATCACTGATATAATGACATGAGACCACACCCCTTATACTCCAGCCCCGCCCCTGGTGATGACATCACTGATATAATGACATGAGACCACACCCCTTATACTCCAGCCCCGCCCCGGTGATGACATCACTGATATAATGACATGAGACCACACCCCTTATACTCCAGCCCCGCCCCTGGTGATGACATCACTGATATAATGACATGAGACCACACCCCTTATACTCCAGCCCCGCCCCGGTGATGACATCACTGATATAATGACATGAGACCACACCCCTTATACTCCAGCCCCGCCCCTGGTGATGACATCACTGATATAATGACATGAGACCACACCCCTTATACTCCAGCCCCGCCCCGGTGATGACATCACTGATATAATGACATGAGACCACACCCCTTATACTCCAGCCCCGCCCCTGGTGATGACATCACTGATATAATGACATGAGACCACACCCCTTATACTCCAGCCCCGCCCCTGGTGATGACATCACTGATATAATGACATGAGACCACACCCCTTATGCTCCAGCCCCGCCCCGGTGATGACATCACTGATATAATGACATGAGACCACACCCCTTATACTCCAGCCCCGCCCCTGGTGATGACATCACTGATATAATGACATGAGACCACACCCCTTATACTCCAGCCCCGCCCCGGTGATGACATCACTGATATAATGACATGAGACCACACCCCTTATACTCCAGCCCCGCCCCGGTGATGACATCACTGATATAATGACATGAGACCACACCCTTTATACTCCAGCCCCGCCCCTGGTGATGACATCACTGATATAAGGACATGAGACCACACCCCTTATACTTCAGCCCCTCCCCCGGTGATGACATCACTGATATAAGGACATGAGACCACACCCCTTATACTTCAGCCCCTCCCCCGGTGATGACATCACTGATATAATGACATGAGACCACACCCCTTATACTCCAGCCCTGCCCCGGTGATGACATCATAGTCTATATATGCACACACAGATGTCTCATTCTTTCTGCAGAGTTGTGTGATGAAGCTTCCAATGGTGAGGTCTGCTTACTGGCATCCGCTGCATTGGCCAATATCACTTTTTTTGACACAATTGCCTGTGAAATCCTGATCCAGATGAAAGCTGTGACCATCCTCCTCAACGCCTGCTCCGACAAACAAAGGGTTAATTCTTCATACGCTCGAGATCAGGTATATAATTATATATGTACAGCTGGTATAACCTGAGCATCTCCTGTATATAATTATATATGTACTGCTGGTATAACCTGGGTATCTCCTGTATATAATTATATATGTACAACTGGTATAACCTGGGCATCTCCTGTATATAATTATATATGTACAGCTGGTATAACCCAAGCATCTCCTGTATATAATTATATATGTACAGCTGGTACAACCTGGGTATCTCCTGTATATAATTATATATGTACAGCCGGTATAACCTGGGCATCTCCTGTATATAATTATATATGTACAACTGGTATAACCCGGGCATCTCCTGTATATAATTATATATGTACAGCTGGTATAACCCAAGCATCTCCTGTATATAATTATATATGTACAGCTGGTATAACCCAAGCATCTCCTGTATATAATTATATATGTACAGCTGGTACAACCTGGGTATCTCCTGTATATAATTATATATGTACAGCCGGTATAACCTGGGCATCTCCTGTATATAATTATATATGTACAGCTGGTATAACCCGGGCATCTCCTGTATATAATTATATATGTACAGCTGGTATAACCCAAGCATCTCCTGTATATAATTATATATGTACAGCTGGTACAACCTGGGTATCTCCTGTATATAATTATATATGTACAGCCGGTATAACCTGGGCATCTCCTGTATATAATTATATATGTACAACTGGTATAACCTGAGCATCTCCTGTATATAATTATATATGTACAGCTGGTATAACCTGAGCATCTCCTGTATATAATTATATATGTACAGCCGGTATAACCTGGGCATCTCCTGTATATAATTATATATGTACAGCTGGTATAACCTGGGCATCTCCTGTGTATAATTATATATGTACAGCTGGTATAACCTGGGCATCTCCTGTATATAATTATATATGTACAGCTGGTATAACCTGGGCATCTCCTGTGTATAATTATATATGTACAGCTGGTATAACCTGGGTATCTCCTGTATATAATTATATATGTACAGCCGGTATAACCTGGGCATCTCCTGTATATAATTATATATGTACAGCCGGTATAACCTAGGCATCTCCTGTATATAATTATATATGTACAGCTGGTATAACCTGGGCATCTCCTGTGTATAATTATATATGTACAGCTGGTATAACCTGAGCATCTCCTGTATAGAATTATATATGTACAGCTGGTATAACCTGGGCATCTCCTGTGTATAATTATATATGTACAGCTGGTATAACCTGGGCATCTCCTGTGTATAATTATATATGTACAGCTGGTATAACCTGAGCATCTCCTGTATATAATTATATATGTACAGCTGGTATAACCTGGGCATCTCCTGTATATAATTATATATATACAGCTGGTATAACCTGGGCATCTCCTGTATATAATTATATATGTACAGCTGGTATAACCTGGACATCTCCTGTATATAATTATATATGTACAGCTGGTATAACCTGGGCATCTCCTGTATATAATTATATATGTACAGCTGGTATAACCCGGGTATCTCCTGTATATAATTATATATGTACAGCCGGTATAACCTGAGCATCTCCTGTATATAATTATATATGTACAGCCGGTATAACCTGGCCATCTCCTGTATATAATTATATATGTACAGCTGGTATAACCCGGGTATCTCCTGTATATAATTATATATGTACAGCCGGTATAACCTGGGCATCTCCTGTATATAATTATATGTGTACAGCCGGTATAACCCGGGCATCTCCTGTATATAATTATATATGTACAGCTGGTATAACCTGGGCATCTCCTGTATATAATTATATATGTACAGCTGGTATAACCTGGGTATCTCCTGTATATAATTATATATGTACAGCCGGTATAACCTGAGCATCTCCTGTATATAATTATATATGTACAGCCGGTATAACCTGGGCATCTCCTGTATATAATTATATATGTACAGCTGGTATAACCTGGGTATCTCCTGTATATAATTATATATGTACAGCCGGTATAACCTGAGCATCTCCTGTATATAATTATATATGTACAGCTGGTACAACCTGGGTATCTCCTGTATATAATTATATATGTACAGCTGGTATAACCTGGGCATCTCCTGTATATAATTATATATGTACAGCTGGTATAACCCGGGTATCTCCTGTATATAATTATATATGTACAGCCGGTATAACCTGAGCATCTCCTGTATATAATTATATATGTACAGCCGGTATAACCTGGCCATCTCCTGTATATAATTATATATGTACAGCTGGTATAACCTGGGCATCTCCTGTATATAATTATATATGTACAGCTGGTATAACCTGGGTATCTCCTGTATATAATTATATATGTACAGCCGGTATAACCTGAGCATCTCCTGTATATAATTATATATGTACAGCCGGTATAACCTGGGCATCTCCTGTATATAATTATATATGTACAGCCTGTATAACCTGAGCATCTCCTGTATATAATTTTATATGTACAGCCGGTATAACCTGGGCATCTCCTGTATATAATTATATATGTACAGCCGGTATAACCTGGGCATCTCCTGTATATAATTATATATGTACAGCCGGTATAACCTGGACATCTCCTGTATATAATTATATATGTACAGCTGGTATAACCTGGGCATCTCCTGTATATAATTATATATGTACAGCTGGTATAACCCGGGTATCTCCTGTATATAATTATATATGTACAGCCGGTATAACCTGAGCATCTCCTGTATATAATTATATATGTACAGCCGGTATAACCTGGCCATCTCCTGTATATAATTATATATGTACAGCTGGTATAACCTGGGCATCTCCTGTATATAATTATATATGTACAGCTGGTATAACCTGGGCATCTCCTGTATATAATTATATATGTACAGCTGGTATAACCTGGGTATCTCCTGTATATAATTATATATGTACAGCCGGTATAACCTGGGCATCTCCTGTATATAATTATATATGTACAGCTGGTGTAACCTGGGTATCTCCTGTATATAATTATATATGTACGGCTGGTATAACCCAAGCATCTCCTGTATATAATTATATATGTACAGCTGGTACAACCTGGGTATCTCCTGTATATAATTATATATGTACAGCTGGTATAACCTGGGCATCTCCTGTATATAATTATATATGTACAGCTGGTATAACCTGGGCATCTCCTGTATATAATTATATATGTACAGCTGGTATAACCTGAGCATCTCCTGTATAGAATTATATATGTACAGCTGGTATAACCTGGGCATCTCCTGTGTATAATTATATATGTACAGCTGGTATAACCTGGGCATCTCCTGTGTATAATTATATATGTACAGCTGGTATAACCTGAGCATCTCCTGTATATAATTATATATGTACAGCTGGTATAACCTGGGCATCTCCTGTATATAATTATATATATACAGCTGGTATAACCTGGGCATCTCCTGTATATAATTATATATGTACAGCTGGTATAACCTGGACATCTCCTGTATATAATTATATATGTACAGCTGGTATAACCTGGGCATCTCCTGTATATAATTATATATGTACAACTGGTATAACCCGGGTATCTCCTGTATATAATTATATATGTACAGCCGGTATAACCTGAGCATCTCCTGTATATAATTATATATGTACAGCCGGTATAACCTGGCCATCTCCTGTATATAATTATATATGTACAGCTGGTATAACCCGGGTATCTCCTGTATATAATTATATATGTACAGCCGGTATAACCTGGGCATCTCCTGTATATAATTATATGTGTACAGCCGGTATAACCCGGGCATCTCCTGTATATAATTATATATGTACAGCTGGTATAACCTGGGCATCTCCTGTATATAATTATATATGTACAGCTGGTATAACCTGGGTATCTCCTGTATATAATTATATATGTACAGCCGGTATAACCTGAGCATCTCCTGTATATAATTATATATGTACAGCCGGTATAACCTGGGCATCTCCTGTATATAATTATATATGTACAGCTGGTATAACCTGGGTATCTCCTGTATATAATTATATATGTACAGCCGGTATAACCTGAGCATCTCCTGTATATAATTATATATGTACAGCTGGTACAACCTGGGTATCTCCTGTATATAATTATATATGTACAGCTGGTATAACCTGGGCATCTCCTGTATATAATTATATATGTACAGCTGGTATAACCTGGCCATCTCCTGTATATAATTATATATGTACAGCCGGTATAACCTGGGCATCTCCTGTATATAATTATATATGTACAGCTGGTATAACCTGGGTATCTCCTGTATATAATTATATATGTACAGCCGGTATAACCTGAGCATCTCCTGTATATAATTATATATGTACAGCCGGTATAACCTGGGCATCTCCTGTATATAATTATATATGTACAGCCTGTATAACCTGAGCATCTCCTGTATATAATTATATATGTACAGCCGGTATAACCTGGGCATCTCCTGTATATAATTATATATGTACAGCCGGTATAACCTGGGCATCTCCTGTATATAATTATATATGTACAGCCGGTATAACCTGGACATCTCCTGTATATAATTATATATGTACAGCTGGTATAACCTGGGCCTCTCCTGTATATAATTATATATGTACAGCTGGTATAACCCGGGTATCTCCTGTATATAATTATATATGTACAGCCGGTATAACCTGAGCATCTCCTGTATATAATTATATGTGTACAGCCGGTATAACCCGGGCATCTCCTGTATATAATTATATATGTACAGCTGGTATAACCTGGGCATCTCCTGTATATAATTATATATGTACAGCTGGTATAACCTGGGTATCTCCTGTATATAATTATATATGTACAGCCGGTATAACCTGAGCATCTCCTGTATATAATTATATATGTACAGCCGGTATAACCTGGGCATCTCCTGTATATAATTATATATGTACAGCTGGTATAACCTGGGTATCTCCTGTATATAATTATATATGTACAGCCGGTATAACCTGAGCATCTCCTGTATATAATTATATATGTACAGCTGGTACAACCTGGGTATCTCCTGTATATAATTATATATGTACAGCTGGTATAACCTGGGCATCTCCTGTATATAATTATATATGTACAGCTGGTATAACCCGGGTATCTCCTGTATATAATTATATATGTACAGCCGGTATAACCTGAGCATCTCCTGTATATAATTATATATGTACAGCCGGTATAACCTGGCCATCTCCTGTATATAATTATATATGTACAGCTGGTATAACCTGGGCATCTCCTGTATATAATTATATATGTACAGCTGGTATAACCTGGGTATCTCCTGTATATAATTATATATGTACAGCCGGTATAACCTGAGCATCTCCTGTATATAATTATATATGTACAGCCGGTATAACCTGGGCATCTCCTGTATATAATTATATATGTACAGCCTGTATAACCTGAGCATCTCCTGTATATAATTTTATATGTACAGCCGGTATAACCTGGGCATCTCCTGTATATAATTATATATGTACAGCCGGTATAACCTGGGCATCTCCTGTATATAATTATATATGTACAGCCGGTATAACCTGGACATCTCCTGTATATAATTATATATGTACAGCTGGTATAACCTGGGCATCTCCTGTATATAATTATATATGTACAGCTGGTATAACCCGGGTATCTCCTGTATATAATTATATATGTACAGCCGGTATAACCTGAGCATCTCCTGTATATAATTATATATGTACAGCCGGTATAACCTGGCCATCTCCTGTATATAATTATATATGTACAGCTGGTATAACCTGGGCATCTCCTGTATATAATTATATATGTACAGCTGGTATAACCTGGGCATCTCCTGTATATAATTATATATGTACAGCTGGTATAACCTGGGTATCTCCTGTATATAATTATATATGTACAGCCGGTATAACCTGGGCATCTCCTGTATATAATTATATATGTACAGCTGGTGTAACCTGGGTATCTCCTGTATATAATTATATATGTACGGCTGGTATAACCCAAGCATCTCCTGTATATAATTATATATGTACAGCTGGTACAACCTGGGTATCTCCTGTATATAATTATATATGTACAGCTGGTATAACCTGGGCATCTCCTGTATATAATTATATATGTACAGCTGGTATAACCTGGGCATCTCCTGTATATAATTATATATGTACAGCTGGTATAACCTGAGCATCTCCTGTATAGAATTATATATGTACAGCTGGTATAACCTGGGCATCTCCTGTGTATAATTATATATGTACAGCTGGTATAACCTGGGCATCTCCTGTGTATAATTATATATGTACAGCTGGTATAACCTGAGCATCTCCTGTATATAATTATATATGTACAGCTGGTATAACCTGGGCATCTCCTGTATATAATTATATATATACAGCTGGTATAACCTGGGCATCTCCTGTATATAATTATATATGTACAGCTGGTATAACCTGGACATCTCCTGTATATAATTATATATGTACAGCTGGTATAACCTGGGCATCTCCTGTATATAATTATATATGTACAACTGGTATAACCCGGGTATCTCCTGTATATAATTATATATGTACAGCCGGTATAACCTGAGCATCTCCTGTATATAATTATATATGTACAGCCGGTATAACCTGGCCATCTCCTGTATATAATTATATATGTACAGCTGGTATAACCCGGGTATCTCCTGTATATAATTATATATGTACAGCCGGTATAACCTGGGCATCTCCTGTATATAATTATATGTGTACAGCCGGTATAACCCGGGCATCTCCTGTATATAATTATATATGTACAGCTGGTATAACCTGGGCATCTCCTGTATATAATTATATATGTACAGCTGGTATAACCTGGGTATCTCCTGTATATAATTATATATGTACAGCCGGTATAACCTGAGCATCTCCTGTATATAATTATATATGTACAGCCGGTATAACCTGGGCATCTCCTGTATATAATTATATATGTACAGCTGGTATAACCTGGGTATCTCCTGTATATAATTATATATGTACAGCCGGTATAACCTGAGCATCTCCTGTATATAATTATATATGTACAGCTGGTACAACCTGGGTATCTCCTGTATATAATTATATATGTACAGCTGGTATAACCTGGGCATCTCCTGTATATAATTATATATGTACAGCTGGTATAACCTGGCCATCTCCTGTATATAATTATATATGTACAGCCGGTATAACCTGGGCATCTCCTGTATATAATTATATATGTACAGCTGGTATAACCTGGGTATCTCCTGTATATAATTATATATGTACAGCCGGTATAACCTGAGCATCTCCTGTATATAATTATATATGTACAGCCGGTATAACCTGGGCATCTCCTGTATATAATTATATATGTACAGCCTGTATAACCTGAGCATCTCCTGTATATAATTATATATGTACAGCCGGTATAACCTGGGCATCTCCTGTATATAATTATATATGTACAGCCGGTATAACCTGGGCATCTCCTGTATATAATTATATATGTACAGCCGGTATAACCTGGACATCTCCTGTATATAATTATATATGTACAGCTGGTATAACCTGGGCCTCTCCTGTATATAATTATATATGTACAGCTGGTATAACCCGGGTATCTCCTGTATATAATTATATATGTACAGCCGGTATAACCTGAGCATCTCCTGTATATAATTATATATGTACAGCCGGTATAACCTGGCCATCTCCTGTATATAATTATATATGTACAGCTGGTATAACCTGGGCATCTCCTGTATATAATTATATATGTACAGCTGGTATAACCTGGGCATCTCCTGTATATAATTATATATGTACAGCTGGTATAACCTGGGTATCTCCTGTATATAATTATATATGTACAGCCGGTATAACCTGGGCATCTCCTGTATATAATTATATATGTACAGCTGGTGTAACCTGGGTATCTCCTGTATATAATTATATATGTACGGCTGGTATAACCCAAGCATCTCCTGTATATAATTATATATGTACAGCTGGTACAACCTGGGTATCTCCTGTATATAATTATATATGTACAGCTGGTATAACCTGGGCATCTCCTGTATATAATTATATATGTACAGCTGGTATAACCCGGGTATCTCCTGTATATAATTATATATGTACAGCCGGTATAACCTGAGCATCTCCTGTATATAATTATATATGTACAGCTGGTATAACCTGGGCATCTCCTGTATATAATTATATATGTACAGCTGGTACAACCTGGGCATCTCCTGTGTATAATTATATATGTACAGCTGGTATAACCTGGGCATCTCCTGTATATAATTATATATGTACAGCTGGTATAACCTGGGCATCTCCTGTATATAATTATATATGTACAGCTGGTATAATCTGGGTATCTCCTGTATATAGTTATATATGTACAGCTGGTATAACCTTGGCATCTCCTGTATATAATTATATATGTACAGCTGGTATAACCTGGGCATCTCCTGTATATAATTATATATGTACAGCTGGTATAACCTGGGCATCTCCTGTATATAATTATATATGTACAGCTGGTATAACCTGGGCATCTCCTGTATATAATTATATATGTACAGCTGGTATAACCTGGGTATCTCCTGTATATAGTTATATATGTACAGCTGGTATAACCTTGGCATCTCCTGTATGTAATTATATATGTACAGCTGGTATAACCTGGGCATCTCCTGTATATAATTATATATGTACAGCTGGTATAACCTGGGTATCTCCTGTATATAGTTATATATGTACAGCTGGTATAACCTTGGCATCTCCTGTATATAATTATATATGTACAGCTGGTATAACCTGGGCATCTCCTGTATATAATTATATATGTACAGCTGGTATAACCTGGGCATCTCCTGTATATAATTATATATGTACAGCTGGTATAACCTGGGCATCTCCTGTATATAATTATATATGTACAGCTGGTATAACCTGGGTATCTCCTGTATATAGTTATATATGTACAGCTGGTATAACCTTGGCATCTCCTGTATATAATTATATATGTACAGCTGGTATAACCTGGGCATCTCCTGTATATAATTATATATGTACAGCTGGTATAACCTGGGTATCTCCTGTATATAGTTATATATGTACAGCTGGTATAACCTGGGCATCTCCTGTATACATATGTACAGCTGGTATAACCTGGGCATCTCCTGTATATAGTTATATATGTACAGCTGGTATAACCTGGGCATCTCCTGTATATAATTATATATGTACGGCTGGTATAACCTGGGCAGTAAGTGAGGCAGTGACCCAAGCAAGTCCAATATAAACAGCTTTTATTTCAGCAACTCACGGGTTAACAGAAAGTCCATACACAATGGTTGCCAGGGACAACGGCCGCACCGGGCCGCTCAGAGCCTGACGGGTGCAGAGCCTTCCCAGGCGGTGGTTCAGCCTCCCTCCATCCTGCTGAGCTTCCCTGCTGTGCTTCTAGCAGGCTCCAACACTGAACAACACTAATCCTTAGTGCAGGGTTTATAAAGGACCTGTGGTAAGAGCCACTGGAAAACCCGGGTTGGAGGGAGGAGGCCGCCCCACTGCCTCCTGTGACCTCCTCCAAGAAATGAAGGCCCTGCCGGGTTTTACTAATCTGCCTTAACCAGATAGCCCGACCAGGTCATTGCTCACCTTCATTCCTGCATTACAGCCGCAGCTGTGTCTGTGACCACAATGCACTCCAATGGGTTTAATAGGTCTCTGTACACATTCTGGGGGATATATAACGTCCCTCGTATACAATCCCGGTCACTGCCTCACATATCCCCCCCTCTGTTCAAACTTGTGGGGTTGAACATTTGCCACCATACAGGGTGCCCGGGACAGGGCATCCGCGTTTCCCTGTGACTTCCCAGGGCGATGTTCTACAGAGAAACTGAAATTTTGCAGTGACAGGAACCACCTGGTGACTCTCGCATTCCTCTCCTTGGCGTTCCTCATCCATACCAAGGGTGAGTGGTCCGTCACCAAGTGGAACTGACGCCCGAGTAAATAATAGCGTAGCGATTCCAAGGCCCACTTAATAGCCAAACACTCCTTCTCTACCACGCTATAGTTTTTCTCGCCCGGGATAAGCTTTCTACTCAAGTAGGTGACCGGGTGCTCTTCACCATTCACTTTTTGTGACAGTACCGCCCCTAGGCCTACCTCCGAGGCATCTGTCTGTACAATGAAGGTTTCCTTGAAGTTGGGGCTGATGAGGACCGGCTGTCCACACAGGGCCAACTTCATGGACTGAAAGGCTTCTTCTGCCCGAGGGTTCCACCGAACCATTAACGATTTTTTCCCTTTCAAGAGACCGGTCAGGGCCGCCGTTCACCCAGCAAAATTAGGTATAAACCGGCGGTAATACCCAAGGATGCCAAGGAACGCCCTCACCTGCTTTGTACTTGACGGTTTAGGACAGTTTTTTATGGCCTCAGCTTTATTGATTTGGGGCTTGATAGCTCCTCGGCCAATCACATACCCCAAATATCGGGCTTCCTCTAGCCCTATTGCACATTTTTGGGGTTTGCCGTTAACCCCGCGGCTCTGAGAGAATACAGCACCGCTTTTACCTGTGCTAGGTGCGTATGCCAGTCGGTGCTAAAGATGATAATATCATCTAGATAAGCGGACGCGTACTCCTGATGAGGCTTGAGCACTATGTCCATCAACCTCTGGAATGTAGCCGGGGCCCCATGTAACCCAAAAGGTAAGACCACATAGTGGTATAGACCCTCCGGAGTTACGAAGGCGGTCTTTTCCTTCGCCGAATCTGTGAGAGGTACCTGCCAGTAGCCCTTGGTGAGATCGAGCGTGGTAAAGTACTGGGCCTGCCCCAGTCTCTCAATCAGCTCATCCACCCGGGGCATTGGATAAAGGTCCAACTTCGACACTTCATTCAGTTTCCGGAAATCGTTACAGAAGCGTAACGATCCGTCTGGTTTCGGAATCAGTACGATGGGGCAAGCCCACTCACTATGTGATTCCTCGATGACGCCTAACTGAAGCGTTTGTTTTACCTCAGCCGTGATGGCTTGCCTCCGGGCTTCGGGTACCCGGTACGGTCTTATTCGTACCCTTATCCCAGGTTCGGTGACAATGTCATGTTGGAGAACCGTAGTCCTACCCGGTAGCTCTGAGAACACGTCGGTATTGTGCTGCACCAGCGAGCGAGCCTCCCGTCGCTGCTGTTTAGTGAGAGCATCACTTATCCTGACCTCCCCCAGACGCATCTCTGGCTGAAGGTAGAGACCTCTCCGGCAATATGCCCCGGGTGACGTCTGTAACTAAACACTCTCGATCTTTCCAAGGCTTTAGCAGGTTTACATGGTAAAGCTGCTCAGGTTTCCTCCTTCCGGGCTGATACACCCGGTAATTACCTCCCCCACCTTTTCTCGACCCTCATATGGCCCTTGCCACTTGGCCATGAGCTTACTCTCGGCTGTGGGTACCAGTACTAACACCCGATCGCCCTTGTTAAAAGACCTGACCGTGGCTGTTTTATTATATGTGCGCCTCTGAGCTGCCCGGGCATCTAAAAGATGTTCTTTCACGATGGGCATGACCGCCGCGATCCGGTCCTGCATACTAGCCACGTTTTCAATTATACTCCTATGTGGAGTCAGCTCTTGTTCCCACGTCTCTTTGGCTACGTCCAACAGACCCCTAGGGTGTCTGCCGTACAATAACTCAAAGGGAGAGAACCCTGTGGAAGCCTAGGGTACCTCACGGACGGCGAACATCAAATAGGGTAGCAACATGTCCCAATCCCTTCCGTCCTTAGAAACCATCTTTTTTAACATGGACTTGAGGGTTTTATTGAACCGTTCTACTAGCCCGTCGGTTTGAGGGTGGTACACCGAGGTGCGCAAATGTTTAATTTTTAGTAATTTGCACAGTTCCCTTGTCACTTTGGACATAAAAGGGGTCCCCAGATACCGTCAGGATCTCCTTAGGTAGTCCAAGGCAACAGAACATGGCAAACAGCTCCTGTGCAATCAGTTTTGCCGAGGTGTGGCGTAGAGGTATAGCCTCCGGATACCGGGTGGCATAGTCGACGACCACCAGTATATGTTGGTGGCCACGGGCGGATTTTACAATGGGCCCTACCAAGTCCATTGCAATCCGTTCAAAAGGTTCCTCTATCACTGGCAGGGGTACCAATGGGCTACGGAAACTTGCAGTGGGTGAAGTCAACTGACATTCGGGACAGGATTCGCAGTACCTTTTGACCTCCGCGTAAACCCCAGGCCAAAAGAACCGCTGCAAGAGACGCTCTTGTGTTTTTTTTACCCCTAAGTGTCCACTCAGCAGGTGTGTGTGTGGCAAATCTAGAACCACCCGATGGTACGACTGAGGTACCACTAACTGTTCCACGACCTCGTGCGTGATCTTATCTATCCTATAGAGCAACTCACCGATGACTACCATGCGTGGAAATACAGTATCTGCATTTGGCTGTTGGTCTACGCCATTTACCTCTAACACCCTTTCCCGCGCCTGAGTCAGGGTGGGATCCTGTAGCTGAGCCGTCCCAAACGTGGCCCGGGACACTTCCAGCTCGGGGATCGATGGAATCTCCTCGACCTCTCCTGCCAGCACCTCTAAGGGAAACCTATCGGGGTCACACTCTGTCCCTAGGTTGGACACCTCTACGGCAGGTTCCCCTGACTCCGGTTCGTCGGGTACAGTGTCTGTAACACATTTTACCGGAGGAGAGAGGATTTTGTTTTTCCACAAAGTCCAGAACAGGGGCAAGTCTCTTCCCAACACAGTCCCATAGGGAAGCGTTTTTACCACTCCCACCACATGTTTTATGTCTCCACATGGCGTGGACAAAACTACCTCCGCAGTTGGGTATTCTCGGAGGTCCCCATGGATACACACAACCCCGACTGTCCGTCCACTGGGGTTGTCTCCTGCCACCAGCGACCCATGTACCAGAGTCACGAGGCTCCCTGAGTCCAGGAGGGCCTCCGTGGGGTACCCATTAACCATTACCTGGCATAGTTGGAGTTCACTGTCCCGGGGGTCGGCGCTCGCTGTGCAGACAGTCTGGGCATACATTGAGACCCGGCGGCTATATCCGCAGTCCATGGGTTCCATAGTCAGGGGACAATTAGCAACCAGATGTCCCGGCCCCTGACACCGCCAACATCTAAGGGTGCAGGTACTATTTGGTCTTATGACAGTTTGGGAGGGGGGAGGGAGGTTCCCCTTCAGCACGGGTATGGTGCTGACTATCCCCAGCAGAGGGACAAGACCCCTTTCCCGGTTCCTGGGTTGGCAGGGATTGGCGTGACAGCCGCGAGGGTCCAGAGTCCCAGATAAAGTCCTGAGTGGCCGAGTAGCGCTCGATCAGGCTGACCACCTGTTCAAGTGTGTCGGGGTCCCCTTGCCCCACCCAACGTTGGATAGCGGCTGTCAGAGTCCTCACCAACCGGTCAACCACCACCTTCTCCACCATTTGGGCTGGAGACAAAGTCTCAGGCTGGAGCCACCTCTTTACCAGCTGCAGGAGGTCATAAGCCTGTTACCGGGCGGGGCGGGTGTCCACATACGCCCACGAAAACACATGCTGAGCCCTCACGTATGTATTTACCCCCAGCCGGGCAAGGATCTCACCTTTGAGCCTCTGGTAGTCCTGGGCATCCTCCCGACTGAGGTCGAAACAGGCCTTCTGGGCATCGCCAACCAAAAACGGAGCCACCACTTCCGCCCACTGGTCAGCTGGTAGGTTTTCCTGCTCTGCTGTGCGTTCGTAGATGGTCAGGAAGGCTTCCACGTCGTCATCCGGTCCCATCTTCCTCAACGCTGAGCGAACCTTGTCCCGGGCCTCTCGACGTTCTGGAATCGGTGCTGTGGCCGTTTCTCGCAGGGCAGCAATCTGTTGCAGCATCAGTTCATTTGTTTTTTGCTGCTGTTGGTACAGTAGCTGCTGCTGCTGATTGTGCTGCTGTTCCCGCTCCTGCTGTTGCCGCTGAGACTGCAGCTGCTGCTGATTGTGCTGCTGTTCCCGCTCCTGCTGTTGCCATTGGAGACTCAGGTATTGCTCCTGCTGTTGCCGTTGGAGACTCTGGTGCTGCTCCTGCTGTTGCTGCTGAGACTGCATCTGCTGCTGCTGGGTGAGTACCAGCTGCTTTAACAGCTCCTCCATTTTGTCCATGGGGTGGAACTGAAAGGTGGCAGGACGGATTGTGGTCATGCAGCTGCCGGTGGGGTATGCCTCTGTCACACTGCCCACATTCTCCACCAAACTGTAAGGCGGCGGTGTTCACACCGTGCAGTAACTGAGGCAGTGACCCAAGCAAGTCCAACATAAACAGCTTTTATTCAGCAACTCACAGGTAAACAGAAAAGTCCTCCGGTTCACAGCCGGGTTAACATGAGTCCATAAACAACGGGTGCCAGGGACAACGGCCGCGCCGGGCCGCACAGAGCCGCTCAGAGCCTGACGGGTGCAGAGCCTTCCCAGGCGGTGGTTCAGCCACCCTCCATCCTGCTGAGCTTCCCTGCTCTGCTCCTAGCAGGTTCCAACACTGAACAACACTAATCCTTAGTGCAGGGTTTATAAAGGACCTGTGGTAAGAGCCACTGGAAAACCCGGGTTGGAGGAGGAGGCCGCCCCACTGCCTCCTGTGACCTCCTCCAAGAAATGAAGGCCCTGACGGGTTTTACTAATCTGCCTTAACCAGATAGTCCGACCAGGTCATTGCTCACCTTCATTCCTGCATTGCAGCCGCAGCTGTGTCTGTGACCACAATGCACTCCAATGGGTTTAATAGGTCTCTGTACACATTCTGGGGGAGATATAACGTCCCTCGTATATGATCCCGGTCACTGCCTCACAGTATGTACAGCCGGTATAACCTGGGCATCTCCTGTATATAATTATATATGTACAGCTGGTATAACCTGGGCATCTCCTGTATATAATTATATATGTACAGCTGGTATAACCTGGACATCTCCTGTATATAATTATATATGTACAGCTGGTATAACCTGGACATCTCCTGTATATAATTATATATGTACAGCTGGTATAACCCGGACATCTCCTGTATATAATTATATATGTACAGCTGGTATAACCTGGACATCTCCTGTATATAATTATATATGTACAGCTGGTATAACCTGGACATCTCCTGTATATAATTATATATGTACAGCTGGTATAACCTGGACATCTCCTGTATATAATTATATATGTACAGCCGGTATAACCTGGGCATCTCCTGTATATAATTATATATGTACAGCTGGTATAACCCGGGCATCTCCTGTATATAATTATATATGTACAGCCGGTATAACCTGGACATCTCCTGTATATAATTATATATGTACAGCCGGTATAACCTGGGCATCTCCTGTATATAATTATATATGTACAGCTGGTATAACCTGGGTATCTCCTGTATATAATTATATATGTACGGCTGGTATAACCTGAGCATCTCCTGTATATAATTATATATGTACAGCCGGTATAACCTGGCCATCTCCTGTATATAATTATATATGTACAGCTGGTATAACCTGGGTATCTCCTGTATATAGTTATATATGTGCAGCCGGTATAACCTGGCCATCTCCTGTATATAATTATATATGTACAGCTGGTATAACCTGGGTATCTCCTGTATATAATTATATATGTACGGCTGGTATAACCTGGGCAGTAAGTGAGGCAGTGACCTAAGCAAGTCCAATATAAACAGCTTTTATTTCAGCAACTCACGGGTTAACAGAAAGTCCATACACAATGGTTGCCAGGGACAACGGCCGCGCCGGGCCGCTCAGAGCCGCTCAGAGCCTGACGGGTGCAGAGCCTTCCCAGGCATGGGTTCAGCCACCCTCCATCCTGCTGAGCTTCCCTGCTCTGCTCCTAGCAGGTTCCAACACTGAACAACACTAATCCTTAGTGCAGGGTTTATAAAGGACCTGTGGTAAGAGCCACTGGAAAACCCGGGTTGGAGGGAGGAGGCCGCCCCACTGCCTCCTGTGACCTCCTCCAAGAAATGAAGGCCCTGCCGGGTTTTACTAATCTGCCTTAGCCAGATAGCCCGACCAGGTCAATGCTCACCTTCATTCCTGCATTGCAGCCGCAGCTGTGTCTGTGACCACAATGCACTCCAATGGGTTTAATAGGTCTCTGTACACATTCTGGGGGATATATAACGTCCCTCGTATACAATCCCGGTCACTGCCTCACATATCCCCCCCTCTGTTCAAACTTGTGGGGTTGAACATTTGCCACCATACAGGGTGCCCGGGACAGGGCATCCGCGTTTCCCTGCGACTTCCCAGGGCGATGTTCTACAGAGAAACTGAAATTTTGCAGTGACAGGAACCACCTGGTGACTCTCGCATTCCTCTCCTTGGCATTCCTCATCCATACCAAGGGTGAGTGGTCCGTCACCAAGTGGAACTGACGCCCGAGTAAATAATAGCGTAGCGATTCCAAGGCCCACTTAATAGCCAAACACTCCTTCTCTACCACGCTATAGTTTTTCTCGCCCGGGATAAGCTTTCTACTCAAGTAGGTGACCGGGTGCTCTTCACCATTCACTTTTTGTGACAGTACCGCCCCTAGGCCTACCTCCGAGGCATCTGTCTGTACAATGAAGGTTTCCTTGAAGTTGGGGCTGATGAGGACCGGCTGTCCACACAGGGCCAACTTCATGGACTGAAAGGCTTCTTCTGCCCGAGGGTTCCACCGAACCATTAACGATTTTTTCCCTTTCAAGAGACCGGTCAGGGCCGCCGTTCACCCAGCAAAATTAGGTATAAACCGGCGGTAATACCCAAGGATGCCAAGGAACGCCCTCACCTGCTTTGTACTTGACGGTTTAGGACAGTTTTTTATGGCCTCAGCTTTATTGATTTGGGGCTTGATAGCTCCTCGGCCAATCACATACCCCAAATATCGGGCTTCCTCTAGCCCTATTGCACATTTTTGGGGTTTGCCGTTAACCCCGCGGCTCTGAGAGAATACAGCACCGCTTGTACCTGTGCTAGGTGCGTATGCCAGTCGGTGCTAAAGATGATAATATCATCTAGATAAGCGGACGCGTACTCCTGATGAGGCTTGAGCACTATGTCCATCAACCTCTGGAATGTAGCCGGGGCCCCATGTAACCCAAAAGGTAAGACCACATAGTGGTATAGACCCTCCGGAGTTACGAAGGCGGTCTTTTCCTTCGCCGAATCTGTGAGAGGTACCTGCCAGTAGCCCTTGGTGAGATCGAGCGTGGTAAAGTACTGGGCCTGCCCCAGTCTCTCAATCAGCTCATCCACCCGGGGCATTGGATAAAGGTCCAACTTCGACACTTCATTCAGTTTCCGGAAATCGTTACAGAAGCGTAACGATCCGTCTGGTTTCGGAATCAGTACGATGGGGCAAGCCCACTCACTATGTGATTCCTCGATGACGCCTAACTGAAGCGTTTGTTTTACCTCAGCCGTGATGGCTTGCCTCCGGGCTTCGGGTACCCGGTACGGTCTTATTCGTACCCTTATCCCAGGTTCGGTGACAATGTCATGTTGGAGAACCGTAGTCCTACCCGGTAGCTCTGAGAACACGTCGGTATTGTGCTGCACCAGCGAGCGAGCCTCCCGTCGCTGCTGTTTAGTGAGAGCATCACTTATCCTGACCTCCCCCAGACGCATCTCTGGCTGAAGGTAGAGACCTCTCCGGCAATATGCCCCGGGTGACGTCTGTAACTAAACACTCTCGATCTTTCCAAGGCTTTAGCAGGTTTACATGGTAAAGCTGCTCAGGTTTCTGTAGCGCTGGCGTCCCTGCCCTCTGCTAGGCAGGGACGCTGCTCCCCTCACCGCTCTGCTCCGTGCCCGGCATCTTCCCCCCGCTCTGCTGTCAGCGCGCGCTCCGTCCCGGCGTCCTCCTCCTGCTCTGCTCTCAGCGCGCGCTCCTTCCCGGCCCCTGTGCTTAGGGCGCGCGCGCGCGCGCTCCCCTCCTCTTAAAGGGGCCGCGCGCGCCGCCCTAAAGAGTCCCCGGCCAATGGCCGGAGGACTTCATCATATATAAGGCACCTCCTCCAAAATGGAGGTGCCCGAGCAATGTTGTTTGCACCTGTGTCTCACCTGTGCTTCAGCCCTCAGGTCCCGTTGCCAGTTACCTGCCAGTTTCCTGCTAGTTACCTGCCAGTACCTGCCAGTTACCTGCCTGATTCCTGCCTGAATACTTGTTACCTGTCTGCCAGTCTGAGGTCCGACGGTCTGCCTTACTTCTCCTGTCAGTCTGTCTTAGGACCAGCCTGCCCGCTCACCTGGGAGCGCATGTCAGCTACCTGCCTGCTTGCCTGAGGTCCGACGGTCTGCCTTACTACTCCGGTCAGTCTGTCTATGGACCAGCTTGCCCGCTCACCTGGGAGCGCTTCTCCGTTATCTGCCTGCTTGCCAGCCCGGAGGCTCCGTTGTCACGTGCTGTGACCACCAGCTATCTCAGAGACTCTTGCCCGCTCACCTGGGAGCGCATCTCCGTTACCTGCCTGCTTGCCAGCCCGGAGGTCCCGTTGTCACGTGCGGTGACCATCAGCTATTCCAGAGACTCTTGCCCGCTCACCTGGGAGCGCATCTCCGTTACCTGCCTGCTTGCCAGCCCGGAGGTCCCGTTGTCACGTGCGGTGACCATCAGCTATTCCAGAGACTCTCGCTTGCTCACCTGGGAGCACACATCTACCACCTGCCTGCTAGCCTACCCGGAGGCTCTGCCATCACAGGCCGTACCTACCCCTTACCCAGAGACTGCCCTGATCACTTGCCGTAACTCCCTGTCCGTTCACCCAGAGACTGCCACCCGCTCCCTTACAAGGGCCGCCCCCTTGTATAGTAGCTCAGAGGTTCCGCCTCCCGGACCCGTTACAGTCCGCCTCCCGGACCCGTTACAGTTTGCTCGGGCCATGGAACCCGGTGGCACCCAAGCTCCCTCGCTCTCGGACCTCTGTCTTGAACTGTCCCGTCAGAGGTCCCAACAGGAGACCATCCTGGGTCACCTGCGGAATGTTAATACTCGCCTGAACACTCTGTCTGATCCACCAACAACCTCCGCCAGTACCATGGTATCCTTTTCCGGACCCCGGCTCTCTGCACCTCCTCGCTTCGGAGGCGACTCCGTCCTGGCTCGGGGCTTCATAAATCAGTGCACCCTGCATTTTGAACTATTATCCCACCAGTTTAACTCCGACCGAGCCAAAATTGCCTTTATCATGTCCCATCTCACCGGGGAGGCCCTGGCCTGGCTAAATCCTCTATGGGAGAGAGGAGATCCCCTGGTGTCCGACTTGCCTGCCTTTCTCATGGCTTTCCGGAAAGCCTTCGACGAACCCGGACGGAGGACCTCATCCGCATCTTCTCTGCTTCGCCTCCGTCAGGGAAGCCTCACCGTGGGCCAATATGCCATACGGTTCCGTACCCTTGCCTCGGAGCTGGCCTGGGATAACGAAGCCCTGGTATCCGTCTTCTGGGAGGGTCTGTCCGGCCGTATTAAAGATGAACTTGCTGGTCGGGACATTCCTACCACTCTCGATGATCTAATAACCCTTGCCACCCGGATTGACCTACGGTTCCAGGAGCGTGCCAAAGAGGTCACCCGTGAGAGAAGGATTCCACGTCTAGCTCCTACTTTCCAGGAACCCGTCATTCCTTCCGTTTCTCCACAGGTACACTCTCCTGAGCCTATGCAGGTCGACCAGACCAAGATGGTCAAATCCCGTCAGGATTTCCGCCGTGCCGAGGGGAGCTGCTTCTACTGTGGCAGTAAGGAGCATCTGATCCGTGCCTGCCCGGAGAGGTCGGGAGAACGCCTGTATCTAGGTTCACTCAGAGGGGTCGATCTAGACAAAAATAAATCCTCTCCATCCCTGCTGTTGTCAGTCTCAATCATCTGCGGGGAGAATCGTTATTCCGAACTAGCCCAACTTGACTCTGGAGCAGCCGGAAATCTTATTTCACAGTCCCTGGTGGAGAAATTCCGCATCCCCACCAAACCTCTGGCTGTACCCTTGTCTGTTGTTGCCGTGGATGGGGGCCTCTTACCTCGCCCCATCCAATTCATCACCGAATCCATTACTCTGCAGGTGGGAATGCTGCATTCAGAGAGTATCTCCTTTCACGTTCTGCCTGGTCTCCCTCACGCCCTCTTGCTAGGTCTGCCTTGGCTCCAGAGACATGCACCCGTGCTTGACTGGCAAACCGGAGAAGTCCTTCACTGGGGACAGGCCTGTCATAAAACCTGCCTGGTTCCCGTCCATTCCGTCCGTCCCTCTCCTATCCCAGCTAATCTACCTGGACTTCCGATTCCTTATTGGTCTAGTGCTGATGTCTTTGTTAAGGAGGAGGCAGAGACATCACCACCTCATAGACCATGTGACTGCCCCATCGATCCCGCCAGAGTAATGCAGGTGGCTCCCGTGAGTCTAAATTGTCTCCCTCCTGGTAAGACGTTCGTATCGGTACCTGATCGGGAGAGAATCCTACACTGGGGTCATTCGTCTAAACTAGCTGTCCACGCCGGTCGGAAAAAGACCCTCCAGCTTATTACCCGACACTACTGGTGGCCTAACCTGCACAAGGATGTTATGGACTTTGTTTCTGCCTGTGTGACCTGCGCCCGCAACAAAGCTCCGAGACACCTGTCGGCCGGCCGCCTTCTTCCTCTGCCAGTACCTGCTGCCCCCTGGCAGCATTTAGCGATGGACCCTCCTCAATTCCGTCCTGGGGATAAAGTCTGGCTCTCGTCCAAATATGTCCGACTCAAGATCCCTTCCTATAAGTTAGGGTCTCGGTTCATCGGCCCACTGGTGGTCATCGGTCAGATCAACCCGGTAGCCTATAAATTGAAACTCCCGGCCAACTTACGGATCCCTAACTCCTTCCATGTATCTCTCCTCAAACCTGTGGTACTTAACTCTTTTTCTAAGTCTACAGGTACGCCTCCTGCTCTGGTTTCTGCTGAGGACAAGTTTGAGGTAGAGAACATTCTTGCCAGCAAAAGGGTAAGAGGAAAGACCTTTTTTCTGGTAGATTGGAGGGGGTTTGGTCCTGAGGAGAGAACGTGGGAGCCCCGGGAGAACATCCATGCCCCTCTCATCCTAGCTAAATTTCTGTCTGGCCTAAAAAAGGGGGGGCCTAAAGGGGGGGGTACTGTAGCGCTGGCGTCCCTGCCCTCTGCTAGGCAGGGACGCTGCTCCCCTCACCGCTCTGCTCCGTGCCCGGCATCTTCCCCCCGCTCTGCTGTCAGCGCGCGCTCCGTCCCGGCGTCCTCCTCCTGCTCTGCTCTCAGCGCGCGCTCCTTCCCGGCCCCTGTGCTTAGGGCGCGCGCGCGCGCGCTCCCCTCCTCTTAAAGGGGCCGCGCGCGCCGCCCTAAAGAGTCCCCGGCCAATGGCCGGAGGACTTCATCATATATAAGGCACCTCCTCCAAAATGGAGGTGCCCGAGCAATGTTGTTTGCACCTGTGTCTCACCTGTGCTTCAGCCCTCAGGTCCCGTTGCCAGTTACCTGCCAGTTTCCTGCTAGTTACCTGCCAGTACCTGCCAGTTACCTGCCTGATTCCTGCCTGAATACTTGTTACCTGTCTGCCAGTCTGAGGTCCGACGGTCTGCCTTACTTCTCCTGTCAGTCTGTCTTAGGACCAGCCTGCCCGCTCACCTGGGAGCGCATGTCAGCTACCTGCCTGCTTGCCTGAGGTCCGACGGTCTGCCTTACTACTCCGGTCAGTCTGTCTATGGACCAGCTTGCCCGCTCACCTGGGAGCGCTTCTCCGTTATCTGCCTGCTTGCCAGCCCGGAGGCTCCGTTGTCACGTGCTGTGACCACCAGCTATCTCAGAGACTCTTGCCCGCTCACCTGGGAGCGCATCTCCGTTACCTGCCTGCTTGCCAGCCCGGAGGTCCCGTTGTCACGTGCGGTGACCATCAGCTATTCCAGAGACTCTTGCCCGCTCACCTGGGAGCGCATCTCCGTTACCTGCCTGCTTGCCAGCCCGGAGGTCCCGTTGTCACGTGCGGTGACCATCAGCTATTCCAGAGACTCTCGCTTGCTCACCTGGGAGCACACATCTACCACCTGCCTGCTAGCCTACCCGGAGGCTCTGCCATCACAGGCCGTACCTACCCCTTACCCAGAGACTGCCCTGATCACTTGCCGTAACTCCCTGTCCGTTCACCCAGAGACTGCCACCCGCTCCCTTACAAGGGCCGCCCCCTTGTATAGTAGCTCAGAGGTTCCGCCTCCCGGACCCGTTACAGTCCGCCTCCCGGACCCGTTACAGTTTCCTCCTTCCGGGCTGATACACCCGGTAATTACCTCCCCCACCTTTTCTCGACCCTCATATGGCCCTTGCCACTTGGCCATGAGCTTACTCTCGGCTGTGGGTACCAGTACTAACACCCGATCGCCCTTGTTAAAAGACCTGACCGTGGCTGTTTTATTATATGTGCGCCTCTGAGCTGCCCGGGCATCTAAAAGATGTTCTTTCACGATGGGCATGACCGCCGCGATCCGGTCCTGCATACTAGCCACGTTTCCAATTATACTCCTATGTGGAGTCAGCTCTTGTTCCCACGTCTCTTTGGCTACGTCCAACAGACCCCTAGGGTGTCTGCCGTACAATAACTCAAAGGGAGAGAACCCTGTGGAAGCCTAGGGTACCTCACGGACGGCGAACATCAAATAGGGTAGCAACATGTCCCAATCCCTTCCGTCCTTAGAAACCATCTTTTTTAACATGGACTTGAGGGTTTTATTGAACCGTTCTACTAGCCCGTCGGTTTGAGGGTGGTACACCGAGGTGCGCAAATGTTTAATTTTTAGTAATTTGCACAGTTCCCTTGTCACTTTGGACATAAAAGGGGTCCCCAGATACCGTCAGGATCTCCTTAGGTAGTCCAAGGCAACAGAACATGGCAAACAGCTCCTGTGCAATCAGTTTTGCCGAGGTGTGGCGTAGAGGTATAGCCTCCGGATACCGGGTGGCATAGTCGACGACCACCAGTATATGTTGGTGGCCACTGGCGGATTTTACAATGGGCCCTACCAAGTCCATTGCAATCCGTTCAAAAGGTTCCTCTATCACTGGCAGGGGTACCAATGGGCTACGGAAACTTGCAGTGGGTGAAGTCAACTGACATTCGGGACAGGATTCGCAGTACCTTTTGACCTCCGCGTAAACCCCAGGCCAAAAGAACCGCTGCAAGATACGTTCTTGTGTTTTTTTTACCCCTAAGTGTCCACTCAGCAGGTGTGTGTGTGGCAAATCTAGAACCACCCGATGGTACGACTGAGGTACCACTAACTGTTCCACGACCTCGTGCGTGATCTTATCTATCCTATAGAGCAACTCACCGATGACTACCATGCGTGGAAATACAGTATCTGCATTGGGCTGTTGGGCTACGCCATTTACCTCTAACACCCTTTCCCGCGCCTGAGTCAGGGTGGGATCCTGTAGCTGAGCCGTCCCAAACGTGGCCCGGGACACTTCCAGCTCGGGGATCGATGGAATCTCCTCGACCTCTCCTGCCAGCACCTCTAAGGGAAACCTATCGGGGTCACACTCTGTCCCTAGGTTGGACACCTCTACGGCAGGTTCCCCTGACTCCGGTTCGTCGGGTACAGTGTCTGTAACACATTTTACCGGAGGAGAGAGGATTTTGTTTTTCCACAAAGTCCAGAACAGGGGCAAGTCTCTTCCCAACACAGTCCCATAGGGAAGCGTTTTTACCACTCCCACCACATGTTTTATGTCTCCACATGGCGTGGACAAAACTACCTCCGCAGTTGGGTATTCTCGGAGGTCCCCATGGATACACACAACCCCGACTGTCCGTCCACTGGGGTTGTCTCCTGCCACCAGCGACCCATGTACCAGAGTCACGAGGCTCCCTGAGTCCAGGAGGGCCTCCGTGGGGTACCCATTAACCATTACCTGGCATAGTTGGAGTTCACTGTCCCGGGGGTCGGCGCTCGCTGTGCAGACAGTCTGGGCATACATTGAGACCCGGCGGCTATATCCGCAGTCCATGGGTTCCATAGTCAGGGGACAATTAGCAACCAGATGTCCCGGCCCCTGACACCGCCAACATCTAAGGGTGCAGGTACTATTTGGTCTTATGACAGTTTGGGAGGGGGGAGGGAGGTTCCCCTTCAGCACGGGTATGGTGCTGACTATCCCCAGCAGAGGGACAAGACCCCTTTCCCGGTTCCTGGGTTGGCAGGGATTGGCGTGACAGCCGCGAGGGTCCAGAGTCCCAGATAAAGTCCTGAGTGGCCGAGTAGCGCTCGATCAGGCTGACCACCTGTTCAAGTGTGTCGGGGTCCCCTTGCCCCACCCAACGTTGGATAGCGGCTGTCAGAGTCCTCACCAACCGGTCAACCACCACCTTCTCCACCATTTGGGCTGGAGACAAAGTCTCAGGCTGGAGCCACCTCTTTACCAGCTGCAGGAGGTCATAAGCCTGATACCGGGCGGGGCGGGTGTCCACATACGCCCACGAAAACACATGCTGAGCCCTCACGTATGTATTTACCCCCAGCCGGGCAAGGATCTCACCTTTGAGCCTCTGGTAGTCCTGGGCATCCTCCCGACTGAGGTCGAAACAGGCCTTCTGGGCATCGCCAACCAAAAACGGAGCCACCACTTCCGCCCACTGGTCAGCTGGTAGGTTTTCCTGCTCTGCTGTGCGTTCGTAGATGGTCAGGAAGGCTTCCACGTCGTCATCCGGTCCCATCTTCCTCAACGCTGAGCGAACCTTGTCCCGGGCCTCTCGACGTTCTGGAATCGGTGCTGTGGCCGTTTCTCGCAGGGCAGCAATCTGTTGCAGCATCAGTTCATTTGTTTTTTGCTGCTGTTGGTACAGTAGCTGCTGCTGCTGATTGTGCTGCTGTTCCCGCTCCTGCTGTTGCCGCTGAGACTGCAGCTGCTGCTGATTGTGCTGCTGTTCCCGCTCCTGCTGTTGCCATTGGAGACTCAGGTATTGCTCCTGCTGTTGCCGTTGGAGACTCTGGTGCTGCTCCTGCTGTTGCTGCTGAGACTGCATCTGCTGCTGCTGGGTGAGTACCAGCTGCTTTAACAGCTCCTCCATTTTGTCCATGGGGTGGAACTGAAAGGTGGCAGGACGGATTGTGGTCATGCAGCTGCCGGTGGGGTATGCCTCTGTCACACTGCCCACATTCTCCACCAAACTGTAAGGCGGCGGTGTTCACACCGTGCAGTAACTGAGGCAGTGACCCAAGCAAGTCCAACATAAACAGCTTTTATTCAGCAACTCACAGGTAAACAGAAAAGTCCTCCGGTTCACAGCCGGGTTAACATGAGTCCATAAACAACGGGTGCCAGGGACAACGGCCGCGCCGGGCCGCACAGAGCCGCTCAGAGCCTGACGGGTGCAGAGCCTTCCCAGGCGGTGGTTCAGCCACCCTCCATCCTGCTGAGCTTCCCTGCTCTGCTCCTAGCAGGTTCCAACACTGAACAACACTAATCCTTAGTGCAGGGTTTATAAAGGACCTGTGGTAAGAGCCACTGGAAAACCCGGGTTGGAGGAGGAGGCTGCCCCACTGCCTCCTGTGACCTCCTCCAAGAAATGAAGGCCCTGCCGGGTTTTACTAATCTGCCTTAGCCAGATAGCCCGACCAGGTCAATGCTCACCTTCATTCCTGCATTGCAGCCGCAGCTGTGTCTGTGACCACAATGCACTCCAATGGGTTTAATAGGTCTCTGTACACATTCTGGGGGATATATAACGTCCCTCGTATACAATCCCGGTCACTGCCTCACAGTATGTACAGCCGGTATAACCTGGGCATCTCCTGTATATAATTATATATGTACAGCTGGTATAACCTGGGCATCTCCTGTATATAATTATATATGTACAGCTGGTATAACCTGGGTATCTCCTGTATATAATTATATATGTACAGCTGGTATAACCTGGACATCTCCTGTATATAATTATACATGTACAGCCGGTATAACCCGGGCATCTCCTGTATATAATTATATATGTACAGCTGGTATAACCTGGACATCTCCTGTATATAATTATATATGTACAGCTGGTATAACCTGGGTATCTCCTGTATATAATTATATATGTACAGCTGGTATAACCCGGACATCTCCTGTATATAATTATATATGTACAGCCTGTATAACCTGGGCATCTCCTGTATATAATTATATATGTACAGCTGGTATAACCTGGACATCTCCTGTATATAATTATATATGTACAGCTGGTATAACCCGGACATCTCCTGTATATAATTATATATGTACAGCCGGTATAACCTGGGCATCTCCTGTATATAATTATATATGTACAGCTGGTATAACCTGGACATCTCCTGTATATAATTATATATGTACAGCTGGTATAACCTGGACATCTCCTGTATATAATTATATATGTACAGCCGGTATAACCTGGGCATCTCCTGTATATAATTATATATGTACAGCTGGTATAACCCGGGCATCTCCTGTATATAATTATATATGTACAGCCGGTATAACCTGGACATCTCCTGTATATAATTATATATGTACAGCCGGTATAACCTGGGCATCTCCTGTATATAATTATATATGTACAGCTGGTATAACCTGGGTATCTCCTGTATATAATTATATATGTACAGCTGGTATAACCTGGGCATCTCCTGTATATAATTATATATGTACAGCTGGTATAACCTGGGCATCTCCTGTATATAATTATATATGTACAGCTGGTATAACCTGGGTATCTCCTGTATATAATTATATATGTATGGCTGGTATAACCTGGGCATCTCCTGTATATAATTATATATGTACAGCTGGTATAACCTGGACATCTCCTGTATATAATTATATATGTACAGCTGGTATAACCTGGGCATCCCCAGTATATAATTATATATGTACAGCTGGTATAACCTGGGCGTCTCCTTTATATAATTATATATGTACAGCTGGTATAACCTGGGCATCTCCTGTATATAATTATATATGTACAGCCGTTATAACCTGGGCATCTCCTGTATATAATTATATATGTACAGCCGGTATAACCTGGGCATCTCCTGTATATAATTATATATGTACAGCTGGTATAACCTGGGTATCTCCTGTATATAATTATATATGTATGGCTGGTATAACCTGGGCATCTTCTGTATATAATTATATATATACAGCTGGTATAAACTGGACATCTCCTGTATATAATTATATATGTACAGCCTGTATAACCTGGGCATCTCCTGTATATAATTATATATGTACAGCCGGTATAACCTGGGCATCTCCTGTATATAATTATATATGTACAGCTGGTATAACCCGGACATCTCCTGTATATAATTATATATGTACAGCTGGTATAACCTGGACATCTCCTGTATATAATTATATATGTACAGCTGGTATAACCCGGGCATCTCCTGTATATAATTATATATGTACAGCTGGTATTACCTGGGCATCTCCTGTATATAATTATATATGTACAGCTGGTATAACCTGGGCATCTCCTGTATATAATTATATATGTACAGCTGGTATAACCTGGGCATCTCCTGTATATAATTATATATGTACAGCTGGTATAACCTGGGTATCTCCTGTATATAATTATATATGTACAGCTGGTATAACCTGGGCATCTCCTGTATATAATTATATATGTACAGCTGGTATAACCTGGGTATCTCCTGTATATAATTATATATGTACAGCTGGTATAACCTGGGCATCTCCTGTATATAATTATATATGTACAGCTGGTATAACCTGGGCATCTCCTGTATATAATTATATATGTACAGCTGGTATAACCTGGGTATCTCCTGTATATAATTATATATGTATGGCTGGTATAACCTGGGCATCTCCTGTATATAATTATATATGTACAGCTGGTATAACCTGGACATCTCCTGTATATAATTATATATGTACAGCTGGTATAACCTGGGCATCCCCAGTATATAATTATATATGTACAGCTGGTATAACCTGGGCGTCTCCTTTATATAATTATATATGTACAGCTGGTATAACCTGGGCATCTCCTGTATATAATTATATATGTACAGCCGTTATAACCTGGGTATCTCCTGTATATAATTATATATGTATGGCTGGTATAACCTGGGCATCTTCTGTATATAATTATATATATACAGCTGGTATAAACTGGACATCTCCTGTATATAATTATATATGTACAGCCTGTATAACCTGGGCATCTCCTGTATATAATTATATATGTACAGCCGGTATAACCTGGGTATCTCCTGTATATAATTATATATGTACAGCTGGTATAACCTGGGTATCTCCTGTATATAATTATATATGTATGGCTGGTATAACCTGGGCATCTCCTGTATATAATTATATATGTACAGCTGGTATAACCCGGGCATCTCCTGTATATAATTATATATGTACAGCTGGTATTACCTGGGCATCTCCTGTATATAATTATATATGTACAGCTGGTATAACCTGGGCATCTCCTGTATATAATTATATATGTACAGCTGGTATAACCTGGGCATCTCCTGTATATAATTATATATGTACAGCTGGTATAACCTGGGTATCTCCTGTATATAATTATATATGTACAGCTGGTATAACCTGGGCATCTCCTGTATATAATTATATATGTACAGCTGGTATAACCTGGACATCTCCTGTATATAATTATATATATACAGCTGGTATAACCTGGGCATCTCCTGTATATAATTATATATATACAGCTGGTATAACCTGGGCATCTCCTGTATATAATTATATATGTACAGCTGGTATAACCTGGGCATCTCCTGTATATAATTATATATGTACAGCTGGTATAACCTGTGTATCTCCTGTATATAATTATATTTGTACAGCGGGTATAACCTGGGCATCTCCTGTATATAATTATATATGTACAGCTGGTATAACCTGGGCATCCCCAGTATATAATTATATATGTACAGCTGGTATAACCTGGGCGTCTCCTTTATATAATTATATATATACAGCTGGTATAACCTGTGTATCTCCTGTATATAATTATATTTGTACAGCTGGTATAACCTGGGCATCTCCTGTATATAATTATATATGTACAGCTGGTATAACCTGGGCATCTCCTGTATATAATTATATATGTACAGCTGGTATAACCTGGGCATCCCCAGTATATAATTATACATGTACAGCTGGTATAACCTGGGCGTCTCCTTTATATAATTATATATGTACAGCTGGTATAACCTGGGCATCTCCTGTATATAATTATATATGTACAGCCGGTATAACCTGGGAATCTCCTGTATATAATTATATATGTACAGCCGGTATAACCTGGGCATCTCCTGTATATAATTATATATGTACAGCTGGTATAACCTAGGTATCTCCTGTATATAATTATATATGTATGGCTGGTATAACCTGGGCATCTCCTGTATATAATTATATATATACAGCTGGTATAAACTGGACATCTCCTGTATATAATTATATATGTACAGCCTGTATAACCTGGGCATCTCCTGTATATAATTATATATGTACAGCCAGTATAACCTGGGCATCTCCTGTATATAATTATATATGTACAGCTGGTATAACCTGGGCATCTCCTGTATATAATTATATTTGTACAGCGGGTATAACCTGTGTATCTCCTGTATATAATTATATATGTACAGCTGGTATAACCTGGGCATCTCCTGTATATAATTATATATGTACAGCTGGCATAACCTGGGCATCCCCAGTATATAATTATATATGTACAGCTGGTATAACCTGGGCGTCTCCTTTATATAATTATATATGTACAGCTGGTATAACCTGGGCATCTCCTGTATATAATTATATATGTACAGCCGGTATAACCTGGGAATCTCCTGTATATAATTATATATGTACAGCCGGTATAACCTGGGCATCTCCTGTATATAATTATATATGTACAGCTGGTATAACCTGGGTATCTCCTGTATATAATTATATATGTATGGCTGGTATAACCTGGGCATCTCCTGTATATAATTATATATATACAGCTGGTATAAACTGGACATCTCCTGTATATAATTATATATGTACAGCCTGTATAACCTGGGCATCTCCTGTATATAATTATATTTGTACAGCCGGTATAACCTGGGCATCTCCTGTATATAATTATATATGTACAGCTGGTATAACCTGGGTATCTCCTGTATATAATTATATATGTATGGCTGGTATAACCTGGGCATCTCCTGTATATAATTATATATGTACAGCTGGTATAACCTGGACATCTCCTGTATATAATTATATATGTACAGATGATATAACCTGGGCATCCCCAGTATATAATTATATATGTACAGCTGGTATAACCTGGGCGTCTCCTTTATATAATTATATATGTACAGCTGGTATAACCTGGGCATCTCCTGTATATAATTATATATGTACAGCCGTTATAACCTGGGCATCTCCTGTATATAATTATATATGTACAGCCGGTATAACCTGGGCATCTCCTGTATATAATTATATATGTACAGCTGGTATAACCTGGGTATCTCCTGTATATAATTATATATGTATGGCTGGTATAACCTGGGTATCTCCTGTATATAATTATATATGTATGGCTGGTATAACCTGGGCATCTCCTGTATATAATTATATATGTACAGCTGGTATAACCTGGGTATCTCCTGTATATAATTATATATGTATGGCTGGTATAACCTGGGCATCCTCTGTATATAATTATATATGTACAGCTTGGTATAACCTGGGCATCTCCTGTATATAATTATATATGTACAGCTGGTAGAACCTGGGCATCTCCTGTATATAATTATATATGTACAGCTGGTATAACCTGGGCATCTCCTGTATATAATTATATATGTACAGCTGGTATAACCTGGGCATCTCCTGTATATAATTATATTTGTACAGCGGGTATAACCTGTGCATCTCCTGTATATAATTATATATGTACAGCTGGTATAACCTGGGCATCTCCTGCATATAATTATATATGTACAGCTGGTATAACCTGGGTATCTCCTGTATATAATTATATATGTACAGCTGGTATAACCCGGGTATCTCCTGTATATAATTATATATGTACAGCTGGTATAACCTGGGCATCTCCTGTATATAATTATATATGTACAGCTGGTATAACTCGGGCATCTCCTGTATATAATTATATATGTACAGCTGGTATAACCTGGGCATCTCCTGTATATAGTTATATATGTACAGCCGGTATAACCTGGGTATCTTCTGTATATAATTATATATGTACAGCTGGTATAACCTGGGTATCTTCTGTATATAATTATATATGTACAGCTGGTATAACCTGGTATCTCCTGTATATAATTTTATATATACAGCTGGTATAACCTAGGCATCTCCTGTATATAATTATATATGTACAGCCGATATAACCTGGACATCTCCTCTATATAATTATATATGTACAGCTGATATAACCCGGACATCTCCTGTATATAATTATATATGTACAGCTGGTATAACCTGGGTATCTCCTGTATATAATTATATATGTACAGCCGGCATAACCTGGTATCTCCTGTGTATAATTATATATGTACAGCTGGTATAACCAGGGCATCTCCTGTATATAATTATATATATACAGCCGGTATAACCTGGTATCTCCTGTATATAATTATACATGTACAGCTGGTATAACCTGGGCCTCTCCTGTATATAATTATATATGTACAGCTGGTATAACCTGGGCATCTCCTGTATATAGTTATATATGTACAGTTGGTATAACCTGGGTATCTCCTGTATATAATTATATATGTACAGCCGGTATAACCCGGGTATCTCCTGTATATAATTATATATGTACAGCCGGTATAACCTGGGCATCTCCTGTATGTAATTATATATGTACAGCCGGCATAACCTGGTATCTCCTTTATATAATTATACATGTACAGCTGGTATAACCTGGACATCTCCTGTATATAATTATATATGTACAGCTGATATAACCTGGGTATCTCCTGTATAGAATTATATATGTACAGCTGGTATAACCTGGGCATCTCCTCTATATAATTATATATGTACAGCTGGTATAACCTGGACATCTCCTGTATATAATTATATATGTACAGCTGGTATAACCTGGGCCTCTCCTGTATATAATTATATATGTACAGCCAGTATAACCTGGGCATCTCCTGTATATAATTATATATGTACAGCTGGTATAACCTGGACATCTCCTGTATATAATTATATATGTACAGCTGGTATAACCTGGACATCTCCTGTATATAATTATATATGTACAGCTGATATAACCTGGGTATCTCCTGTATATAATTATGTATGTACAGCTGGTATAACCTGGGTATCTCCTGTATATAATTATATATGTACAGCTCGTATAACCCGAGCATCTCCTGTATGTAATTATATATGTACAGCAGGTATAACCTGGGTATCTCCTGTATATAATTATGTATGTACAGCTGGTATAACCTGGGTATCTCCTGTATATAATTATATATGTACAGCCGGTATAACCTGGGCCTCTCCTGTATAAAATTATATATGTACAGCTGGTATAACCTGGGCATCTCCTGTATATAATTATATATGTCGAGCTGGTATAACCCGAGCATCTCCTGTATATAATTATATATGTACAGCTGGTATAACCTGGGCATCTCCCGTATATAATTATATATGTATAGCTGGTATAACCTGGGTATCTCCTGTATATAATTATATATGTACAGCTGGTATAACCCGAGCATCTCCTGTATGTAATTATATATGTACAGCAGGTATAACCTGGGTATCTCCTGTATATAATTATGTATGTACAGCTGGTATAACCTGGGTATCTCCTGTATATAATTATATATGTACAGCCGGTATAACCTGGGCCTCTCCTGTATAAAATTATATATGTACAGCTGGTATAACCTGGGCATCTCCTGTATATAATTATATATGTCGAGCTGGTATAACCCGAGCATCTCCTGTATATAATTATATATGTACAGCTGGTATAACCTGGGCATCTCCTGTATATAATTATATATGTATAGCTGGTATAACTCGGGCATCTCCTGTATATAATTATATATGTACAGCTGATATAACCTGGGCATCTCCTGTATATAATTATATATGTACAGCTGGTATAACCTTGGTATCTCCTGTATATAATTATATATGTACAGCTGGTATAACCTGGGTATCACCTGCATATAATTATATATGTACAGCTGGTATAACCTGGGCATCTCCTGTATATAATTATATATGTACAGCTGGTATAACCCAAGCATCTCCTGTAGATAATTATATATGTACAGCTGGTATAACCCAAGCATCTCCTGTATATAATTATATATGTATAGCTGGTATAACTCCGGCATCTCCTGTATATAATTATATATGTACAGCTGGTATAACCTGGGCATCTCCTGTATATAATTATATATGTACAGCTGGTATAACCTGGGCATCTCCTGTATATAATTATATATGTACAGCTGGTATAACCTGGCATCTCCTGTATATAATTATATATGTACAGCTGGTATAATCTGGGCATCTCCTGTATATAATTATATATGTACAGCTGGTATAATCTGGGCATCTCCTGTATATAATTATATATGTACAGCTGGTATAACCTGGGCATCTCCTGTATATAATTATATATGTAAAGCTGGTATAACCTGGGCATCTCCTGTATATAATTATATATGTACAGCTGGTATAATCTGGGCATCTCCTGTGTATAATTATATATGTACAGCTGGTATAACCTGGACCTCTCCTGTATATAATTATATATGTACAGCTGCTATAACCTGGGCATCTCCTGTATATAATTATATATGTAAAGCTGGTATAACCTGGGCATCTCCTGTATATAATTATATATGTACAGCTGGTATAACCTGGGTATCTCCTGTATATAATTATGTATGTACAGCTGGTCTAACCTGGGCATCTCCTGTATATAATTATATATGTACAGCCTGTATAACCTGGGCATCTCCTGTATATAATTATATATGTACAGCTGGTATAACCTTGGCATCTCCTGTATATAATTATATATGTACAGCCTGTATAACCTGGGCATCTCCTGTATATAATTATATATGTACAGCTGGTATAACCTGGGCATCTCCTGTATATAATTATAAATGTACAGCCTGTATAACCTGGGCATCTCCTGTATATAATTATATATGTACAGCCTGTATAACCCGGGCATCTCTTGTATATAATTATATATGTACAGCTGGTATAACCTGGGCATCTCCTGTATACAATTATATATGTACAGCTGGTATAACCTGGGCATCTCCTGTATATAATTATATATGTACAGCCTGTATAACCTGGGCATCTCCTGTATATAATTATATATGTACAGCTGGTATAACCTGGGCATCTCCTGTATATAATTATATATGTACAGCTGGTATAATCTGGGCATCTCCTGTATATAATTATATATGTACAGCTGGTATAACCTGGGCATCTCCTGTATATAATTATATATGTACAGCTGGTATAACCTGGGCATCTCCTGTATATAATTATATATGTACAGCTGGTATAATCTGGGCATCTCCTGTGTATAATTATATATGTACAGCTGGTATAACCTGGACCTCTCCTGTATATAATTATATATGTACAGCTGGTCTAACCTGGGCATCTCCTGTATATAATTATACATGTACAGCTGGTTATAACCTGGGCATCTCCTGTATATAATTATACATGTACAGCTGGTTATAACCTGGGCATCTCCTGTATATAATTATATATGTACAGCTGGTGTAACCTGGGCATCTCCTGTATATAATTATATATGTACAGCTGGTATATTCTGGGCATCTCCTGTATATAATTATATATGTACAGCTGGTATAACCTGGACATCTCCTGTATATAATTATATATGTACAGCTGGTATAACCCGGGTATCTCCTGTATATAATTATACATGTACAGCTGGTATAACCTGGGCATCTCCTGTATATAATTATATATGTACAGCTGGTATAACCTGGGCATCTCCTGCATATAATTATATATGTACAGCTGGTATAACCTGGACATCTCCTGTATATAATTATATATGTACAGCTGGTATAACCCGGGTATCTCCTGTATATAATTATACATGTACAGCTGGTATAACCTGTGCATCTCCTGTATATAATTATATATGTACAGCTGGTATAACCCGGGTATCTCCTGTATATAATTATACATGTACAGCTGGTATAGCCTGGGCATCTCCTGTATATAATTATATATGTACAGCTGGTTATAATTTGCGCATCTCCTGTATATAATTATATATGTACAGCTGGTATAACCCGGGTATCTCCTGTATATAATTATACATGTACATCTGGTTATAAAGTGCGCATCTCCTGTATATAATTATATATGTACAGCCTGTATAACCTGGGCATCTCCTGTATATAATTATATATGTACAGCCTGTATAACCCGGGCATCTCTTGTATATAATTATATATGTACAGCTGGTATAACCTGGGCATCTCCTGTATACAATTATATATGTACAGCTGGTATAACCTGGGCATCTCCTGTATATAATTATATATGTACAGCCTGTATAACCTGGGCATCTCCTGTATATAATTATATATGTACAGCTGGTATAACCTGGGCATCTCCTGTATATAATTATATATGTACAGCTGGTATAATCTGGGCATCTCCTGTATATAATTATATATGTACAGCTGGTATAACCTGGGCATCTCCTGTATATAATTATATATGTACAGCTGGTATAACCTGGGCATCTCCTGTATATAATTATATATGTACAGCTGGTAGAATCTGGGCATCTCCTATGTATAATTATATATGTACAGCTGGTATAACCTGGACCTCTCCTGAATATAATTATATATGTACAGCTGGTCTAACCTGGGCATCTCCTGTATATAATTATATATGTACAGCCTGTATAACCTGGGCATCTCTTGTATATAATTATATATGTACAGCTGGTATAACCTGGGCATCTCCTGTATATAATTATATATGGACAGCCTGTATAACCTGGGCATCTCCTGTATATAATTATATATGTACAGCCTGTATAACCCGGGCATCTCTTGTATATAATGATATATGTACAGCTGGTATAACCTGGGCATCTCCTGTATACAATTATATATGTACAGCTGTTATAACCTGGGCATCTCTTGTATATAATTATATATGTATAGCTGGTATAACTCGGGCATCTCCTGTATATAATTATATATGTACAGCTGGTATAACCTGGGCATCTCCTGTATATAATTATATATGTACAGCTGGTATAACCCGGGCATCTCCTGTATATAATTATATATGTACAGCTGGTATAACCTGGGCATCTCCTGTATATAATTATATATGTACAGCTGGTATAACCTGGGCATCTCCTGTATACAATTATATATGTACAGCTGGTATAACCTGGGCATCTCCTGTATATAATTATATATGTATAGCTGGTATAATTCGGGCATCTCCTGTATATAATTATATATGTACAGCTGGTATAACCTGGGCATCTCCTGTATATAATTATATATGTACAGCTGGTATAACCCGGGCATCTCCTGTATATAATTATATATGTACAGCTGGTAGAACCTGGGCATCTCCTGTATATAATTATATATGTACAGCTGGTATAACCTGGGCATCTCCTGTATATAATTATATATGTACAGCTGGTATAACCTGGGCATCTCCTGTATATAATTATATTTGTACAGCGGGTATAACCTGTGCATCTCCTGTATATAATTATATATGTACAGCTGGTATAACCTGGGCATCTCCTGCATATAATTATATATGTACAGCTGGTATAACCTGGGTATCTCCTGTATATAATTATATATGTACAGCTGGTATAACCCGGGTATCTCCTGTATATAATTATATATGTACAGCTGGTATAACCTGGGCATCTCCTGTATATAATTATATATGTACAGCTGGTATAACTCGGGCATCTCCTGTATATAATTATATATGTACAGCTGGTATAACCTGGGCATCTCCTGTATATAGTTATATATGTACAGCCGGTATAACCTGGGTATCTTCTGTATATAATTATATATGTACAGCTGGTATAACCTGGGTATCTTCTGTATATAATTATATATGTACAGCTGGTATAACCTGGTATCTCCTGTATATAATTTTATATATACAGCTGGTATAACCTAGGCATCTCCTGTATATAATTATATATGTACAGCCGGTATAACCTGGACATCTCCTGTATATAATTATATATGTACAGCTGATATAACCCGGACATCTCCTGTATATAATTATATATGTACAGCTGGTATAACCTGGGTATCTCCTGTATATAATTATATATGTAGAGCCGGCATAACCTGGTATCTCCTGTGTATAATTATATATGTACAGCTGGTATAACCAGGGCATCTCCTGTATATAATTATATATATACAGCCGGTATAACCTGGTATCTCCTGTATATAATTATACATGTACAGCTGGTATAACCTGGGCCTCTCCTGTATATAATTATATATGTACAGCTGGTATAACCTGGGCATCTCCTGTATATAGTTATATATGTACAGTTGGTATAACCTGGGTATCTCCTGTATATAATTATATATGTACAGCCGGTATAACCCGGGTATCTCCTGTATATAATTATATATGTACAGCCGGTATAACCTGGGCATCTCCTGTATATAATTATATATGTACAGCCGGCATAACCTGGTATCTCCTTTATATAATTATACATGTACAGCTGGTATAACCTGGACATCTCCTGTATATAATTATATATGTACAGCTGATATAACCTGGGTATCTCCTGTATAGAATTATATATGTACAGCTGGTATAACCTGGGCATCTCCTCTATATAATTATATATGTACAGCTGGTATAACCTGGACATCTCCTGTATATAATTATATATGTACAGCTGGTATAACCTGGGCCTCTCCTGTATATAATTATATATGTACAGCTGGTATAACCTGGACATCTCCTGTATATAATTATATATGTACAGCTGGTATAACCTGGACATCTCCTGTATATAATTATATATGTACAGCTGATATAACCTGAGTATCTCCTGTATATAATTATGTATGTACAGCTGGTATAACCTGGGTATCTCCTGTATATAATTATATATGTACAGCTGGTATAACCCGAGCATCTCCTGTATGTAATTATATATGTACAGCAGGTATAACCTGGGTATCTCCTGTATATAATTATGTATGTACAGCTAGTATAACCTGGGTATCTCCTGTATATAATTATATATGTACAGCCGGTATAACCTGGGCCTCTCCTGTATAAAATTATATATGTACAGCTGGTATAACCTGGGCATCTCCTGTATATAATTATATATGTCGAGCTGGTATAACCCGAGCATCTCCTGTATATAATTATATATGTACAGCTGGTATAACCTGGGCATCTCCTGTATATAATTATATATGTATAGCTGGTATAACTCGGGCATCTCCTGTATATAATTATATATGTACAGCTGATATAACCTGGGCATCTCCTGTATATAATTATATATGTACAGCTGGTATAACCTGGGCATCTCCTGTATATAATTATATATGTACAGCTGGTATAACCTGGGTATCACCTGCATATAATTATATATGTACAGCTGGTATAACCTGGGCATCTCCTGTATATAATTATATATGTACAGCTGGTATAACCCAAGCATCTCCTGTATATAATTATATATGTACAGCTGGTATAACCCAAGCATCTCCTGTATATAATTATATATGTATAGCTGGTATAACTCCGGCATCTCCTGTATATAATTATATATGTACAGCTGGTATAACCTGGGCATCTCCTGTATATAATTATATATGTACAGCTGGTATAACCTGGGCATCTCCTGTATATAATTATATATGTACAGCTGGTATAATCTGGGCATCTCCTGTATATAATTATATATGTACAGCTGGTATAACCTGGGCATCTCCTGTATATAATTATATATGTACAGCTGGTATAACCTGGGCATCTCCTGTATATAATTATATATGTACAGCTGGTAGAATCTGGGCATCTCCTGTGTATAATTATATATGTACAGCTGGTATAACCTGGACCTCTCCTGTATATAATTATATATGTACAGCTGGTCTAACCTGGGCATCTCCTGTATATAATTATATATGTACAGCCTGTATAACCTGGGCATCTCTTGTATATAATTATATATGTACAGCTGGTATAACCTGGGCATCTCCTGTATATAATTATATATGGACAGCCTGTATAACCTGGGCATCTCCTGTATATAATTATATATGTACAGCCTGTATAACCCGGGCATCTCTTGTATATAATGATATATGTACAGCTGGTATAACCTGGGCATCTCCTGTATACAATTATATATGTACAGCTGTTATAACCTGGGCATCTCTTGTATATAATTATATATGTATAGCTGGTATAACTCGGGCATCTCCTGTATATAATTATATATGTACAGCTGGTATAACCTGGGCATCTCCTGTACATAATTATATATGTACAGCTGGTATAACCCGGGCATCTCCTGTATATAATTATATATGTACAGCTGGTATAACCTGGGCATCTCCTGTATATAATTATATATGTACAGCTGGTATAACCTGGGCATCTCCTGTATACAATTATATATGTACAGCTGGTATAACCTGGGCATCTCCTGTATATAATTATATATGTATAGCTGGTATAACTCGGGCATCTCCTGTATATAATTATATATGTACAGCTGGTATAACCTGGGCATCTCCTGTATATAATTATATATGTACAGCTGGTATAACCCGGGCATCTCCTGTATATAATTATATATGTACAGCTGGTAGAACCTGGGCATCTCCTGTATATAATTATATATGTACAGCTGGTATAACCTGGGCATCTCCTGTATATAATTATATATGTACAGCTGGTATAACCTGGGCATCTCCTGTATATAATTATATTTGTACAGCGGGTATAACCTGTGCATCTCCTGTATATAATTATATATGTACAGCTGGTATAACCTGGGCATCTCCTGCATATAATTATATATGTACAGCTGGTATAACCTGGGTATCTCCTGTATATAATTATATATGTACAGCTGGTATAACCCGGGTATCTCCTGTATATAATTATATATGTACAGCTGGTATAACCTGGGCATCTCCTGTATATAATTATATATGTACAGCTGGTATAACTCGGGCATCTCCTGTATATAATTATATATGTACAGCTGGTATAACCTGGGCATCTCCTGTATATAGTTATATATGTACAGCCGGTATAACCTGGGTATCTTCTGTATATAATTATATATGTACAGCTGGTATAACCTGGGTATCTTCTGTATATAATTATATATGTACAGCTGGTATAACCTGGTATCTCCTGTATATAATTTTATATATACAGCTGGTATAACCTAGGCATCTCCTGTATATAATTATATATGTACAGCCGGTATAACCTGGACATCTCCTGTATATAATTATATATGTACAGCTGATATAACCCGGACATCTCCTGTATATAATTATATATGTACAGCTGGTATAACCTGGGTATCTCCTGTATATAATTATATATGTAGAGCCGGCATAACCTGGTATCTCCTGTGTATAATTATATATGTACAGCTGGTATAACCAGGGCATCTCCTGTATATAATTATATATATACAGCCGGTATAACCTGGTATCTCCTGTATATAATTATACATGTACAGCTGGTATAACCTGGGCCTCTCCTGTATATAATTATATATGTACAGCTGGTATAACCTGGGCATCTCCTGTATATAGTTATATATGTACAGTTGGTATAACCTGGGTATCTCCTGTATATAATTATATATGTACAGCCGGTATAACCCGGGTATCTCCTGTATATAATTATATATGTACAGCCGGTATAACCTGGGCATCTCCTGTATATAATTATATATGTACAGCCGGCATAACCTGGTATCTCCTTTATATAATTATACATGTACAGCTGGTATAACCTGGACATCTCCTGTATATAATTATATATGTACAGCTGATATAACCTGGGTATCTCCTGTATAGAATTATATATGTACAGCTGGTATAACCTGGGCATCTCCTCTATATAATTATATATGTACAGCTGGTATAACCTGGACATCTCCTGTATATAATTATATATGTACAGCTGGTATAACCTGGGCCTCTCCTGTATATAATTATATATGTACAGCTGGTATAACCTGGACATCTCCTGTATATAATTATATATGTACAGCTGGTATAACCTGGACATCTCCTGTATATAATTATATATGTACAGCTGATATAACCTGAGTATCTCCTGTATATAATTATGTATGTACAGCTGGTATAACCTGGGTATCTCCTGTATATAATTATATATGTACAGCTGGTATAACCCGAGCATCTCCTGTATGTAATTATATATGTACAGCAGGTATAACCTGGGTATCTCCTGTATATAATTATGTATGTACAGCTAGTATAACCTGGGTATCTCCTGTATATAATTATATATGTACAGCCGGTATAACCTGGGCCTCTCCTGTATAAAATTATATATGTACAGCTGGTATAACCTGGGCATCTCCTGTATATAATTATATATGTCGAGCTGGTATAACCCGAGCATCTCCTGTATATAATTATATATGTACAGCTGGTATAACCTGGGCATCTCCTGTATATAATTATATATGTATAGCTGGTATAACTCGGGCATCTCCTGTATATAATTATATATGTACAGCTGATATAACCTGGGCATCTCCTGTATATAATTATATATGTACAGCTGGTATAACCTGGGCATCTCCTGTATATAATTATATATGTACAGCTGGTATAACCTGGGTATCACCTGCATATAATTATATATGTACAGCTGGTATAACCTGGGCATCTCCTGTATATAATTATATATGTACAGCTGGTATAACCCAAGCATCTCCTGTATATAATTATATATGTACAGCTGGTATAACCCAAGCATCTCCTGTATATAATTATATATGTATAGCTGGTATAACTCCGGCATCTCCTGTATATAATTATATATGTACAGCTGGTATAACCTGGGCATCTCCTGTATATAATTATATATGTACAGCTGGTATAACCTGGGCATATCCTGTATATAATTATATATGTACAGCTGGTATAACCTGGTATCTTCTGTATACAATTATATATGTACAGCTGGTATAACCTGGGCATCTCCTGTATCTAATTATATATGAACAGCCGGTATAACCTGGGCATATCCTGTATAAAATTATATATGTACAGCTGGTATAACCTGGTATCTTCTGTATACAATTATATATGTACAGCTTTTATAACCTGGGCATCTCCTGTATATAATTATATATGTACAGCCGGTATAACCTGGGCATCTCCTGTATATAATTATATATGTACAGCTGGTATAACCTGGGCATCTCCTGTATATAATTGTATATGTACAGCCGGTATAACCTGGGCATCTCCTGTATATAATTATATATGTACAGCTGGTATAACCCAGGCATCTCCTGTATATAATTATATATGTACAGCTGGTATAACCTGGGCATCTCCTGTATATAATTATATATGTACAGCTGGTATAACCTGGGCATCTCCTGTATATAATTATACATGTACAGCTGCTATAACCTGGGCATCTCCTGTATATAATTATATATGTACAGCTGGTATAACCCAGGCATCTCCGGTATATAATTATATATGTACAGCTGGTATAACCTGGGCATCTCCTGTATATAATTATATATGTACAGCTGGTATAACCCAGGCATCTCCTGTATATAATTATATATGTACAGCTGGTATAACCTGGGCATCTCCTGTATATAATTATATATGTACAGCTGGTATAACCTGGGCATCTCCTGTATATAATTATACATGTACAGCTGCTATAACCTGGGCATCTCCTGTATATAATTATATATGTACAACTGGTAGAACCTGGGCATCTCCTGTATATAATTATATATGTACAGCTGGTATAACCTGGGCATCTCCTGTATATAATTATATATGTACAGCTGGTATAACCTGGGCATCTCCTGTATATAATTATATTTGTACAGCGGGTATAACCTGTGCATCTCCTGTATATAATTATATATGTACAGCTGGTATAACCTGGGCATCTCCTGCATATAATTATATATGTACAGCTGGTATAACCTGGGTATCTCCTGTATATAATTATATATGTACAGCTGGTATAGCCCGGGTATCTCCTGTATATAATTATATATGTACAGCTGGTATAACCTGGGCATCTCCTGTATATAATTATATATGTACAGCTGGTATAACTCGGGCATCTCCTGTATATAATTATATATGTACAGCTGGTATAACCTGGGCATCTCCTGTATATAGTTATATATGTACAGCCGGTATAACCTGGGTATCTTCTGTATATAATTATATATGTACAGCTGGTATAACCTGGGTATCTTCTGTATATAATTATATATGTACAGCTGGTATAACCTGGTATCTCCTGTATATAATTTTATATATACAGCTGGTATAACCTAGGCATCTCCTGTATATAATTATATATGTACAGCCGGTATAACCTGGACATCTCCTGTATATAATTATATATGTACAGCTGATATAACCCGGACATCTCCTGTATATAATTATATATGTACAGCTGGTATAACCTGGGTATCTCCTGTATATAATTATATATGTAGAGCCGGCATAACCTGGTATCTCCTGTGTATAATTATATATGTACAGCTGGTATAACCAGGGCATCTCCTGTATATAATTATATATATACAGCCGGTATAACCTGGTATCTCCTGTATATAATTATACATGTACAGCTGGTATAACCTGGGCCTCTCCTGTATATAATTATATATGTACAGCTGGTATAACCTGGGCATCTCCTGTATATAGTTATATATGTACAGTTGGTATAACCTGGGTATCTCCTGTATATAATTATATATGTACAGCCGGTATAACCCGGGTATCTCCTGTATATAATTATATATGTACAGCCGATATAACCTGGGCATCTCCTGTATATAATTATATATGTACAGCCGGCATAACCTGGTATCTCCTTTATATAATTATACATGTACAGCTGGTATAACCTGGACATCTCCTGTATATAATTATATATGTACAGCTGATATAACCTGGGTATCTCCTGTATAGAATTATATATGTACAGCTGGTTTAACCTGGGCATCTCCTCTATATAATTATATATGTACAGCTGGTATAACCTGGACATCTCCTGTATATAATTATATATGTACAGCTGGTATAACCTGGGCCTCTCCTGTATATAATTATATATGTACAGCCAGTATAACCTGGGCATCTCCTGTATATAATTATATCTGTACAGCTGGTATAACCTGGACATCTCCTGTATATAATTATATATGTACAGCTGGTATAACCTGGACATCTCCTGTATATAATTATATATGTACAGCTGATATAACCTGAGTATCTCCTGTATATAATTATATATGTACAGCCGGTATAACCTGGGCCTCTCCTGTATAAAATTATATATGTACAGCTGGTATAACCTGGGCATCTCCTGTATATAATTATATATGTCGAGCTGGTATAACCCGAGCATCTCCTGTATATAATTATATATGTACAGCTGGTATAACCTGGGCATCTCCTGTATATAATTATATATGTATAGCTGGTATAACTCGGGCATCTCCTGTATATAATTATATATGTACAGCTGATATAACCTGTACATCTCCTGTATATAATTATATATGTACAGCTGGTATAACCTGGGCATCTCCTGTATATAATTATATATGTACAGCTGGTATAACCTGGGTATCACCTGCATATAATTATATATGTACAGCTGGTATAACCTGGGCATCTCCTGTATCTAATTATATATGTACAGCTGGTATAACCCAAGCATCTCCTGTATATAATTATATATGTACAGCTGGTATAACCCAAGCATCTCCTGTATATAATTATATATGTATAGCTGGTATAACTCCGGCATCTCCTGTATATAATTATATATGTACAGCTGGTATAACCTGGGCATCTCCTGTATATAATTATATATGTACAGCTGGTATAACCTGGGCATATCCTGTATATAATTATATATGTACAGCTGGTATAACCTGGTATCTTCTGTATACAATTATATATGTACAGCTGGTATAACCTGGGCATCTCCTGTATCTAATTATATATGAACAGCCGGTATAACCTGGGCATATCCTGTATAAAATTATATATGTACAGCTGGTATAACCTGGTATCTTCTGTATACAATTATATATGTACAGCTTTTATAACCTGGGCATCTCCTGTATATAATTATATATGTACAGCCGGTATAACCTGGGCATCTCCTGTATATAATTATATATGTACAGCTGGTATAACCTGGGCATCTCCTGTATATAATTGTATATGTACAGCCGGTATAACCTGGGCATCTCCTGTATATAATTATATATGTACAGCTGGTATAACCCAGGCATCTCCTGTATATAATTATATATGTACAGCTGGTATAACCTGGGCATCTCCTGTATATAATTATATATGTACAGCTGGTATAACCTGGGCATCTCCTGTATATAATTATATATATACAGCTGGTATAACCTGGGCATCTCCTGTATATAATTATACATGTACAGCTGCTATAACCTGGGCATCTCCTGTATATAATTATATATGTACAGCTGGTATAACCTGGACATCTCCTGTATATAATTATATATGTACAGCTGGTATAACCTGGACATCTCCTGTATATAATTATATATGTACAGCTGATATAACCTGAGTATCTCCTGTATATAATTATGTATGTACAGCTGGTATAACCTGGGTATCTCCTGTATATAATTATATATGTACAGCTGGTATAACCCGAGCATCTCCTGTATGTAATTATATATGTACAGCAGGTATAACCTGGGTATCTCCTGTATATAATTATGTATGTACAGCTAGTATAACCTGGGTATCTCCTGTATATAATTATATATGTACAGCCGGTATAACCTGGGCCTCTCCTTTATAAAATTATATATGTACAGCTGGTATAACCTGGGCATCTCCTGTATATAATTATATATGTCGAGCTGGTATAACCCGAGCATCTCCTGTATATAATTATATATGTACAGCTGGTATAACCTGGGCATCTCCTGTATATAATTATATATGTATAGCTGGTATAACTCGGGCATCTCCTGTATATAATTATATATGTACAGCTGATATAACCTGGGCATCTCCTGTATATAATTATATATGTACAGCTGGTATAACCTGGGCATCTCCTGTATATAATTATATATGTACAGCTGGTATAACCTGGGTATCACCTGCATATAATTATATATGTACAGCTGGTATAACCTGGGCATCTCCTGTATATAATTATATATGTACAGCTGGTATAACCCAAGCATCTCCTGTATATAATTATATATGTACAGCTGGTATAACCCAAGCATCTCCTGTATATAATTATATATGTATAGCTGGTATAACTCCGGCATCTCCTGTATATAATTATATATGTACAGCTGGTATAACCTGGGCATCTCCTGTATATAATTATATATGTACAGCTGGTATAACCTGGGCATATCCTGTATATAATTATATATGTACAGCTGGTATAACCTGGTATCTTCTGTATACAATTATATATGTACAGCTGGTATAACCTGGGCATCTCCTGTATCTAATTATATATGAACAGCCGGTATAACCTGGGCATATCCTGTATAAAATTATATATGTACAGCTTGTATAACCTGGTATCTTCTGTATACAATTATATATGTACAGCTTTTATAACCTGGGCATCTCCTGTATATAATTATATATGTACAGCCGGTATAACCTGGGCATCTCCTGTATATAATTATATATGTACAGCAGGTATAACCTGGGCATCTCCTGTATATAATTGTATATGTACAGCCGGTATAACCTGGGCATCTCCTGTATATAATTATATATGTACAGCTGGTATAACCCAGGCATCTCCTGTATATAATTATATATGTACAGCTGGTATAACCTGGGCATCTCCTGTATATAATTATATATGTACAGCTGGTATAACCTGGGCATCTCCTGTATATAATTATACATGTACAGCTGCTATAACCTGGGCATCTCCTGTATATAATTATATATGTACAGCTGGTATAACCCAGGCATCTCCGGTATATAATTATATATGTACAGCTGGTATAACCTGGGCATCTCCTGTATATAATTATATATGTACAGCTGGTATAACCTGGGCATCTCCTGTATATAATTATATATGTACAGCTGGTATAACCTGGGCATCTCCTGTATATAATTATACATGTACAGCTGCTATAACCTGGGCATCTCCTGTATATAATTATATATGTACAGCCGGTATAACCTGGGTATCTCCTGTATATAATTATATATGTACAGCTGGTATAACCTGGGTATCTCCTGTATATAATTATATATGTACAGCTGGTATAACCTGGGTATCTCCTGTATATAATTATATATGTACAGCCGGTATAACCTGGGCATCTCCTGTATATAATTATATATGTACAGCTGGTATAACCTGGGCATCTCCTGTATATAATTATATATGTACAGCTGGTATAACCTGGGTATCTCCTGTATATAATTATATATGTACAGCTGGTATAACTCGGGCATCTCCTGTATATAATTATATATGTACAGCTGGTATAACCTGGGTATCTCCTGTATATAATTATATATGTACAGCTGGTATAACCTGGGCATCTCCTGTATATAATTATATATGTACAGCTGGTATAACCTGGGCATCTCCTGTATATAATTATATATGTACAGCTGGTATAACCTGGACCTCTCCTGTATATAATTATATATGTACAGCTGGTATAACCTGGCATCTCCTGTATATAATTATATATGTACAGCTGGTATAACCTGGGCATCTCCTGTATATAATTATATATGTACAGCTGGTATAATCTGGACATCTCCTGTATATAATTATATATGTACAGCTGGTATAACCTGGGCATCTCCTGTATATAATTATATATGTAAAGCTGGTATAACCTGGGTAACTCCTGTATATAATTATATATGTACAGCCGGTATAACCTGGGCATCTCCTGTATATAATTATATATGTACAGCTGGTATAACCTGGGCATCTCCTGTATATAATTATATATGTACAGCTGGTATAACCTGGGTATCTCCTGTATATAATTATATATGTACAGCTGTTATAACCCGGGCATCTCCTGTATATAATTATATATGTACAGCTGGTATAACCTGGGTATCTCCTGTATATAATTATATATGTACAGCTGGTATAACCTGGGCATCTCCTGTATATAATTATATATGTACAGCTGGTATAACCTGGGCATCTCCTGTATATAATTATGTATGTACAGCTGGTATAACCTGGACCTCTCCTGTATATAATTATATATGTACAGCTGGTATAACCTGGCATCTCCTGTATATAATTATATATGTACAGCTGGTATAACCTGGGCGTCTCCTGTATATAATTATATATGTACAGCTGGTATAATCTGGGCATCTCCTGTATATAATTATATATGTACAGCTGGTATAACCTGGGCATCTCCTGTATATAATTATATATGTAAAGCTGGTATAACCTGGGCATCTCCTGTATATAATTATATATGTACAGCTGGTATAATCTGGGCATCTCCTGTGTATAATTATATATGTACAGCTGGTATAACCTGGACCTCTCCTGTATATAATTATATATGTACAGCTGGTATAACCTGGCATCTCCTGTATATAATTATATATGTACAGCTGGTATAACCTGGCATCTCCTGTATATAATTATGTATGTACAGCTGGTATAACCTGGCATCTCCTGTATATAATTATATATGTACAGCTGGTATAACCTGGGCGTCTCCTGTATATAATTATATATGTACAGCTGGTATAATCTGGGCATCTCCTGTATATAATTATATATGTACAGCTGGTATAACCTGGGCATCTCCTGTATATAATTATATATGTAAAGCTGGTATAACCTGGGCATCTCCTGTATATAATTATATATGTACAGCTGGTATAATCTGGGCATCTCCTGTGTATAATTATATATGTACAGCTGGTATAACCTGGACCTCTCCTGTATATAATTATATATGTACAGCTGGTATAACCTGGGCATCTCCTGTATATAATTATATATGTAAAGCTGGTATAACCTGGGCATCTCCTGTATATAATTATATATGTACAGCTGGTATAACCTGGGTATCTCCTGTATATAATTATATATGTACAGCTGGTCTAACCTGGGCATCTCCTGTATATAATTATATATGTACAGCCTGTATAACCTGGCCATCTCCTGTATATAATTATATATGTACAGCTGGTATAACCTTGGCATCTCCTGTATATAATTATATATGTACAGCCTGTATAACCTGGTCATCTCCTGTATATAATTATATATGTACAGCTGGTATAACCTGGGCATCTCCTGTATATAATTATAAATGTACAGCCTGTATAACCTGGGCATCTCCTGTATATAATTATATATGTACAGCCTGTATAACCCGGGCATCTCTTGTATATAATTATATATGTACAGCTGGTATAACCTGGGCATCTCCTGTATACAATTATATATGTACACCTGGTATAACCTGGGCATCTCCTGTATATAATTATATATGTACAGCCTGTATAACCTGGGCATCTCCTGTATATAATTATATATGTACAGCTGGTATAACCTGGGCATCTCCTGTATATAATTATATATGTACAGCTGGTATAATCTGGGCATCTCCTGTGTATAATTATATATGTACAGCTGGTATAACCTGGACCTCTCCTGTATATAATTATATATGTACAGCTGGTCTAACCTGGGCATCTCCTGTATATAATTATACATGTACAGCTGGTTATAACCTGGGCATCTCCTGTATATAATTATATATGTACAGCTGGTCTAACCTGGGCATCTGCTGTATATAATTATACATGTACAGCTGATTATAACCTGGGCATCTCCTGTATATAATTATATATGTACAGCTGGTAGAATCTGGGCATCTCCTGTGTATAATTATATATGTACAGCTGGTATAACCTGGACCTCTCCTGTATATAATTATATATGTACAGCTGGTCTAACCTGGGCATCTCCTGTATATAATTATATATGTACAGCCTGTATAACCTGGGCATCTCCTGTATATAATTATATATGTACAGCTGGTATAACCTGGGCATCTCCTGTATATAATTATATATGGACAGCCTGTATAACCTGGGCATCTCCTGTATATAATTATATATGTACAGCTGGTATAACCCGGGTATCTCCTGTATATAATTATACATGTACAGCTGGTATAACCTGGGCATCTCCTGTATATAATTATATATGTACAGCTGGTATAACCTGGGCATCTCCTGCATATAATTATATATGTACAGCTGGTATAACCTGGACATCTCCTGTATATAATTATATATGTACAGCTGGTATAACCCGGGTATCTCCTGTATATAATTATACATGTACAGCTGGTATAACCTGTGCATCTCCTGTATATAATTATATATGTACAGCTGGTATAACCCGGGTATCTCCTGTATATAATTATACATGTACAGCTGGTATAGCCTGGGCATCTCCTGTATATAATTATATATGTACAGCTGGTTATAATTTGCGCATCTCCTGTATATAATTATATATGTACAGCTGGTATAACCCGGGTATCTCCTGTATATAATTATACATGTACATCTGGTTATAACCTGCGCATCTCCTGTATATAATTATATATGTACAGCCTGTATAACCTGGGCATCTCCTGTATATAATTATATATGTACAGCCTGTATAACCCGGGCATCTCTTGTATATAATTATATATGTACAGCTGGTATAACCTGGGCATCTCCTGTATACAATTATATATGTACAGCTGGTATAACCTGGTCATCTCCTGTATATAATTATATATGTACTGCCTGTATAACCTGGGCATCTCCTGTATATAATTATATATGTACAGACGGTATAACCTGGGCATCTCCTGTATATAATTATATATGTACAGCTGGTATAATCTGGGCATCTACTGTATATAATTATATATGTACAGCTGGTATAACCTGGGCATCTCCTGTATATAATTATATATGTACAGCTGGTATAACCTGGGCATCTCCTGTATATAATTATATATGTACAGCTGGTAGAATCTGGGCATCTCCTGTGTATAATTATATATGTACAGCTGGTATAACCTGGACCTCTCCTGTATATAATTATATATGTACAGCTGGTCTAACCTGGGCATCTCCTGTATATAATTATATATGTACAGCCTGTATAACCTGGGCATCTCCTGTATATAATTATATATGTACAGCTGGTATAACCTGGGCATCTCCTGTATATAATTATATATGGACAGCCTGTATAACCTGGGCATCTCCTGTATATAATTATATATGTACAGCCTGTATAACCCGGGCATCTCTTGTATATAATGATATATGTACAGCTGGTATAACCTGGGCATCTCCTGTATACAATTATATATGTACAGCTGGTATAACCTGGGCATCTCTTGTATATAATTATATATGTATAGCTGGTATAACTCGGGCATCTCCTGTATATAATTATATATGTACAGCTGGTATAACCTGGGCATCTCCTGTATATAATTATATATGTACAGCTGGTATAACCCGGGCATCTCCTGTATATAATTATATATGTACAGCTGGTATAACCTGGGCATCTCCTGTATATAATTATATATGTACAGCTGGTATAACCTGGGCATCTCCTGTATACAATTATATATGTACAGCTGGTATAACCTGGGCATCTCCTGTATATAATTATATATGTATAGCTGGTATAACTCGGGCATCTCCTGTATATAATTATATATGTACAGCTGGTATAACCTGGGCATCTCCTGTATATAATTATATATGTACAGCTGGTATAACCCGGGCATCTCCTGTATATAATTATATATGTACAGCTGGTATAACCCAAGCATCTCCTGTATATAATTATATATATACAGCTGGTATAACCTGGACATCTCCTGTATATAATTATATATATACAGCTGGTGTAACCTGGGCATCTCCTGTATATAATTATATATGTACAGCTGGTATAACCCGGGCATCTCCTGTATATAATTATATATGTACAGCTGGTATAACCTGGGCATCTCCTGTATATAATTATATATGTACAGCTGGTATAACCTGGGCATCTCCTGTATACAATTATATATGTACAGCTGGTATAACCTGGGCATCTCCTGTATATAATTATATATGTATAGCTGGTATAACTCGGGCATCTCCTGTATATAATTATATATGTACAGCTGGTATAACCTGGCATCTCCTGTATTTAATTATATATGTACAGCTGGTATAACCCGGGCATCTCCTGTATATAATTATATATGTACAGCTGGTATAACCCAAGCATCTCCTGTATATAATTATATATATACAGCTGGTATAACCTGGGCATCTCCTGTATATAATTATATATATACAGCTGGTGTAACCTGGGCATCTCCTGTATATAATTATATATGTACAGCTGGTATAACCTGGGCATCTCCTGTATATAATTATACATGTACAGCTGGTTATAACCTGGGCATCTCCTGTATATAATTATATATGTACAGCTGGTATAACCTGGACATCTCCTGTATATAATTATATATGTACAGCTGGTATAACCCGGGTATCTCCTGTATATGATTATACATGTACAGCTGGTATAACCTGGGCATCTCCTGTATATAATTATATATGTACAGCTGGTATAACCTGGACATCTCCTGTATATAATTTTATATGTACAGCTGGTATAACCCGGGTATCTCCTGTATATAATTATATATGTACGGCTGGTATAACCCGGGTATCTCCTGTATATAATTATACATGTACAGCTGGTATAGCCTGGGCATCTCCTGTATATAATTATATATGTACAGCTGGTTATAACCTGGGCATCTCCTGTATATAATTATATATGTACAGCTGGTATAACCCGGGCATCTTCTGTATATAATTATATATGTACAGCTGGTATAACCCAAGCATCTCCTGTATATAATTATATATATACTGCTGGTATAACCTGGGCATCTCCTGTATATAATTATATATATACAGCTGGTATAACCTGGGCATCTCCTGTATATAATTATATATGTACAGCTGGTATAACCTGTTCATCTCCTGTATATAATTATACATGTACAGCTGGTTATAACCTCGGCATCTCCTGTATATAATTATACATGTACAGCTGGTATAACCTGGACATCTCCTTTATATAATTATATATGTACAGCTGGTATAACCTGGACATATCCTTTATATAATTATATATGTACAGATGGTGTAACCTGGGCATCTCCTGTATATAATTATATATGTACAGCTGGTATAACCTGGGCATCTCCTGTATATAATTATACATGTACAGCTTGTTATAACCTGGGCATCTCCTGTATATAATTATATATGTACAGCTGGTATAACCTGGACATCTCCTTTATATAATTATATATGTACAGCTGGTATAACCCGGGTATCTCCTGTATATAATTATACATGTACAGCTGGTATAACCTGGGCATCTCCTGTATATAATTATATATGTACAGCTGGTATAACCTGGACATCTCCTGTATATAATTATATATGTACAGCTGGTATAACCCGGGTATCTCCTGTATATAATTATACATGTACAGCTGGTATAACCTGGGCATCTCCTGTATATAATTATATATGTACAGCTGGTATAACCCGGGTATCTCCTGTATATAATTATACATGTACAGCTGGTATAGCCTGGGCATCTCCTGTATATAATTATATATGTACAGCTGGTTATAACCTGGGCATCTCCTGTATATAATTATATATGTACAGCTGGTATAACCCGGGTATCTCCTGTATATAATTATACATGTACATCTGGTTACAACCTGGGCGTCTCCTGTATATAATTATATATGTACAGCTGGTATAACCCGGGTATCTCCTGTATATAATTATACATGTACAGCTGGTATAACCTGGGCATCTCCTGTATATAATTATATATGTACAGCTGGTATAACCCGGGCATCTCCTGTATATAGTTATATGTGTACAGCCGGTATAACCTGGGCATCTCCTGTATATAATTATATATGTACAGCTGGTATAACCTGGGCATCTCCTGTATATAATTATATATGTACAGCTGGTATAACCCGGGTATCTCCTGTATATAATTATACATGTACAGCTGGTATAACCTGGGCATCTCCTGTATATAATTATATATGTACAGCCTGTATAACCTGGGCATCTCCTGTATATAATTATATATGTACAGCCTGTATAACCCGGGCATCTCTTGTATATAGTTATATATGTACAGCTGGTATAACCTGGGCATCTCCTGTATACAATTATATATGTACAGCTGGTATAACCTGGGCATCTCCTGTATATAATTATATATGTACAGCCTGTATAACCTGGGCATCTCCTGTATATAATTATATATGTACAGCTGGTATAACCTGGGCATCTCCTGTATATAATTATATATGTACAGCTGGTATAATCTGGGCATCTCCTGTATATAATTATATATGTACAGCTGATATAACCTGGGCATCTCCTGTATATAATTATATATGTACAGCTGGTATAACCTGGGCATCTCCTGTATATAATTATATATGTACAGCTGGTATAATCTGAGCATCTCCTGTGTATAATTATATATGTACAGCTGGTCTAACCTGGACCTCTCCTGTATATAATTATATATGTACAGCCGGTCTAACCTGGGCATCTCCTGTATATAATTATATATGTACAGCCTGTATAACCTGGGCATCTCCTGTTTATAATTGTATATGTACAGCTGGTATAATCTGGGCATCTCCTGTATATAATTATATATGTACAGCCTGTATAACCTGGGCATCTCCTGTATATAATTATATATGTACAGCCTGTATATCCCGGGCATCTCTTGTATATAATTATATATGTACAGCTGGTATAAACTGGGCATCTCCTGTATACAATTATATATGTACAGCTGGTATAACCTGGGCATCTCTTGTATATAATTATATATGTATAGCTGGTATAACTCGGGCATCTCCTGTATATAATTATATATGTACAGCTGGTATAACCTGGGCATCTCCTGTATATAATTATATATGTACAGCTGGTATAACCCGGGTATCTCCTGTATATAATTATACATGTACAGCTGGTATAACCTGGGCATCTCCTGTATATAATTATATATGTACAGCTGGTATAACCTGGACATCTCCTGTATATAATTATATATGTACAGCTGGTATAACCCGGGTATCTCCTGTATATAATTATACATGTACAGCTAGTATAACCTGGGCATCTCCTGTATATAATTATATATGTACAGCTGGTATAACCCGGGTATCTCCTGTATATAATTATACATGTACAGCTGGTATAGCCTGGGCATCTCCTGTATATAATTATATATGTACAGCTGGTTATAACCTGGGCATCTCCTTATATAATTATATATGTACAGCCTGTATAACCTGGGCATCTCCTGTATATAATTATATATGTACAGCTGGTATAACCTGGGCATCTCCTGTATATAATTATATATGTACAGCTGGTATAATCTGGGCATCTCCTGTATATAATTATATATGTACAGCTGATATAACCTGGGCATCTCCTGTATATAATTATATATGTACAGCTGGTATAACCTGGGCATCTCCTGTATATAATTATATATGTACAGCTGGTATAATCTGAGCGTCTCCTGTGTATAATTGTATATGTACAGCTGGTATAACCTGGGCATCTCCTGTATATAATTATATATGTACAGCCTGTATAACCTGGGCATCTCCTGTATATAATTATATATGTACAGCCTGTATAACCCGGGCATCTCTTGTATATAATTATATATGTACAGCTGGTATAACCTGGGCATCTCCTGTATACAATTATATATGTACAGCTGGTATAACCTGGGCATCTCTTGTATATAATTATATATGTATAGCTGGTATAACTCGGGCATCTCCTGTATATAATTATATATGTACAGCTGGTATAACCTGGGCATCTCCTGTATATAATTATATATGTACAGCTGGTATAACCCGGGTATCTCCTGTATATAATTATACATGTACAGCTGGTATAACCTGGGCATCTCCTGTATATAATTATATATGTACAGCTGGTATAACCTGGACATCTCCTGTATATAATTATATATGTACAGCTGGTATAACCCGGGTATCTCCTGTATATAATTATACATGTACAGCTAGTATAACCTGGGCATCTCCTGTATATAATTATATATGTACAGCTGGTATAACCCGGGTATCTCCTGTATATAATTATACATGTACAGCTGGTATAGCCTGGGCATCTCCTGTATATAATTATATATGTACAGCTGGTTATAACCTGGGCATCTCCTTATATAATTATATATGTACAGCTGGTATAACCCGGGTATCTCCTGTATATAATTATACATGTACAGCTGGTTATAACCTGGGCATCTCCTGTATATAATTATATATGTACAGCTGGTATAACCCGGGCATCTCCTGTAAATAATTATATATGTACAGCTGGTATAACCCGGGTATCTCCTGTATATAATTATACATGTACAGCTGGTATAACCTGGGCATCTCCTGTATATAATTATATATGTACAGCTGATATAACCCGGGTATCTCCTGTATATAATTATACATGTACAGCTGGTATAGCCTGGGCATCTCCTGTATATAATTATATATGTACAGCTGGTTATAACCTGGGCATCTCCTGTATATAATTATATATGTACAGCTGGTATAACCCGGGTATCTCCTGTATATAATTATACATGTACAGCTGGTATAACCTGGGCATCTCCTGTATATAATTATACATGTACAGCTGGTATAACCTGGGTATCTCCTGTATATAATTATACATGTACAGCTGGTATAACCTGGGCATCTCCTGTATATAATTATATATGTACAGCTGGTATAACCTGGGCATCTCCTGTATATAATTATATATGTACAGCTGGTATAACCTGGGCATCTCCTGTATATAATTATATATGTACAGCTGGTATAACCCGGGCATCTCTTGTATATAATTATATATGTACAGCTGGTATAACCTGGGTATCTCCTGTATATAATTATATATGTACAGCCGGTATAACCTGGGTATCTCCTGTATATAATTATATATGTACAGCTGGTATAACCTGGGTATCTCCTGTATATAATTATATATGTACAGCCGGTATAACCTGGGCATCTCCTGTATATAATTATATATATACAGCTGGTATAACCTGGGCATCTCCTGTATATAATTATATATGTACAGCTGGTATAACCCGGGTATCTCCTGTATATAATTATATATGTACAGCTGGTATAACCCGGGCATCTCCTGTATATAATTATATATGTACAGCTGGTATAACCTGGGCATCTCCTGTATATAATTATATATGTACAGCTGGTATAACCTGGACCTCTCCTGTATATAATTATATATGTACAGCTGGTATAACCTGGACCTCTCCTGTATATAATTATATATGTACAGCTGGTCTAACCTGGGCATCTCCTGTATATAATTATATATGTACAGCCTGTATAACCTGGGCATCTCCTGTATATAATTATATATGTACAGCTGGTATAATCTGGGCATCTCCTGTATATAATTATATATGTACAGCTGGTATAATCTGGGCATCTCCTGTATATAATTATATATGTACAGCTGGTATAACCTGGGCATCTCCTGTATATAATTATATATGTACAGCTGGTATAACCTGGGCATCTCCTGTATATAATTATATATGTACAGCTGGTATAATCTGGGCATCTCCTGTGTATAATTATATATGTACAGCTGGTATAACTTGGACCTCTCCTATATATAATTATATATGTACAGCTGGTCTAACCTGGGCATCTCCTGTATATAATTATATATGTACAGCCGGTATAACCCGGGCATCTCCTGTATATAATTATATATGTACAGCCGGTATAACCTGGGCATCTCCTGTATATAATTATATATGTACAGCTGGTGTAACCCGGGCATCTCCTGTATATAATTATATATGTACAGCTGGTGTAACCCGGGCATCTCCTGTATATAATTATATATGTACAGCTGGTATAACCCGGGCATCTCCTGTATATAATTATATATGTACGGCTGGTCTAACCTGGGCATCTCCTGTATATAATTATATATGTACAGCCTGTATAACCTGGACATCGCCTGTATATAATTATATATGTACAGCCTGTATAACCCGGGCATCTCTTGTATATAATTATATATGTACAGCTGGTATAACCTGGGCATCTCCTGTATATAATTATATATGTACAGCTGGTATAACCTGGGCATCTCCTGTATATAATTATATATGTACAGCTGGTATAACCTGGGCATCTCCTGTATATAATTATATATGTACAGCTGGTATAACTTGGATCTCTCCTATATATAATTATATATGTACAGCTGGTCTAACCTGGGCATCTCCTGTATATAATTATATATGTACAGCCGGTATAACCCGGGCATCTCCTGTATATAATTATATATGTACAGCCGGTATAACCCGGGCATCTCCTGTATATAATTATATATGTACAGCTGGTATAACCTGGGCATCTCCTGTATATAATTATATATGTACAGCTGGCATAACCCGGGCATCTCCTGTATATAATTATATATGTACGGCTGGTCTAACCTGGGCATCTCCTGTATATAATTATATATGTACAGCCTGTATAACCTGGGCATCTCCTGTATATAATTATATATGTACAGCTGGTATAACCTGGGCATCTCCTGTAGATAATTATATATGTACAGCTGGTATAACCTGGGCATCTCCTGTATATAATTATATATGTACAGCCTGTATAACCTGGGCATCTCCTGTATATAATTATATATGTACAGCCTGTATAACCCGGGCATCTCTTGTATATAATTATATATGTATAGCTGGTATAACTCGGGCATCTCCTGTATATAATTATATATATACAGCTGGTATAACCTGGGCATCTCCTGTATATAATTATATATGTACAGCTGGTATAACCTGGGCATCTCCTGTATATAATTATACATGTACAGCTGGTTATAACCTGGGCATCTCCTGTATATTATTATATATGTACAGCTGGTATAACCTGGGCATCTCCTGTATATAATTATATATGTACAGCTGGTATAACCTGGGCATCTCCTGTATATAATTATATATGTACAGCCGGTATAACCTGGGTATCTCCTGTATATAATTATATATGTACAGCTGGTATAACCTGGGCATCTCCTGTATATAATTATATATGTACAGCTGGTATAACCTGGGCATCTCCTGTATATAATTATATATGTACAGCTGGTATAACCTGGGCATCTCCTGTATATAATTATATATGTACAGCTGATATAACCTGGGCATCTCCTGTATATAGTTATATATGTACAGCTGGTATAACCCGGGCATCTGCTGTATATAAGTTAGTTTGTGTAGCTGGTATAACCCGGGTATCTCCTGTATATAATTATATATGTACAGCTGGTATAACCCGGGCATCTCCTGTATATAAGTTAGTTTGTGTAGCTGGTATAACCCGGGTATCTCCTGTATATAAGTTAGATTGTGTAGCTGGTATAACCCGGGTATCTCCTGTATATAATTATATATGTACAGCTGGTATAACCTGGGCATCTCCTGTATATAATTATATATGTACAGCTGGTATAACCCGGGCATCTCCTGTATATAATTATATATGTACAGCTGGTATAACCTGGGCATCTCCTGTATATAATTATATATGTACAGCTGGTATAATCTGGGCATCTCCTGTATATAATTATATATGTACAGCTGGTATAACCTGGGCATCTCCTGTATATAATTATATATGTACAGCTGGTATAACCTGGGCATCTCCTGTATATAATTATATATGTACAGCTGGTAGAATCTGGGCATCTCCTGTGTATAATTATATATGTACAGCTGGTATAACCTGGACCTCTCCTGTATATAATTATATATGTACAGCTGGTCTAACCTGGGCATCTCCTGTATATAATTATATATGTACAGCTGGTATAACCTGGGCATCTCCTGTATATAATTATATATGGACAGCCTGTATAACCTGGGCATCTCCTGTATATAATTATATATGTACAGCCTGTATAACCCGGGCATCTCTTGTATATAATGATATATGTACAGCTGGTATAACCTGGGCATCTCCTGTATACAATTATATATGTACAGCTGGTATAACCTGGGCATCTCTTGTATATAATTATATATGTATAGCTGGTATAACTCGGGCATCTCCTGTATATAATTATATATGTTCAGCTGGTATAACCTGGGCATCTCCTGTATATAATTATATATGTACAGCTGGTATAACCCGGGCATCTCCTGTATATAGTTATATATGTACAGCTGGTATAACCTGGGCATCTCCTGTATATAATTATATATGTACAGCTGGTATAACCTGGGTATCTCCTGTATACAATTATATATGTACAGCTGGTATAACCTGGGCATCTCCTGTATATAATTATATATGTATAGCTGGTATAACTCGGGCATCTCCTGTATATAATTATATATGTACAGCTGGTATAACCTGGGCATCTCCTGTATATAATTATATATGTACAGCTGGTATAACCCGGGCATCTCCTGTATATAATTATATATGTACAGATGGTATAACCCAAGCATCTCCTGTATATAATTATATATATACAGCTGGTATAACCTGGACATCTCCTGTATATAATTATATATATATAGCTGGTGTAACCTGGGCATCTCCTGTATATAATTATATATGTACAGCTGGTATAACCCGGGCATCTCCTGTATATAATTATATATCTACAGCTGGTATAACCTGGGCATCTCCTGTATATAATTATATATGTACAGCTGGTATAACCTGGGCATCTCCTGTATACAATTATATATGTACAGCTGGTATAACCTGGGCATCTCCTGTATATAATTATATATGTATAGCTGGTATAACTCGGGCATCTCCTGTATATAATTATATATGTACAGCTGGTATAACCTGGGCATCTCCTGTATATAATTATATATGTACAGCTGGTATAACCCGGGCATCTCCTGTATATAATTATATATGTACAGCTGGTATAACCCAAGCATCTCCTGTATATAATTATATATATACAGCTGGTATAACCTGGGCATCTCCTGTATATAATTATATATATACAGCTGGTGTAACCTGGGCATCTCCTGTATATAATTATATATGTACAGCTGGTATAACCTGGGCATCTCCTGTATATAATTATACATGTACAGCTGGTTATAACCTGGGCATCTCCTGTATATAATTATATATGTACAGCTGGTATAACCTGGACATCTCCTGTATATAATTATATATGTACAGCTGGTATAACCCGGGTATCTCCTGTATATAATTATACATGTACAGCTGGTATAACCTGGGCATCTCCTGTATATAATTATATATGTACAGCTGGTATAACCTGGACATCTCCTGTATATAATTTTATATGTACAGCTGGTATAATCCGGGTATCTCCTGTATATAATTATACATGTACAGCTGGTATAACCTGGGCATCTCCTGTATATAATTATATATGTACGGCTGGGATAACCCGGGTATCTCCTGTATATAATTATACATGTACAGCTGGTATAGCCTGGGCATCTCCTGTATATAATTATATATGTACAGCTGGTTATAACCTGGGCATCTCCTGTATATAATTATATATGTACAGCTGGTATAACCCGGGCATCTTCTGTATATAATTATATATGTACAGCTGGTATAACCCAAGCATCTCCTGTATATAATTATATATATACAGCTGGTATAACCTGGGCATCTCCTGTATATAATTATATATATACAGCTGGTATAACCTGGGCATCTCCTGTATATAATTATATATGTACAGCTGGTATAACCTGTTCATCTCCTGTATATAATTATACATGTACAGCTGGTTATAACCTCGGCATCTCCTGTATATAATTATACATGTACAGCTGGTATAACCTGGACATCTCCTTTATATAATTATATATGTACAGCTGGTATAACCTGGACATCTCCTTTATATAATTATATATGTACAGCTGGTGTAACCTGGGCATCTCCTGTATATAATTATATATGTACAGCTGGTATAACCTGGGCATCTCCTGTATATAATTATACATGTACAGCTTGTTATAACCTGGGCATCTCCTGTATATAATTTTATATGTACAGCTGGTATAACCTGGACATCTCCTTTATATAATTATATATGTACAGCTGGTATAACCCGGGTATCTCCTGTATATAATTATACATGTACAGCTGGTATAACCTGGGCATCTCCTGTATATAATTATATATGTACAGCTGGTATAACGTGGACATCTCCTGTATATAATTATATATGTACAGCTGGTATAACCCGGGTATCTCCTGTATATAATTATACATGTACAGCTGGTATAACCTGGGCATCTCCTGTATATAATTATATATGTACAGCTGGTATAACCCGGGTATCTCCTGTATATAATTATACATGTACAGCTGGTATAGCCTGGGCATCTCCTGTATATAATTATATATGTACAGCTGGTTATAACCTGGGCATCTCCTGTATATAATTATATATGTACAGCTGGTATAACCCGGGTATCTCCTGTATATAATTATACATGTACATCTGGTTATAACCTGGGCATCTCCTGTATATAATTATATATGTACAGCTGGTATAACCCGGGTATCTCCTGTATATAATTATACATGTACAGCTGGTATAACCTGGGCATCTCCTGTATATAATTATATATGTACAGCTGGTATAACCCGGGCATCTCCTGTATATAATTATATATGTACAGCCGGTATAACCTGGGCATCTCCTGTATATAATTATATATGTACAGCTGGTATAACCTGGGCATCTCCTGTATATAATTATATATGTACAGCTGGTATAACCCGGGTATCTTCTGTATATAATTATACATGTACAGCTGGTATAACCTGGGCATCTCCTGTATATAATTATATATGTACAGCCTGTATAACCTGGGCATCTCCTGTATATAATTATATATGTACAGCCTGTATAACCCGGGCATCTCTTGTATATAATTATATATGTACAGCTGGTATAACCTGGGCATCTCCTGTATACAATTATATATGTACAGCTGGTATAACCTGGGCATCTCCTGTATATAATTATATATGTACAGCCTGTATAACCTGGGCATCTCCTGTATATAATTATATATGTACAGCTGGTATAACCTGGGCATCTCCTGTATATAATTATATATGTACAGCTGGTATAATCTGGGCATCTCCTGTATATAATTATGTATGTACAGCTGATATAACCTGGGCATCTCCTGTATATAATTATATATGTACAGCTGGTATAACCTGGGCATCTCCTGTATATAATTATATATGTACAGCTGGTATAATCTGAGCATCTCCTGTGTATAATTATATATGTACAGCTGGTATAACCTGGACCTCTCCTGTATATAATTATATATGTACAGCTGGTCTAACCTGGGCATCTCCTGTATATAATTATATATGTACAGCCTGTATAACCTGGGCATCTCCTGTTTATAATTGTATATGTACAGCTGGTATAACCTGGGCATCTCCTGTATATAATTATATATGTACAGCCTGTATAACCTGGGCATCTCCTGTATATAATTATATATGTACAGCCTGTATAACCCGGGCATCTCTTGTATATAATTATATATGTACAGCTGGTATAACCTGGGCATCTCCTGTATACAATTATATATGTACAGCTGGTATAACCTGGGCATCTCTTGTATATAATTATATATGTATAGCTGGTATAACTCGGGCATCTCCTGTATATAATTATATATGTACAGCTGGTATAACCTGGGCATCTCCTGTATATAATTATATATGTACAGCTGGTATAACCCGGGTATCTCCTGTATATAATTATACATGTACAGCTGGTATAACCTGGGCATCTCCTGTATATAATTATATATGTACAGCTGGTATAACCTGGACATCTCCTGTATATAATTATATATGTACAGCTGGTATAACCCGGGTATCTCCTGTATATAATTATACATGTACAGCTAGTATAACCTGGGCATCTCCTGTATATAATTATATATGTACAGCTGGTATAACCCGGGTATCTCCTGTATATAATTATACATGTACAGCTGGTATAGCCTGGGCATCTCCTGTATATAATTATATATGTACAGCTGGTTATAATCTGGGCATCTCCTGTATATAATTATATATGTACAGCTGGTATAACCCGGGTATCTCCTGTATATAATTATAAATGTACAGCTGGTTATAACCTGGGCATCTCCTGTATATAATTATATATGTACAGCTGGTATAACCCGGGCATCTCCTGTATATAATTATATATGTACAGCTGGTATAACCCGGGTATCTCCTGTATATAATTATACATGTACAGCTGGTATAACCTGGGCATCTCCTGTATATAATTATATATGTACAGCTGATATAACCCGGGTATCTCCTGTATATAATTATACATGTACAGCTGGTATAGTCTGGGCATCTCCTGTATATAATTATATATGTACAGCTGGTTATAACCTGGGCATCTCCTGTATATAATTATATATGTACAGCTGGTATAACCCGGGTTTCTCCTGTATATAATTATACATGTAGAGCTGGTATAACCTGGGCATCTCCTGTATATAATTATATATGTACAGCTGATATAACCTGGGCATCTCCTGTATATAATTATACATGTACAGCTGGTATAACCTGGGTATCTGCTGTATATAATTATATATGTACAGCTGGTATAACCTGGGCATCTCCTGTATATAATTATATATGTACAGCTGGTATAACCTGGGCATCTCCTGTATATAATTATATATGTACAGCTGGTATAACCTGGGTATCTCCTGTATATAATTATATATGTACAGCTGGTATAACCCGGGCATCTCCTGTATATAATTATATATGTACAGCCGGTATAACCTGGGCATCTCCTGTATATAATTATATATGTACAGCTGGTATAACCTGGGCATCTCCTGTATATAATTATACATGTTCAGCCGGTATAACCCGGGCATCTCCTGTATATAATTATATATGTACTGCCGGTATAACCTGGGCATCTCCTGTATATAATTATATATGTACAGCCGGTATAACCTGGCCATCTCCTGTATATAATTATACATGTACAGCTGGTATAACCTGGGCATCTCCTGTATATAATTATACATGTACAGCCGGTATAACCCGGGCATCTCCTGTATATAATTATATATGTACTGCCGGTATAACCTGGGCATCTCCTGTATATAATTATATATGTACAGCCGGTATAACCTGGCCATCTCCTGTATATAATTATATATGTACAGCTGGTATAACCCGGGCATCTCCTGTATATAATTATATGTGTACAGCCGGTATATCCCGGGCATCTCCTGTATATAATTATATATGTACAGCTGGTATAACCCGAGCATCTCCTGTATATAATTATATGTGTACAGCCGGTATATCCCGGGCATCTCCTGTATATAATTATATATGTACAGCTGGTATAACCTGGGTATCTCCTGTATATAATTATACATGTACAGCTGGTATAACCCAGGCATCTCCTGTATATAATTATATATGTACAGCTGGTATAACCTGGGCATCTCCTGTATATAATTTTATATGTACAGCTGGTATAACCTGGGCATCTCCTGTATATAATTATACATGTACAGCTGCTATAACCTGGGCATCTCCTGTATATAATTATATATGTATAGCCGGTATAACCTGGGTATCTCCTGTATATAATTATATATGTACAGCCGGTATAACCTGGGTATCTCCTGTATATAATTATATATGTACAGCTGGTATAACCTGGGTATCTCCTGTATATAATTATATATGTACAGCCGGTATAACCTGGGCATCTCCTGTATATAATTATATATACACAGCTGGTATAACCTGGGCATCTCCTGTATATAATTATATATGTACAGCTGGTATAACCCGGGTATCTCCTGTATATAATTATATATGTACAGCTGGAATAACCCGGGCATCTCCTGTATATAATTATATATGTACAGCTGGTATAACCTGGGCATCTCCTGTATATAATTATATATGTACAGCTGGTATAACCTGGGCATCTCCTGTATATAATTATATATGTACAACTGGTATAACCTGGGCATCTCCTGTATATAATTATATATGTACAGCTGGTATAACATGGACCTCTCCTGTATATAATTATATATGTACAGCTGGTCTAACCTGGGCATCTCCTGTATATAATTATATATGTACAGCCTGTATAACCTGGGCATCTCCTGTATATAATTATATATGTACAGCTGGTATAACCTGGGCATCTCCTGTATATAATTATATATGTACAGCTGGTATAATCTGGGCATCTCCTGTATATAATTATATATGTACAGCTGGTATAACCTGGGCATCTCCTGTATATAATTATATATGTACAGCTGGTATAACCTGGGCATCTCCTGTATATAATTATATATGTACAGCTGGTATAATCTGGGCATCTCCTGTGTATAATTATATATGTACAGCTGGTATAACTTGGACCTCTCCTATATATAATTATATATGTACAGCAGGTCTAACCTGGGCATCTCCTGTATATAATTATATATGTACAGCCGGTATAACCCGGGCATCTCCTGTATATAATTATATATGTACAGCCGGTATAACCCGGGCATCTTCTGTATATAATTATATATGTACAGTCGGTATAACCTGGGCATCTCCTGTATATAATTATATATGTACAGCTGGTATAACCCGGGCATCTCCTGTATATAATTATATATGTACAGCTGGTATAACCCGGGCATCTCCTGTATATAATTATATATGTACGGCTGGTCTAACCTGGGCATCTCCTGTATATAATTATATATGTACAGCCTGTATAACCTGGGCATCTCCTGTATATAATTATATATGTACAGCTGGTATAACCTGGGCATCTCCTGTATATAATTATATATGTACAGCTGGTATAACCTGGGCATCTCCTGTATATAATTATATATGTACAGCCTGTATAACCTGGGCATCTCCTGTATATAATTATATATGTACAGCCTGTATAACCCGGGCATCTCTTGTATATAATTATATATGTACAGCTGGTATAACCTGGGCATCTCTTGTATATAATTATATATGTACAGCTGGTATAACCCGGGCATCTCCTGTATATAATTATATATGTACAGCCGGTATAACCTGGGCATCTCCTGTATATAATTATATATGTACAGCCGGTATAACCTGGGCATCTCCTGTATATAATTATATATGTACAGCCGGTATAACCTGGGCATCTCCTGTATATAATTATATATGTACAGCTGGTATAACCTGGGCATCTCCTGTATATAATTATATATGTACAGCCGGTATAACCTGGGCATCTCCTGTATAGAATTATATATGTACAGCCAGTATAACCTGGGCATCTCCTGTATAGAATTATATATGTACAGCCGGTATAACCTGGGCATCTCCTGTATATAATTATATATGTACAGCTGGTATAACCTGGGCATCTCCTGTATATAATTATATATGTACAGCCTGTATAACCTGGGCATCTCCTGTATATAATTATATATGTACAGCCGGTATAACCTGGGCATCTCCTGTATATAATTATATATGTACAGCCGGTATAACCTGGGCATCTCCTGTATATAATTATATATGTACAGCCGGTATAACCTTGGCATCTCCTGTATATAATTATATATGTACAGCCGGTATAACCTGGGCATCTCCTGTATATAATTATATATGTACAGCCGGTATAACCTGGGCATCTCCTGTATATAATTATATATGTACAGCTGGTATAACCTGGGCATCTCCTGTATATAATTATACATGTACAGCTGGTATAACCTGGGCATCTCCTGTATATAATTATATATGTACAGCTGGTATAGCCTGGGCATCTCCTGTATATAATTATATATGTACAGCTGGTATAACCCGGGCATCTCCTGTATACAATTATATATGTACAGCTGGTATAACCTGGGCATCTCCTGTATATAATTATATATGTACAGCTGGTATAGCCTGGGCATCTCCTGTATATAATTATATATGTACAGCTGGTATAACCCGGGCATCTCCTGTATATAATTATATATGTACAGCTGGTATAGCCTGGGCATCTCCTGTATATAATTATATATGTACAGCTGGTATAACCCGGGCATCTCCTGTATATAATTATACATGTACAGCTGGTATAACCTGGGCATCTCCTGTATATAATTATATATGTACAGCTGGTATAACCTGGGCATCTCCTGTATATAGTTATATATGTACAGCCGGTATAACCCGGGCATCTCCTGTATATAATTATATATGTACAGCTGGTATAACCTGGGCCTCTCCTGTATATAATTATATATGTACAGCTGGTATAACCTGGGCATCTCCTGTATATAATTATATATGTATAGCTGGTATAACTCGGGCATCTCCTGTATATAATTATATATATACAGCTGGTATAACCTGGGCATCTCCTGTATATAATTATATATGTACAGCTGGTATAACCTGGGCATCTCCTGTATATAATTATACATGTACAGCTGGTTATAACCTGGGCATCTCCTGTATATAATTATATATGTACAGCTGGTATAACCTGGGCATCTCCTGTATATAATTATATATGTACAGCTGGTATAACCTGATCATCTCCTGTATATAATTATATATGTACAGCTGGTATAACCTGGGCATCTCCTGTATATAATTATATATGTACAGCCGGTATAACCTGGGCTTCTCCTGTATATAATTATATATGTACAGCTGGTATAACCTGGGCATCGCCTGTATATAATTATATATGTACAGCTGGTATAACCTGGGCATCTCCTGTATATAATTATATATGTACAGCTGGTATAACCTGGGCATCGCCTGTATATAATTATATATGTACAGCTGGTATAACCTGGGCATCTCCTGAATATAATTATATATGTACAGCTGGTATAACCTGGGCATCTCCTGTATATAATTATATATGTACAGCCGGTATAACCTGGGTATCTCCTGTATATAATTATATATGTACAGCTGGTATAACCTGGGCATCGCCTGTATATAATTATATATGTACAGCTGGAATAACCTGGGCATCTCCTGTATATAATTATATATGTACAGCTGGTATAACCTGGGCATCTCCTGTATATAATTATATATGTACAGCCGGTATAACCTGGGTATCTCCTGTATATAATTATATATGTACAGCTGGTATAACCTGGGCATCTCCTGTATATAATTATATATGTACAGCTGGTATAACCTGGGCATCTCCTGTATATAATTATATATGTACAGCTGGTATAACCTGGGCATCTCCTGTATATAATTATATATGTACAGCTGGTATAACCTGGGCATCTCCTGTATATAGTTATATATGTACATCTGGTATAACCCGGGCATCTGCTGTATATAAGTTAGTTTGTGTAGCTGGTATAACCCGGGTATCTCCTGTATATAATTATATATGTACAGCTGGTATAACCCGGGCATCTCCTGTATATAAGTTAGTTTGTGTAGCTGGTATAACCCGGGTATCTCCTGTATATAAGTTAGTTTGTGTAGCTGGTATAACCCGGGTATCTCCTGTATATAATTATATATGTACAGCTGGTATAACCTGGGCATCTCCTGTATATAATTATATATGTACAGCTGGTATAACCCGGGCATCTCCTGTATATAATTATATATGTACAGCTGGTATAACCCGGGCATCTCCTGTATATAATTATATATGTACAGCTGGTATAACCTGGTCATCTCCTGTATATAATTATATATGTACAGCCGGTATAACCTGGGCATCTCCTGTGTATAATTATATATGTACAGCCGGTATAACCTGGGCATCTCCTGTATAGAATTATATATGTACAGCCGGTATAACCTGGGCATCTCCTGTATAGAATTATATATGTACAGCCGGTATAACCTGGGCATCTCCTCTATATAATTATATATGTACAGCCGGTATAACCTGGGCATCTCCTGTATATAATTATATATGTACAGCCGGTATAACCTGGGCATCTCCTGTATAGAATTATATATGTACAGCCGGTATAACCTGGGCATCTCCTGTATAGAATTATATATGTACAGCCGGTATAACCCGGGCATCTCCTGTATATAATTATATATGTACAGCCGGTATAACCTGGGCATCTCCTCTATATAATTATATATGTACAGCTGGTATAACCTGGTATCTCCTGTATATAATTTTATATATACAGCTGGTATAACCTGGGCATCTCCTGTATATAATTATATATGTACAGCCGGTATAACCTGGGCATCTCCTGTATATAATTATATATGTACAGCCGGTATAACCTGGGCATCTCCTGTATATAATTATATATGTACAGCTGGTATAACCTGGGCATCTCCTGTATATAATTATACATGTACAGCCGGTATAACCTGGGCATCTCCTGTATATAATTATATATGTACAGCTGGTATAACCTGGGCATCTCCTGTATATAATTATATATGTACAGCTGGTATAACCTGGGCCTCTCCTGTATATAATTATATATGTACAGCTGGTATAGGCTGGGCATCTCCTGTATATAATTATATATGTACAGCTGGTATAACCCGGGCATCTCCTGTATATAATTATATATGTACAGCTGGTATAACCCGGGCATCTCCTGTGTATAATTATGTATGTACAGCTGGTATAACCTGGGCCTCTCCTGTATATAATTATATATGTACAGCTGGTATAACCTGGGCATCTCCTGTATATAATTATATATGTACAGCTGGTATAACCCGGGTATCTCCTGTATATAACTTAGTTTGTGTAGCTGGTATAACCCGGGTATCTGCTGTATATAAGTTAGTTTGTGTAGCTGGTATAACCCGGGTATCTCCTGTATATAATTATATATGTACAGCTGGTATAGCCTGGGCATCTCCTGTATATAATTATATATGTACAGCTGGTATAACCCGGGTATCTCCTGTATATAACTTAGTTTGTGTAGCTGGTATAACCCGGGTATCTCCTGTATATAAGTTAGTTTGTGTAGCTGGTATAACCCGGGTATCTCCTGTATATAATTATATATGTACAGCTGGTATAACCTAGGCATCTCCTGTATATAATTATATATGTACAGCTGGTATAACCTAGGCATCTCCTGTATATAATTATATATGTACAGCTGGTATAACCTGGGCATCTCCTGTATATAATTATACATGTACAGCTGGTATAACCTGGGCATCTCCTGTATATAATTATATATGTACAGCTGGTATAACCTGGGCATCTCCTGTATATAATTATATATGTACAGCTGGTATAACCCGGGTATCTGCTGTATATAATTTAGTTTGTGTAGCTGGTATAACCCGGGTATCTCCTGTATATAAGTTAGTTTGTGTAGCTGGTATAACACGGGCATCTCCTGTATATAAGTTAGTTTGTGTAGCTGGTATAACCCGGGTATCTGCTGTATATAAGTTAGTTTGTGTAGCTGGTATAAGGTAGGCTTCGCGCTCTCGGTCACGTTTCAGTATATGCCGGCGGTGCGCAGTCAGTGATGAGGTTCTTCCCGCAGTCGCAGGGGAGACGTTTTTCCCGCTGATAACCGCATGTTTTACTCCTAAAAGATAATGAAATCACTGCTCAATCTCGATTTCTCGGCGGTGACTCTGCGCCTTCCACTATAATTACTAATATGTAATTGAAACATTTACGGGATCTTCGCAATCACATTTATATATTTTTTTTTTTTTGCATTTGAAATTTGATGATTATATTGATGAAAACCTTCAGTCATCAGAGAACCCTATAGAGCCGCGCGGCTAATGACTGAGCCTGATGCATCTACTTAGGACGAGACCTTGCGGGATTTGACGGCATTTTTTTTCTTTCCATTTGACTAAATGTTGTTTATGAGTGACAGCGGCGGCGCCGACATAATGACACTTCCTGCCACTCTCCAAATCAGGGACAAGTGCGCACAGTTTATGGAGTTTACTTTTCCAACCTTTTGACGCTTTCTTGTGAGTGGAGGAGAGGGCGACTCTACCCCCGGTGTTTGCCGATGGGATGTCTCTTTAACGGCACCATTTCGGGGAGCCTGTACATTGCCTAATATTTGGGGGACACTAAATTTAGCAAATCTGCAAAAATTGTTATCTCTTTGTTCTTCAATTCTCTAGGAAGTATTATTATTTTTATTTATTATGCTTTGCTTATGTAGCACCATTAATTCCGCAGCACTTTACAGCCATCATCATCATCGCTGTCTCACAATCTAAGTTCCCTACCAGTATGGAGGAGACCAGAGAACCCTGCAGAAACTCAGGCAAAGCACTAAAACTTTCTACACCAATAGGCCATGTTCACACGGTGCGTTTCTGATGCATTTTACAGTACCGGCAAAAGCCATGAGATTTCAGAAATCTCCTGCACACACATTGTTTTTTTTTTTTTCCTGACTAAATTGGAAAACTGCTGTGTTTTTGTCACTTCTTTCAACACTTTTGCAGCGTTTTTTCCACCCATGAGCAAGTGCAAAAAAAAAGCTGCAAAAACTCCGGGATCAGGTTTTGGTGCAGAAAACTCCAAAAAAAACAACAGACTCTAAACTGTATCAGCATGCACAAGAAACAAATGTACCTGAAAAAATGCAGCAAAACCTGCTTTTCTAAGCAGCTTCTTTGCTGCCAAGAAAGCAGGTTTTACCTGCAGAAAAAAAAAAAATGCAGCAAAAACGCAATGTGTGAATATAGCCGTAAAGGCGGCATCGAGTTTTTGGGAAAGTCCTTCCTGTGTGTTTCAGTAAACAGGGCGATCTCAGCTGACAACAGTTTACAAGACTGAAATCCTGGAAAAATTGCTGCAATTCTGAGCTGAAGAAAGGAGAGAGGATTGTATCTATCTTGCCCAAAATGGGGTGTTCCCCAGGGTGAGAGGGTGGGATTGGGGAGTGAGACCATTCTGCCCGGACACGTCGCCCATCTGCGGGTTTATTAGGACGGATTTATTATCCAGCCGCACTCCAGACTGATACATTGTATCTACAGTGACACATTGTAACCAATGCTCAGGTCAGGGGAGCAATGGCTGCTAGGGAAGATGGAGTCTGTCAGCCAGAACATCGCCTTGTGGGGGATTTAGCCCCTATAAAATTGCACCTATCGTGATCTAATCGCTGCCTCCACTCTGCTGAAATGAAGTTTTATCAAATATGCTAATTAGTCTGCTCAGTGCTCCCTGGCTGTGGCCAGGAGGCTCAGTGCACCCTGGGTGTGGCCAGGAGGCTCAGTGCACCCTGGGTGTGGCCAGGAGGCTCAGTGCACCCTGGGTGTGGCCAGGAGGCTCAGTGCACCCTGGGTGTGGCCAGGAGGCTCAGTGCACCCTGGGTGTGGCCAGGAGGCTCAGTGCCCAGTGGTTTCGCATGCACCACCTCCCTCTCAGGTGATTGACAGCTCTGGAGTGCTGAAGCTTTCTCTGCAGACTTCAGCTGTCAATCACCTGTGAGGGAGGGGGCATGCAAATCCAGTGGGTGGAGCACACACACCGAGCCTCTTGGCCCCACCCAGGGTGCGCTGAGCAGCCTAATTAGCATATCAGGACAGAGGCAGCGATTAGAATAGTAAAGGAGGATTTTGATAGGGTGATCGGTTTGGGCTGACACACTTTCTCATTAGGACATATATGATCTGTAATGAGCTGGGGAGCCGGGGTCCACGTGTGGTTCTGGGGTTCGGGCCCTGCAGACGGTGAGGGTCCGGCTTACAGGTATGTCAGGTTTTTCATTATATGAAGGTGCTGCAACCAGTAGTCAGAGCAGCACAGCCCACTGTACACGGACACTGTCAGAAGTGGGGGATGGGTATATGGGACACCGCATAGAGATAAGGGGCACATAATGGGGATATGGGCATATAATGGGGATCCCAATCCAGAAACTGAATCCTGAATCTCTTTTGATTTTTCAGATTGTGACCATTTTAGCGAATCTATCAATCCTGGAACAAAGTGCAGCAGAGATCCTACAGGAAAACGGTAAAATCCTACAAATGTAAATCACGATCACCTCTGATCCAAGGTGACAATCCAGAGCTGCGCTCACTATTCTGCTGGTGCAGTCACTGTGCACATACATTACATTACTGATCCTGAGTTACCTCCTGTATTATACTCCAGAGCTGCACTCACTATTCTGCTGGTGCAGTCTCTGTGTACATACATTACATTACTGATCCTGAGTTACATCCTGTATTATACTCCAGAGCTGCACTCATTATTCTGCAGGTGCGGTCACTGTGTACATACATTACATTAATGATCCTGAGTTACCTCCTGTATTATACTCCAGAGCTGCACTCACTATTCTGCTGGTGCAGTCACTGTGTACATACATTACATTACTGATCCTGAGTTACATCCTGTATTATACTCCAGAGCAGCACTCACTATTCTGCTGGTGCAGTCACTGTGTACATACATTACATTACTGATCCTGAGTTACACCCTGTATTATACTCCAGAGCTGCACTCACTATTCTGCTGGTGCAGTCACTGTGTACATACATTACATTACTGATCCTGAGTTACATCCTGTATTATACTCCAGAGCAGCACTCACTATTCTGCTGGTGCAGTCACTGTGTACATACATTACATTACTGATCCTGAGTTACCTCCTGTATTATACTCCAGAGCTGCACTCACTATTCTGCTGGTGCAGTCACTGTGTACATACATTACATTACTGATCCTGAGTTACATCCTGTAATATACTCCAGAGCTGCACTCACTATTCTGCTGGTGCAGTCACCGTGCACATACATTACATTACTGATCCTGAGTTACCTCCTGTATTATACTCCAGAGCTGCACTCACTATTCTGCTGGTGCAGTCACTGTGTACATACATTACATTACTGATCCTGAGTTACCTCCTGTATTATACTCCAGAGCTGCACTCACTATTCTGCTGGTGTAGTCACTGTGTACATACATTACATTACTGATCCTGAGTTACATCCTGTAATATACTCCAGAGCTGCACTCACTATTCTGCTGGTGCAGTCACTGTGTACATACATTACATTACTGATCCTGAGTTACATCCTGTAATATACTCCAGAGCTGCACTCACTATTCTGCTGGTGCAGTCACCGTGCACATACATTACATTACTGATCCTGAGTTACCTCCTGTATTATACTCCAGAGCTGCACTCACTATTCTGCTGGTGCAGTCACTGTGTACATACATTACTTTACTGATCCTGAGTTACCTCCTGTATTATACTCCAGAGCTGCACTCACTATTCTGCTGGTGCAGTCACTGTGTACATACATTACATTACTGATCCTGAGTTACATCCTGTAATATACTCCAGAGCTGCACTCACTATTCTGCTGGTGCAGTCACTGTGTACATACATTACATTACTGATCCTGAGTTACATCCTGTATTATACTCCAGAGCTGCACTCACTATTCTGCTGGTGCAGTCACTGTGTACATACATTACATTATTGACCCTGAGTTACATCCTGTATTATACTCCAGAGCTGCACTCATTATTCTGCTGGTGCAGTCACTGTGTACATACATTACATTACTGATCCTGAGCTGCATCCTGTATTATACTCCAGAGCTGCACTCATTATTCTGCTGGTGCAGTCACTGTGTACATACATTACATTACTGATCCTGAGCTGCATCCTGTATTATCCTCCAGAGCTGCACTCACTATTCTGCTGGTGCAGTCACTGTGTACATACATTACATTACTGATCCTGAGTTACCTCCTGTATTATACCCCAGAGCTGCACTCACTATTCTGCTGGTGCAGTCACTGTGTACATACATTACATTACTGATCCTGAGCTGCATCCTGTATTATACTCCAGAGCTGCACTCACTATTCTGCTGGTGCAGTCACTGTGTACATACATACATTACTGATCCTGTGTTACATCCTGTATTATACTCCAGAGCTGCACTCACTATTCTGCTGGTGCAGTCACTGTGTACATACATTACATTACTGATCCTGTGTTACATCCTGTATTATACTCCAGAGCTGCACTCACTATTCTGCTGGTGCAGTCACTGTGTACATACATTACATTACTGATCCTGAGTTACCTCCTGTATTATACTCCAGAGCTGCACTCACTATTCTGCTGGTGCAGTCACTGTGTACATACATTACATTACTGATCCTGAGTTACATCCTGTATTATACTCCAGAGCTGCACTCACTATTCTGCTGGTGCAGTCACTGTGTACATACATTACATTACTGATCCTGTGTTACATCCTGTATTATACTCCAGAGCTGCACTCACTATTCTGCTGGTGCAGTCACTGTGTACATACATTACATTACTGATCCTGAGTTACCTCCTGTATTATACTCCAGAGCTGCACTCACTATTCTGCTGGTGCAGTCACTGTGTACATACATTACATTACTGATCCTGAGTTACATCCTGTATTATACTCCAGAGCTGCACTCACTATTCTGCTGGTGCAGTCACTGTGTACATACATTACATTACTGATCCTGTGTTACATCCTGTATTATACTCCAGAGCTGCACTCACTATTCTGCTGGTGCAGTCACTGTGTACATACATTACATTACTGATCCTGAGTTACATCCTGTATTATACTCCAGAGCTGCACTCACTATTCTGCTGGTGCAGTCACTGTGTACATACATTACATTACTGATCCTGAGTTACCTCCTGTATTATACTCCAGAGCTGCACTCACTATTCTGCTGGTGCAGTCACTGTGTACATACATTACATTACTGATCCTGAGTTACATCCTGTATTATACTCCAGAGCTGCACTCACTATTCTGCTGGTGCAGTCACTGTGTACATACATTACATTACTGATCCTGAGTTACCTCCTGTATTATACTCCAGAGCTGCACTCACTATTCTGCTGGTGCAGTCACTGTGTACATACATTACATTACTGATCCTGAGTTACCTCTTGTATTATACTCCAGAGCTGCACTCACTATTCTGCTGGTGCAGTCACTGTGTACATACATTACATTACTGATCCTGAGTTACATCCTGTATTATACTCCAGAGCTGCACTCACTATTCTGCTGGTGCAGTCACTGTGTACATACATTACATTACTGATCCTGTGTTACATCCTGTATTATACTCCAGAGCTGCACTCACTATTCTGCTGGTGCAGTCACTGTGTACATACATTACATTACTGATCCTGAGTTACCTCCTGTATTATACTCCAGAGCTGCACTCACTATTCTGCTGGTGCAGTCACTGTGTACATACATTACATTACTGATCCTGAGTTACATCCTGTATTATACTCCAGAGCTGCACTCACTATTCTGCTGGTGCAGTCACTGTGTACATACATTACATTACTGATCCTGTGTTACATCCTGTATTATACTCCAGAGCTGCACTCACTATTCTGCTGGTGCAGTCACTGTGTACATACATTACATTACTGATCCTGAGTTACATCCTGTATTATACTCCAGAGCTGCACTCACTATTCTGCTGGTGCAGTCACTGTGTACATACATTACATTACTGATCCTGAGTTACCTCCTGTATTATACTCCAGAGCTGCACTCACTATTCTGCTGGTGCAGTCACTGTGTACATACATTACATTACTGATCCTGAGTTACCTCCTGTATTATACTCCAGAGCTGCACTCACTATTCTGCTGATGCAGTCACTGTGTACATACATTACATTACTGATCCTGTGTTACATCCTGTATTATACTCCAGAGCTGCACTCACTATTCTGCTGGTGCAGTCACTGTGTACATACATTACATTACTGATCCTGTGTTACATCCTGTATTATACTCCAGAGCTGCACTCACTATTCTGCTGGTGCAGTCACTGTGTACATACATTACATTACTGATCCTGAGTTACCTCCTGTATTATACTCCAGAGCTGCACTCACTATTCTGCTGGTGCAGTCACTGTGTACATACATTACATTACTGATCCTGTGTTACATCCTGTATTATACTCCAGAGCTGCACTCACTATTCTGCTGGTGCAGTCACTGTGTACATACATTACATTACTGATCCTGAGTTACCTCCTGTATTATACTCCAGAGCTGTACTCACTATTCTGCTGGTGCAGTCACTGTGCACACACATTACATTACTGATCCTGAGTTACACCCTGTATTATCCTCCAGAGCTGCACTCACTATTCTGCTGGTGCAGTCACTGTGTACATACATTACATTACTGATCCTGAGTTACCTCCTGTATTATACTCCAGAGCTGCACTCACTATTCTGCTGGTGCAGTCACTGTGTACATACATTACATTACTGATCCTGTGTTACATCCTGTATTAAACTCCAGAGCTGCACTCACTATTCTGCTGGTGCAGTCACTGTGTACATACATTACATTACTGATCCTGAGTTACCTCCTGTATTATACTCCAGAGCTGCACTCACTATTCTGCTGGTGCAGTCACTGTGTACATACATTACATTACTGATCCTGAGTTACCTCCTGTATTATACTCCAGAGCTGCACTCACTATTCTGCTGGTGCAGTCACTGTGTACATACATTACATTACCGCTCCTGAGTTACCTCCTGTATTATACTCCAGAGCTGCACTCACTATTCTGCTGGTGCAGTCACTGTGTACATACATTACATTACTGATCCTGAGTTACATCCTGTATTATACTCCAGAGCTGCACTCACTATTCTGCTGGTGCAGTCACTGTGTACATACATTACATTATTGATCCTGAGTTACATCCTGTATTATACTCCAGAGCTGCACTCACTATTCTGCTGGTGCAGTCACTGTGTACATTCATTACATTACCGATCCTGAGTTACCTCCTGTATTATACTCCAGAGCTGCATTCACTATTCTGCTGGTGCAGTCACTGTGTACATACATTACATTACTGATCCTGAGTTACATCCTGTATTATCCTCCAGAGCTGCACTCACTATTCTGCTGGAGCAGTCACTGTGTACATACATTACATTACTGATCCTGAGTTACGTCCTGTATTATACTCCAGAGCTGCACTCACTATTCTGCTGGTGCAGTCACTGTGTACATACATTACATTACTGATCCTGAGTTACATCCTGTATTATATTCTAGAGCTGCACTCACTATTCTGCTGGTGCAGTCACTGTGTACGTACATTACATTACTGATCCTGAGTTACATCCTGTATTATATTCCAGAGCTGCACTCACTATTCTGCTGGTGCAGTCACTGTGTACATACATTACATTACTGATCCTTAGTTACATCCCGTATTTTACTCCAGAGCTGCACTCTCTATTCTGCTGGTGCAGTCACTGTGTACATACATTACATTACTGATCCTGAGTTACGTCCTGTATTATACTCCAGAGCTGCACTCACTATTCTGCTGGTGCAGTCACTGTGTACATACATTACATTACTGATCCTGAGTTACGTCCTGTATTATACTCCAGAGCTGCACTCTCTATTCTGCTGGTGCAGTCACTGTGTACATACATTACAATACTGATCCTGAGTTACGTCCTGTATTATACTCCAGAGCTGCACTCACTATTCTGCTGGTGCAGTCACTGTGTACATACATTACATTACTGATCCAGAGTTACATCCTGTATTATACTCCAGAGCTGCACTCACTATTCTGCTGGTGCAGTCACTGTGTACATACATTACATTACTGATCCTGAGTTACATCCTGTATTATACTCCAGAGCTGCACTCACTATTCTGCTGGTGCGGTCACTGTGTACATACATTACATTACTGATCCTGAGTTACATCCTGTATTATCCTCCAGAGCTGCACTCACTATTCTGCTGGAGCAGTCACTGTGTACATACATTACATTACTGATCGTGAGTTACATTCTGTATTATACCCCAGAGCTGCACTCACTATTCTGCTGGTGCAGTCACTGTGTACATACATTACATTACTGATCCTGAGTTACATCCTGTATTATACTCCAGAGCTGCACTCACTATTCTGCTGGTGCACTCACTGTGTACATACATTGCATTACTGATCCTGAGTTACATCCTGTATTATACTCCAGAACTGCACTCACTATTCTGCTGGTGCAGTCACTGTGTACATACATTACATTACTGATCCTGAGTTACATCCTGTATTATACCCCAGAGCTGCACTCACTATTCTGCTGGTGCAGTCACTGTGTACATACATTACATTACTGATCCTGAGTTACATCCTGTATTATACCCCAGAGCTGCACTCACTGTTCTGCTGGTACAGTCACTATGTACATACATTACATTACTGATCCTGAGTTACATCCTGTATTATACTCCAGAGCTGCACTCACTATTCTGCTGGTGCAGTCACTGTGTACATACATTACATTACTGATCCTTAGTTACATCCTGTATTATACTCCAGAGCTGCACTCTCTATTCTGCTGGTGCAGTCACTGTGTACATACATTACATTACTGATCCTGAGTTACGTCCTGTATTATACTCCAGAGCTGCACTCACTATTCTGCTGGTGCAGTCACTGTGTACATACATTACATTACTGATCCTGAGTTACCTCCTGTATTATACTCCAGAGCTGCACTCACTATTCTGCTGGTTCAGTCACTGTGTACATACATTACATTACTGATCCTGAGTTACATCCTGTATTATCCTCCAGAGCTGCACTCACTATTCTGCTGGTGCAGTCACTGTGTACATACATTACATTACTGATCGTGAGTTACATTCTGTATTATACCCCAGAGCTGCACTCACTATTCTGCTGGTGCAGTCACTGTGTACATACATTACATTACTGATCCTGAGTTACATCCTGTATTATACTCCAGAGCTGCACTCACTATTCTGCTGGTGCACTCACTGTGTACATACATTGCATTACTGATCCTGAGTTACATCCTGTATTATACTCCAGAGCTGCACTCACTATTCTGCTGGTGCAGTCACTGTGTACATACATTACATTACTGATCCTGAGTTACATCCTGTATTATACTCCAGAGCTGCACTCACTATTCTGCTGGTGCACTCACTGTGTACATACATTACATTACTGATCCTGAGTTACATCCTGTATTATACCCCAGAGCTGCACTCACTATTCTGCTGGTGCAGTCACTGTGTACATACATTACATTACTGATCGTGAGTTACATTCTGTATTATACCCCAGAGCTGCACTCACTATTCTGCTGGTGCAGTCACTGTGTACATACATTACATTACTGATCCTGAGTTACATCCTGTATTATACTCCAGAGCTGCACTCACTATTCTGCTGGTGCAGTCACTGTGTACATACATTACATTACTGATCCTGAGTTACATCCTGTATTATCCTCCAGAGCTGCACTCACTATTCTGCTGGTGCAGTCACTGTGTACATACATTACATTACTGATCGTGAGTTACATTCTGTATTATACCCCAGAGCTGCACTCACTATTCTGCTGGTGCACTCACTGTGTACATACATTACATTACTGATCCTGAGTTACATCCTGTATTATCCTCCAGAGCTGCACTCACTATTCTGCTGGTGCAGTCACTGTGTACATACATTACATTACTGATCGTGAGTTACATTCTGTATTATACCCCAGAGCTGCACTCACTATTCTGCTGGTGCAGTCACTGTGTACATACATTACATTACTGATCCTGAGTTACATCCTGTATTATACTCCAGAGCTGCACTCACTATTCTGCTGGTGCACTCACTGTGTACATACATTGCATTACTGATCCTGAGTTACATCCTGTATTATACTCCAGAGCTGCACTCACTATTCTGCTGGTGCAGTCACTGTGTACATACATTACATTACTGATCCTGAGTTACATCCTGTATTATACCCCAGAGCTGCACTCACTATTCTGCTGGTGCAGTCACTGTGTACATACATTACATTACTGATCCTGAGTTACATCCTGTATTATACCCCAGAGCTGCACTCACTGTTCTGCTGGTACAGTCACTATGTACATACATTACATTACTGATCCTGAGTTACATCCTGTATTATACTCCAGAGCTGCACTCACTATTCTGCTGGTGCAGTCACTGTGTACATACATTACATTACTGATCCTGAGTTACATCCTGTATTATACTCCAGAGCTGCACTCACTATTCTGCTGGTGCAGTCACTGTGTACATACATTACTGATCCTGAGTTACCTCCTGTATTATACTCCAGAGCTGCACTCACTATTCTGCTGGTGCAGTCACTGTGTACATACATTGCATTACTGATCCTGAGTTACATCCTGTATTATACTCCAGAGCTGCACTCACTATTCTGCTGGTGCAATCACTGTGCACATACATTACTGATCCTGAGTTACATCCTGTATTATACTCCAGAGCTGCACTCACTATTCTGCTGGTGCAGTCACTGTGTACATACATTACATTACTGATCCTGAGTTACCTCCTGTATTATACTCCAGAGCTGCACTCACTATTCTGCTGGTGCAGTCACTGTGTACATACATTACATTACTGATGCTGAGTTACCTCCTGTATTATACTCCAGAGCTGCACTCACTATTCTGCTGGTACAGTCACTGTGTACATATATTACATTACTGATCCTGAGTTACATCCTGTATTATACTCCAGAGCTGCACTCACTATTCTGCTGGTGCAGTCACTGTGTACATACATTACATTACTGATCCTGAGTTACATCCTGTATTATACTCCAGAGCTGCACTCACTATTCTGCTGGTGCAGTCACTGTGTACATACATTACATTACTGATCCTGAGTTACATCCTGTATTATACTCCAGAGCTGCACTCGCTATTCTGCTGGTGCAGTCACTGTGTACATACATTACATTACTGATCCTGAGTTACATCCTGTATTATACTCCAGAGCTGCACTCACTATTCTGCTGGTGCAGTCATTGTGTACATACATTACATTACTGATCCTGAGTTACATCCTATATTATACTCCAGAGCTGCACTCACTATTCTGCTGGTGCATTCACTGTGTACATACATTACATCACTGATCCTGAGTTACATCCTGTATTATACTCCAGAGCTGCACTCACTATTCTGCTGGTGCAGTCACTGTGTACATACATTACATTACTGATCCTGAGTTACCTCCTGTATTATACTCCAGAGCTGCACTCGCTATTCTGCTGGTGCAGTCACTGTGTACATACATTACATTACTGATCCTGAGTTACCTCCTGTATTATACCCCAGAGCTGCACTCACTATTCTGCTGGTGCAGTCACTGTGTACATACATTACATTACTGATCCTGAGTTACATCCTGTATTATACTCCAGAGATGCACTCACTATTCTGCTGGTGCAGTCACTGTGTACATACATTACATTACTGATCCTGAGTTACCTCCTGTATTATACTCCAGAGCTGCACTCACTATTCTGCTGGTGGAGTCACTGTGTACACACATTACATTACTGATCCTGAGTTACATCCTGTATTATACTCCAGAGCTGCACTCACTATTCTGCTGGTGCAGTCACTGTGTGCATACATTACATTACTGATCCTGAGTTACCTCCTGTATTATACTGCAGAGCTGCACTCACTATTCTGCTGGTGCAGTCACTGTGTACATACATTACATTACTGATCCTGAGTTACATCCTGTATTATACTCCAGAGCTGCACTCACTATTCTGCTGGTGCAGTCACTGTGTACATACATTACATTACTGATCCTGAGTTACATCCTGTATTATACTCCAGAGCTGCACTCACTATTCTGCTGGTGCAGTCACTGTGTACATACATTACATTACTGATCCTGAGTTATATCCTGTATTATACTCCAGAGCTGCACTCACTATTCTGCTGGTGCAGGCGCTGTGTACATACATTACATTACTGATCCTGAGTTACATCCTGTATTATACCCCAGAGCTGCACTCATTATTCTGCTGGTGCAGTCATTGTGTACATACATTACATTACTGATCCTGAGTTACATCCTGTATTATACCCCAGAGCTGCACTCACTATTCTGCTGGTGCAGTCACTGTGTACATACATTACATTACTGCTCCTGAGTTACCTCCTGTATTATACTCCAGAGCTGCACTCACTATTCTGCTGGTGCAGTCACTGTGTACATACATTACATTACTGATCCTGAGTTACATCCTGTATTATACTCCAGAGCTGCACTCACTATTCTGCTGGTGCAGTCACTGTGTACATACATTACATTACTGATCCTGAGTTATATCCTGTATTATACTCCAGAGCTGCACTCACTATTCTGCTGGTGCAGGCGCTGTGTACATACATTACATTACTGATCCTGAGTTACATCCTGTATTATACTCCAGAGCTGCACTCACTATTCTGCTGGTGCAGTCACTGTGTACATACATTACATTACTGATCCTGAGTTACATCCTGTATTATACTCCAGAGCTGCACTCACTATTCTGCTGGTGCAGTCACTGTGTACATACATTACATTACTGATCCTGAGTTACATCCTGTATTATACTCCAGAGCTGCGCTCACTATTCTGCTGGTGCAGTCACTGTGTACATACATTACATTACTGATCCTGAGTTACCTCCTGTATTATACTCCAGACCTGCACTCACTATTCTGCTGGTGGAGTCACTGTGTACATACATTACATTACTGATCCTGAGTTACATCCTGTATTATACTCCAGAGCTGCATTCACTATTCTGCTGGTGCAGTCACTGTGTGCATACATTACATTACTGATCCTGAGTTACCTCCTGTATTATACTCCAGAGCTGCACTCACTATTCTGCTGGTGCAGTCACTGTGTACATACATTACATTACTGATCCTGAGTTACATCCTGTATTATACTCCAGAGCTGCACTCACTATTCTGCTGGTGCAGTCACTGTGTACATACATTACATTACTGATCCTGAGTTACATCCTGTATTATACTCCAGAGCTGCACTCACTATTCTGCTGGTGCAGTCACTGTGTACATACATTACATTACTGATCCTGAGTTATATCCTGTATTATACTCCAGAGCTGCACTCACTATTCTGCTGGTGCAGGCGCTGTGTACATACATTACATTACTGATCCTGAGTTACATCCTGTATTATACCCCAGAGCTGCACTCATTATTCTGCTGGTGCAGTCATTGTGTACATACATTACATTACTGATCCTGAGTTACATCCTGTATTATACCCCAGAGCTGCACTCACTATTCTGCTGGTGCAGTCACTGTGTACATACATTACATTACTGCTCCTGAGTTACATCCTGTATTATACTCCAGAGCTGCACTCACTATTCTGCTGGTGCAGTCACTGTGTACATACATTACATTACTGATCCTGAGTTACATCCTGTATTATACTCCAGAGCTGCACTCACTATTCTGCTGGTGCAGTCACTGTGTACATACATTACATTACTGATCCTGAGTTACATCCTGTATTATACTCCAGAGCTGCACTCATTATTCTGCTGGTGCAGTCATTGTGTACATACATTACATTACTGATCCTGAGTTACATCCTGTATTATACTCCAGAGCTGCACTCATTATTCTGCTGGTGCAGTCATTGTGTACATACATTACATTACTGATCCTGAGTTACATCCTGTATTATACTCCAGAGCTGCACTCACTATTCTGCTGGTGCAGTCACTGTGTACATACATTACATTACTGATCCTGAGTTACATCCTGTATTATACTCCAGAGCTGCACTCACTATTCTGCTGGTGCAGTCACTGTGTACATACATTACATTACTGATCCTGAGTTACATCCTGTATTATACTCCAGAGCTGCACTCACTATTCTGCTGGTGTAGTCACTGTGTACATACATTACATTACTGATCCTGAGTTACATCCTGTATTATACTCCAGAGCTGCACTCACTATTCTGCTGGTGCAGTCACTGTGTACATACATTACATTACTGATCCTGAGATACCTCCTGTATTATACTCCAGAGCTGCACTCACTATTCTGCTGGTGCAGTCACTGTATACATACATTACATTACTGATCCTGAGTTACATCCTGTATTGTACTCCAGAGCTGCACTCACTATTCTGCTGGTGCAGTCACTGTGTACATACATTACATTACTGATCCTGAGTTACATCCTGTATTATACTCCAGAGCTGCACTCACTATTCTGCTGGTGCAGTCACTGTGTACATACATTACATTACTGATCCTGAGTTACCTCCTGTATTATACTCCAGAGCTGCACTCATTATTCTGCAGGTGCGGTCACTGTGTACGTACATTACATTACTGATCCTGAGTTACCTCCTGTATTATACTCCAGAGCTGCACTCACTATTCTGCTGGTGCAGTCACTGTGTACATACATTACATTACTGATCCTGAGTTACATCCTGTATTATACTCCAGAGCTGCACTCACTATTCTGCTGGTGCAGTCACTGTGTACATTCATTACATTACTGATCCTGAGTTACCTCCTGTATTATACTCAAGAGCTGCACTCACTATTCTGCTGGTGCAGTCACTGTGTACATACATTACATTACTGATCCTGAGTTACCTCCTGTATTATACTCCAGAGCTGCACTCACTATTCTGCTGGTGCAGTCACTGTGTACATACATTACATTACTGATCCTGAGTTACATCCTGTATTATACCCCAGAGCTGCACTCACTATTCTGCTGGTGCAGTCACTGTGTACATACATTACATTACTGATCCTGAGTTACATCCTGTATTATACTCCAGAGCTGCACTCACTATTCTGCTGGTGGAGTCACTGTGTACATACATTACATTACTGATCCTGAGTTACCTCCTGTATTATACTCCAGAGCTGCACTCACTATTCTGCTGGTGCAGTCACTGTGTACATACATTACATTACTGATCCTGAGTTATATCCTGTATTATACCCCAGAGCTGCACTCACTATTCTGCTGGTGCAGTCACTGTGTACATACATTACATTACTGATCCTGAGTTACATCCTGTATTATCCTCCAGAGCTGCACTCACTATTCTGCTGGTGTAGTCACTGTGTACATACATTACACTACTGATCCTGAGTTACATCCTGTGTTATACTCCAGAGCTGCGCTCACTATTCTGCTGGTGCAGTCACTGTGTACATACATTACATTACTGATCCTGAGTTACATCCTGTATTATACTCCAGAGCTGCACTCACTATTCTGCTGGTGCAGTCACTGTGTACATACATTACATTACTGATCCTGAGTTACCTCCTGTATTATACTCCAGAGCTGCACTCATTATTCTGCAGGTGCGGTCACTGTGTACATACATTACATTACTGATCCTGAGTTACCTCCTGTATTATACTCCAGAGCTGCACTCACTATTCTGCTGGTGCAGTCACTGTGTGCATACATTACATTACTGATCCTGAGTTACCTCCTGTATTATACTCCAGAGCTGCACTCATTATTCTGCAGGTGCGGTCACTGTGTACATACATTACATTACTGATCCTGAGTTACCTCCTGTATTATACTCCAGAGCTGCACTCATTATTCTGCAGGTGCGGTCACTGTGTACATACATTACATTACTGATCCTGAGTTACCTCCTGTATTATACTCCAGAGCTGCACTCACTATTCTGCTGGTGCAGTCTCTGTGTACATACATTACATTACTGATCCTGAGTTACATCCTGTATTATATTCCAGAGCTGCACTCACTATTCTGCTGGTGCACTCACTGTGTACATATATTACATTACTGATCCTGAGTTACATCCTGTATTATACTCCAGAGCTGCACTCACTATTCTGCTGGTGCAGTCACTGTGTACATACATTACATTACTGATCCTGAGATACATCCTGTATTATACTCCAGAGCTGCACTCACTATTCTGCTGGTGCAGTCACTGTGTACATACATTACATTACTGATCCTGAGTTACATCCTGTATTATACTCCAGAGCTGCACTCACTATTCTGCTGGTGCAGTCACTGTGTACATACATTACATTACTGATCCTGAGTTACATCCTGTATTATACTCCAGAGCTGCACTCACTATTCTGCTGGTGCAGTCACTGTGTACATACATTACATTACTGATCCTGAGTTACATCCTGTATTATACTCCAGAGCTGCGCTCACTATTCTGCTGGTGCAGTCACTGTTTACATATATTACATTACTGATCCTGAGTTACCTCCTGTATTATACCCCAGAGCTGCACTCACTATTCTGCTGGTGCAGTCACTGTTTACATATATTACATTACTGATCCTGAGTTACCTCCTGTATTATACTCCAGAGCTGCACTCACTATTCTGCTGGTGCAGTCACTGTGTACATACATTACATTACTGATCCTGAGTTACATCGTGTATTTTACTCCAGAGCTGCACTCACTATTCTGCTGGTGCAGTCACTGTGTACATACATTACATTACTGATCCTGAGTTACATCGTGTATTATACTCCAGAGCTGCACTCACTATTCTGCTGGTGCAGTCACTGTGTACATACATTACATTACTGATCCTGAGTTACATCCTGTATTATACTCCAGAGCTGCACTCACTGTTCTGCTGGTGCAGTCACTGTGCACATACATTACATTACTGATCCTGAGTTACATCCTGTATTATACTCCAGAGCTGCACTCACTATTCTGCTGGTGCAGTCACTGTGTACATACATTACATTACTGATCCTGAGTTACATCCTGTATTATACTCCAGAGCTGCACTCACTATTCTGCTGGTGCAGTCACTGTGTACATACATTACATTACTGATCCTGAGTTACCTCCTGTATTATACTCCAGAGCGGCACTCACTATTCTGCTGGTGCAGTCACTGTGCACATACATTACATTACTGATCCTGAGTTACATCCTGTATTATACTCCAGAGCGGCACTCACTATTCTGCTGGTGCAGTCACTGTGCACATACATTACATTACTGATCCTGAGTTACATCCTGTATTATACTCCAGAGCTGCACTCACTATTCTGCTGGTGCAGTCACTGTGTACATACATTACATTACTGATCCTGAGTTACATCCTGTATTATACTCCAGAGCGGCACTCACTATTCTGCTGGTGCAGTCACTGTGCACATACATTACATTACTGATCCTGAGTTACATCCTGTATTATACTCCAGAGCTGCACTCACTATTCTGCTGGTGCAGTCACTGTGTACATACATTACATTACTGATCCTGAGTTACATCCTGTATTATACTCCAGAGCTGCACTCACTATTCTGCTGGTGCAGTCACTGTGTACATACATTACATTACTGATCCTGAGTTACCTCCTGTATTATACTCCAGAGCGGCACTCACTATTCTGCTGGTGCAGTCACTGTGCACATACATTACATTACTGATCCTGAGATACATCCTGTATTATACTCCAGAGCTGCACTCACTATTCTGCTGGTGCAGTCACTGTGTACATACATTACATTACTGATCCTGAGTTACCTCCTGTATTATACTCCAGAGCTGCACTCACTATTCTGCTGGTGCAGTCACTGTGTACATACATTACATTACTGATCCTGAGTTACCTCCTGTATTATACTCCAGAGCAGCACTCACTATTCTGCTGGTGCAGTCACTGTGTACATACATTACATTACAGATCCTGAGTTACCTCCTGTATTATACTCCAGAGCGGCACTCACTATTCTGCTGGTGCAGTCACTGTGCACATACATTACATTACTGATCCTGAGTTACATCCTGTATTATACTCCAGAGCTGCACTCACTATTCTGCTGGTGCAGTCACTGTGTACATACATTACATTACTGATCCTGGGTTACATCCTGTATTATACTCCAGAGCTGCACTCACTATTCTGCTGGTGCAGTCACTGTGTACATACATTACATTACTGATCCTGAGTTACCTCCTGTATTATACTCCAGAGCGGCACTCACTATTCTGCTGGTGCAGTCACTGTGTACATATATTACATTACTGATCCTGAGTTACATTCTGTATTATACTCCAGAGCTGCACTCACTATTCTGCTGGTGCAGTCACTGTATACATACATTACATTACTGATCCTGAGTTACCTCCTGTATTATACTCCAGAGCGGCACTCACTATTCTGCTGGTGCAGTCACTGTGTACATATATTACATTACTGATCCTGAGTTACATTCTGCATTATACTCCAGAGCTGCACTCACTATTCTGCTGGTGCAGTCACTGTATACATACATTACATTACTGATCCTGAGTTACATCCTGTATTATATTCCAGAGCTGCACTCACTATTCTGCTGGTGCAGTCACTGTGTACATACATTACATTACTGATCCTGAGTTACATCCTGTATTATACTCCAGAGCTGCACTCATTATTCTGCTGGTGCAGTCACTGTGTACATACATTACATTACTGATCCTGAGTTACATCCTGTATTATACTCCAGAGCTGCACTCACTATTCTGCTGGTGCAGTCACTGTGTACATACATTACATTACTGATCCTGAGTTACATCCTGTATTATACTCCAGAGCTGCACTCACTATTCTGCTGGTGCAGTCACTGTGCACATACATTACATTACTGATCCTGAGTTACATCCTGTATTATACTCCAGAGCTGCACTCACTATTCTGCTGGTGCAGTCACTGTGTACATACATTACATTACTGATCCTGAGATACATCCTGTATTATACTCCAGAGCTGCACTCACTATTCTGCTGGTGCAGTCACTGTGTACATACATTACATTACTGATCCTGAGATACATCCTGTATTATACTCCAGAGCTGCACTCACTATTCTGCTGGTGCAGTCACTGTGTACATACATTACATTACTGATCCTGAGTTACATCCTGTATTATACTCCAGAGCTGCACTCACTATTCTGCTGGTGCAGTCACTGTGTACATACATTACATTACTGATCCTGATTTACATCCTGTATTATACTCCAGAGCTGCACTCACTATTCTGCTGGTGCAGTCTCTGTGTACATACATTACATTACTGATCCTGAGATACATCCTGTATTATACTCCAGAGCTGCACTCACTATTCTGCTGGTGCAGTCACTGTGTACATACATTACATTACTGATCCTGAGTTACATCCTGTATTATCCTCCAGAGCTGCACTCACTATTCTGCTGGTGCAGTCACTGTGTACATACATTACATTACTGATCCTGCGTTACATCCTGTATTATACTCCAGAGCTGCACTCACTATTCTGCTGGTTCAGTCACTGTGTACATACATTACATTACTGATCCTGAGTTACATCCTGTATTATACTCCAGAGCTGCACTCACTATTCTGCTGGTGCAGTCACTGTGTACATACATTACATTACTGATCCTGAGTTACATCCTGTATTATACTCCAGAGCTGCACTCACTATTCTGCTGGTGCAGTCACTGTGCACATACATTACATTACTGATCCTGAGTTACATCCTATATTATACTCCAGAGCTGCACTCACTATTCTGCTAGTGGAGTCACTGTGTACATACATTACATTACTGATCCTGAGTTACATCCTATATTATACTCCAGAGCTGCACTCACTATTCTGCTGGTGCAGTCACTGTGTACATACATTACATTACTGATCCTGAGATACATCCTGTATTATACTCCAGAGCTGCACTCACTATTCTGCTGGTGCAGTCACTGTGTACATACATTACATTACTGATCCTGAGATACATCCTGTATTATACTCCAGAGCTGCACTCACTATTCTGCTGGTGCAGTCACTGTGTACATACATTACATTACTGATCCTGAGTTACATCCTGTATTATACTCCAGAGCTGCACTCACTATTCTGCTGGTGCAGTCACTGTGTACATACATTACATTACTGATCCTGAGATACATCCTGTATTATACTCCAGAGCTGCACTCACTATTCTGCTGGTGCAGTCACTGTGTACATACATTACATTACTGATCCTGAGTTACATCCTGTATTATCCTCCAGAGCTGCACTCACTATTCTGCTGGTGTAGTCACTGTGTACATACATTACACTACTGATCCTGAGTTATATCCTGTGTTATACTCCAGAGCTGCACTCACTATTCTGCTGGTGCAGTCACTGTGTACATACATTACATTACTGATCCTGAGTTACCTCCTGTATTATACTCCAGAGCTGCACTCATTATTCTGCAGGTGCGGTCACTGTGTACATACATTACATTACTGATCCTGAGTTACCTCCTGTATTATACTCCAGAGCTGCACTCACTTTTCTGCTGGTGCAGTCACTGTGTACATACATTACATTACTGATCCTGAGTTACATCCTGTATTATATTCCAGAGCTGCACTCACTATTCTGCTGGTGCAGTCACTGTGTACATACATTACATTACTGATCCTGAGTTACATCCTGTATTATACTCCAGAGCTGCGCTCACTATTCTGCTGGTGCAGTCACTGTATACATATATTACATTACTGATCCTGAGTTACCTCCTGTATTATACTCCAGAGCTGCACTCACTATTCTGCTGGTGCAGTCACTGTGTACATACATTACATTACTGATACTGAGTTACATTGTGTATTATACTCCAGAGCTGCACTCACTATTCTGCTGGTGCAGTCACTGTGTACATACATTACATTACTGATCCTGAGTTACCTCCTGTATTATACTCCAGAGCTGCACTCACTATTCTGCTGGTGCAGTCACTGTGTACATACATTACATTACTGATCCTGAGTTACATCCTGTATTATACTCCAGAGCTGCACTCACTATTCTGCTGGTGCAGTCACTGTGTACATACATTACATTACTGATCCTGAGTTACATCCTGTATTATACTCCAGAGCTGCACTCACTATTCTGCTGGTGCAGTCACTGTGTACATACATTACATTACTGATCCTGAGTTACATCCTGTATTATACTCCAGAGCTGCACTCACTATTCTGCTGGTGCAACCACTGTGTACATACATTACATTACTGATCCTGAGTTACATCCTGTATTATACTCCAGAGCTGCACTCACTATTCTGCTGGTGCAGTCACTGTGCACATACATTACATTACTGATCCTGAGTTACCTCCTGTATTATACTCCAGAGCTGCACTCACTATTCTGCTGGTGCAGTCACTGTGCACATACATTACATTACTGATCCTGAGTTACCTCCTGTATTATACTCCAGAGCGGCACTCACTATTCTGCTGGTGCAGTCACTGTGCACATACATTACATTACTGATCCTGAGTTACATCCTGTATTATACTCCAGAGCTGCACTCACTATTCTGCTGGTGCAGTCACTGTGCACATACATTACATTACTGATCCTGAGTTACATCCTGTATTATACTCCAGAGCTGCACTCACTATTCTGCTGGTGCAGTCACTGTGTACATTCATTACATTACCGATCCTGAGTTACATCCTGTATCATACTCCAGAGCTGCACTCACTATTCTGCTGGTGCAGTCACTGTGTACATACATTACATTACTGATCCTGAGTTACATCCTGTATTATCCTCCAGAGCTGCACTCACTATTCTGCTGGTGGAGTCACTGTGTACACACATTACATTACCGATCCTGAGTTACATCCTGTATCATACTCCAGAGCTGCACTCACTATTCTGCTGGTGCAGTCACTGTGTACATACATTACATTACTGATCCTGAGTTACATCCTGTATTATCCTCCAGAGCTGCACTCACTATTCTGCTGGTGGAGTCACTGTGTACATACATTACATTACTGATCCTGAGTTACATCCTGTATTATCCTCCAGAGCTGCACTCACTATTCTGCTGATGGAGTCACTGTGTACACACATTACATTACTGATCCTGAGTTACATCCTGTATTATCCTCCAGAGCTGCACTCACTATTCTGCTGGTGGAGTCACTGTGTACACACATTACATTACTGATCCTGAGTTACATCCTGTATTATACTCCAGAGCTGCACTCACTATTCTGCTGGTGCAGTCACTGTGTACATACATTACATTACTGATCCTGAGGTACATACTGTATTATACTCCAGAGCTGCACTCACTATTCTGCTGGTGCAGTCACTGTGTACATACATTACATTACTGATCCTGAGTTACATCCTGTATTATACTCCAGAGCTGCACTCACTATTCTGCTGGTGCAGTCACTGTGTACATACATTACATTACTGATCCTGAGTTACATCCTGTATTATCCTCCAGAGCTGCACTCACTATTCTGCTGGTGCAGTCACTGTGTACATACATTACATTACTGATCCTGAGTTACATCCTGTATTATACTCCAGAGCTGCACTCACTATTCTGCTGGTGCAATCACTGTGTACATACATTACATTACTGATCCTGAGTTACCTCCTTTATTATACTCCAGAGCTGCACTCACTATTCTGCTGGTGCAGTCACTGTGTACATACATTACATTACTGATACTGAGTTACCTCCTGTATTATACTCCAGAGCTGCACTCACTATTCTGCTGGTGCAGTCACTGTGTACATACATTACATTACTGATCCTGAGTTACCTCCTGTATTATACTCCAGAGCTGCACTCACTATTCTGCTGGTGCAGTCACTGTGTACATACATTACATTACTGATCCTGAGTTACCTCCTGTATTATACTCCAGAGCTGCACTCACTATTCTGCTGGTGCAGTCACTGTGTACATACATTACATTACTGATCCTGAGTTACATCCTGTATTATCCTCCAGAGCTGCACTCACTATTCTGCTGGTGCAGTCACTGTGTACATACATTACATTACTGATCCTGAGTTACATCCTGTATTATACTCCAGAGCTGCACTCACTATTCTGCTGGAGCAGTCACTGTGTACATACATTACATTACTGACCCTGAGTTACATCCTGTATTATACTCCAGAGCTGCACTCACTATTCTGCTGGTGCAGTCACTGTGTACATACATTACATTACTGATCCTGAGTTACATCCTGTATTATACTCCAGAGCTGCACTAACTATTCTGCTGGTGCAGTCACTGTGTACATACATTACATTACTGATCCTGAGTTACATCCTGTATTATACTCCAGAGCTGCACTCACTATTCTGCTGGTGCAGTCACTGTGTACATACATTACATTACTGATCCTGAGTTACATCCTGTATTATACTCCAGAGCTGCACTCACTATTCTGCTGGAGCAGTCACTGTGTACATACATTACATTACTGACCCTGAGTTACATCCTGTATTATACTCCAGAGCTGCACTCACTATTCTGCTGGTGCAGTCACTGTGTACATTCATTACATTACCGATCCTGAGTTACATCCTGTATCATACTCCAGAGCTGCACTCACTATTCTGCTGGTGCAGTCACTGTGTACATACATTACATTACTGATCCTGAGTTACATCCTGTATTATCCTCCAGAGCTGCACTCACTATTCTGCTGGTGGAGTCACTGTGTACACACATTACATTACCGATCCTGAGTTACATCCTGTATCATACTCCAGAGCTGCACTCACTATTCTGCTGGTGCAGTCACTGTGTACATACATTACATTACTGATCCTGAGTTACATCCTGTATTATCCTCCAGAGCTGCACTCACTATTCTGCTGGTGGAGTCACTGTGTACATACATTACATTACTGATCCTGAGTTACATCCTGTATTATCCTCCAGAGCTGCACTCACTATTCTGCTGATGGAGTCACTGTGTACACACATTACATTACTGATCCTGAGTTACATCCTGTATTATCCTCCAGAGCTGCACTCACTATTCTGCTGGTGGAGTCACTGTGTACACACATTACATTACTGATCCTGAGTTACATCCTGTATTATACTCCAGAGCTGCACTCACTATTCTGCTGGTGCAGTCACTGTGTACATACATTACATTACTGATCCTGAGGTACATACTGTATTATACTCCAGAGCTGCACTCACTATTCTGCTGGTGCAGTCACTGTGTACATACATTACATTACTGATCCTGAGTTACATCCTGTATTATACTCCAGAGCTGCACTCACTATTCTGCTGGTGCAGTCACTGTGTACATACATTACATTACTGATCCTGAGTTACATCCTGTATTATCCTCCAGAGCTGCACTCACTATTCTGCTGGTGCAGTCACTGTGTACATACATTACATTACTGATCCTGAGTTACATCCTGTATTATACTCCAGAGCTGCACTCACTATTCTGCTGGTGCAATCACTGTGTACATACATTACATTACTGATCCTGAGTTACCTCCTTTATTATACTCCAGAGCTGCACTCACTATTCTGCTGGTGCAGTCACTGTGTACATACATTACATTACTGATACTGAGTTACCTCCTGTATTATACTCCAGAGCTGCACTCACTATTCTGCTGGTGCAGTCACTGTGTACATACATTACATTACTGATCCTGAGTTACCTCCTGTATTATACTCCAGAGCTGCACTCACTATTCTGCTGGTGCAGTCACTGTGTACATACATTACATTACTGATCCTGAGTTACCTCCTGTATTATACTCCAGAGCTGCACTCACTATTCTGCTGGTGCAGTCACTGTGTACATACATTACATTACTGATCCTGAGTTACATCCTGTATTATCCTCCAGAGCTGCACTCACTATTCTGCTGGTGCAGTCACTGTGTACATACATTACATTACTGATCCTGAGTTACATCCTGTATTATACTCCAGAGCTGCACTCACTATTCTGCTGGAGCAGTCACTGTGTACATACATTACATTACTGACCCTGAGTTACATCCTGTATTATACTCCAGAGCTGCACTCACTATTCTGCTGGTGCAGTCACTGTGTACATACATTACATTACTGATCCTGAGTTACATCCTGTATTATACTCCAGAGCTGCACTAACTATTCTGCTGGTGCAGTCACTGTGTACATACATTACATTACTGATCCTGAGTTACATCCTGTATTATACTCCAGAGCTGCACTCACTATTCTGCTGGTGCAGTCACTGTGTACATACATTACATTACTGATCCTGAGTTACATCCTGTATTATACTCCAGAGCTGCACTCACTATTCTGCTGGAGCAGTCACTGTGTACATACATTACATTACTGACCCTGAGTTACATCCTGTATTATACTCCAGAGCTGCACTCACTATTCTGCTGGTGCAGTCACTGTGTACATACATTACATTACTGATCCTGAGTTACCTCCTGTATTATACTCCAGAGCTGCACTCACTATTCTGCTGGTGCAGTCACTGTGTACATACATTACATTACTGATCCTGAGTTACATCCTGTATTATCCTCCAGAGCTGCACTCACTATTCTGCTGGTGGAGTCACTGTGTACACACATTACATTACCGATCCTGAGTTACATCCTGTATCATACTCCAGAGCTGCACTCACTATTCTGCTGGTGCAGTCACTGTGTACATACATTACATTACTGATCCTGAGTTACATCCTGTATTATCCTCCAGAGCTGCACTCACTATTCTGCTGGTGGAGTCACTGTGTACATACATTACATTACTGATCCTGAGTTACATCCTGTATTATCCTCCAGAGCTGCACTCACTATTCTGCTGGTGGAGTCACTGTGTACATACATTACATTACTGATCCTGAGTTACATCCTGTATTATACTCCAGAGCTGCACTCACTATTCTGCTGGTGCAGTCACTGTGTACATACATTACATTACTGATCCTGAGGTACATCCTGTATTATACTCCAGAGCTGCACTCACTATTCTGCTGGTGCAGTCACTGTGTACATACATTACATTACTGATCCTGAGTTACATCCTGTATTATACCCCAGAGCTGCACTCACTAGTCTGCTGGTGCAGTCACTGTGTACATACATTACATTACTGATCCTGAGTTACCTCCTGTATTATACTCCAGAGCTGCACTCACTATTCTGCTGGTGCAGTCACTGTGTACATACATTACATTACTGATCCTGAGTTACATCCTGTATTATACTCCAGAGCTGCACTCACTATTCTGCTGGTGCAGTCACTGTGTACATCCATTACATTACTGATCCTGAGTTACATCCTGTATTATACTCCAGAGCTGCACTCACTATTCTGCTGGTGCAGTCACTGTGTACATACATTACATTACTGATCCTGAGTTACATCCTGTATTATACTCCAGAGCTGCACTCACTATTCTGCTGGTGCAGTCACTGTGTACATCCATTACATTACTGATCCTGAGTTACATCCTGTATTATACTCCAGAGCTGCACTCACTATTCTGCTGCTGCAGTCACTGTGTACATACATTACACTACTGATCCTGAGTTATATCCTGTGTTATACTCCAGAGCTGCACTCAATATTCTGCTGGTGCAATCACTGTGTACATACATTACATTACTGATCCTGAGTTAGATCCTGTATTATACTCCAGAGCTGCACTCACTATTCTGCTGGTGCAGTCACTGTGTACATACATTACATTACTGATCCTGAGTTAGATCCTGTATTATACTCCAGAGCTGCACTCACTATTCTGCTGGTGCAATCACTGTGTACATACATTACATTACTGATCCTGAGTTAGATCCTGTATTATACTCCAGAGCGGCACTCACTATTCTGCTGGTGCAGTCACTGTGTACATACATTACATTACTGATCCTGAGTTACATCCTGTATTATACTCCAGAGCTGCACTCACTATTCTGTTGGTGCAGTCACTGTGTACATACATTACATTACTGATCCTGAGTTATGTCCTGTGTTATACTCCAGAGCTGCACTCACTATTCTGCTGGTGCAGTCACTGTGTACATACATTACATTACTGATCCTGAGTTACCTCCTGTATTATACTCCAGAGCTGCACTCATTATTCTGCAGGTGCGGTCACTGTGTACATACATTACATTACTGATCCTGAGTTACACCCTGTATTATACCCCAGAGCTGCACTCACTATTCTGCTGGTGCAGTCACTGTGCACATACATTACATTACTGATCCTGAGTTACATCCTGTATTATACTCCAGAGCTGCACTCACTATTCTGCTGGTGCAGTCACTGTGTACATACATTACATTACTGATCCTGAGTTACATCCTGTATTATCCTCCAGAGCTGCACTCACTATTCTGCTGGTGCAGTCACTGTGTACATACATTACATTACTGATCCTGAGTTACCTCCTGTATTATACTCCAGAGCTGCACTCACTATTCTGCTGGTGCAGTCACTGTGTACATACATTACATTACTGATCCTGAGTTACATCCTGTATTATACTCCAGAGCTGCACTCACTATTCTGCTGGTGCAGTCACTGTGTACATACATTACATTACTGATCCTGAGTTACATCCTGTATTATACTCCAGAGCTGCACTCACTATTCTGCTGGTGCAGTCTCTGTGTACATACAGTACATTACTGATCCTGAGTTACATCCTGTATTATCCTCCAGAGCTGCACTCACTATTCTGCTGGTGCAGTCACTGTGTACATACATTACATTACTGATCCTGAGTTACATCCTGTATTATACTCCAGAGCTGCACTCACTATTCTGCTGGTGCAGTCACTGTGTACATATATTACATTACTGATCCTGAGTTACATCCTGTATTATCCTCCAGAGCTGCACTCACTATTCTGCTGGTGCAGTCACTGTGTACATACATTACATTACTGATCCTGAGTTACATCCTGTATTATACTCCAGAGCTGCACTCACTATTCTGCTGGTGCAGTCACTGTGTACATACATTACATTACTGATCCTGAGTTACATCCTGTATTATACTCCAGAGCTGCACTCACTATTCTGCTGCTGCAGTCACTGTGTACATACATTACACTACTGATCCTGAGTTATATCCTGTGTTATACTCCAGAGCTGCACTCACTATTCTGCTGGTGCAATCACTGTGTACATACATTACATTACTGATCCTGAGTTAGATCCTGTATTATACTCCAGAGCTGCACTCACTATTCTGTTGGTGCAGTCACTGTGTACATACATTACATTACTGATCCTGAGTTATATCCTGTGTTATACTCCAGAGCTGCACTCACTATTCTGCTGGTGCAGTCACTGTGTACATACATTACATTACTGATCCTGAGTTACATCCTGTATTATACTCCAGAGCTGCACTCATTATTCTGCAGGTGCGGTCACTGTGTACATACATTACATTAATGATCCTGAGTTACCTCCTGTATTATACTCCAGAGCTGCACTCACTATTCTGCTGGTGCAGTCACTGTGTACATACATTACATTACTGATCCTGAGTTACATCCTGTATTATACTCCAGAGCTGCACTCACTATTCTGCTGGTGCAGTCACTGTGTACATACATTACATTACTGATCCTGAGTTACATCCTGTAGATCTTTTATTATAAAAATGAAAAACATAACAATAATAATAACCCGAAAATAAACAATATAATGAACTGGTCCAGCCGCTCCCTCTCTCCTCACACACATATTGTACACAATAATAAGAACTTACACTACAGACTTCTGGTCCGGTTACCAAAGAAAATAATAACCACAAACAATAAACAAAATAAACAATAGCTGACACAATATATACAAACTTTTTTTTTTTTTTAATTAATATAAAATAAATACTAACTATACAAATATATACAACACTAAACAAAACCCCCCACACTGGAGCCCACCAGTCCCTCCCCGGCACTGACCTGAGAGCTGGTCCTGCGCCTCATGCCTCAGTCCAACGTCCATAGGACAGATCAGGCAGTGCCAGTTTTTCACCCAAATAACCAGTGTCCCACAAGATGAACCCACCTCCCCCCTTTTCCCTCCACCCAACCTAACACCTCCACCCAAACCCATATATACAATATATACAGAAACAAACAATACAATAACCACAACTGACAAAGCCCAAGTTCGGCGCCTGCAGCCCTACATCACTGTCTACTGATCAATAAAACAAAAATCTATGGTGTCAGCAGCAGCCCCCCACCAGGAGAGGAGACGACCAGACTAGGGCACACTAAAAGAAAAGCCCCTCCAGAGGAGAGCGGCCCTCCATGTACCCAGTCTCTCATACTCCAGAGAACGCACCTTCACCAGGTCACCGAGTATGGTCCTAAACACATCGTCCACTGGGAGGATTTCCCGTTGCATCGATACTAACCACCGTGCGTTCCACGTGTGATACCTAACCACTGCGCTAACTAGAAATAAGGTGCAGCGGTCCCGACCACCCAGGTCCCCGAATGCTCCATAGGCCCATTCCGCATAAGAGAGACCGGCCAGCCGGGGCCAGCCAATGGAGGCGCCCACCCTGTTGTACACCTCTGTGTTAAAGGGACAACGAGGCAGGAAGTGGTCCATGCTTTCAAGCATGGTACCACAATGCTCCCGAGGACAGTTCCTGTCCTCAGAGCTCCTACACTTCAGATTGTCCCTCACACACAGTTTCCCATGGAAGCAGCGCCAAGCCAAGTCCCAAACCTTCGAGGGGATCCTGATAGAATTCAAAAGATGCAGACCCACCCCAAGATCCCGACTTGGGCAATCCCTGAGCGCCAGAGGCATCTGAAAATGGGTCAACAGAACCCTTTTGTCAAGGAGCTTCCTTGGCAGAGTCCTGACCTCCCACATTCCCAGACCCCACCGGCGAATTACCTTCAGAACCACGGTAGCGTAAGCCGGGAGATGTCCATGCGGTGTGCGGAGATCCTTCACTTGCCCTCCTGTCTCCCATTCCTGGAAGAAAGGCTGAAACCATCCCTTACAGGAGAATACCCACGGAGGAGCCCTCTCTTTCCAGAGGTTTGCAATATTGATCTTAATGAAGGTATTCACAAGGAATACCACAGGGTTGACCATACCCAACCCTCCTAGTCTCCTCGTACGGTAAGTAACCTCCCTTTTGACCAGGTTCAGTCTATTCCCCCATAACAGTTGGAAGAACAAACTGTAGACCCGAGTCCAGAGAGGCTCCGGCAAGATGCACACACTGCCCAGATAGATCAGCAAAGGGAGCAGGTAAGTTTTGATAAGGTTTACCCTTTCCCTTAGGGTCAAGGACCAACCCTCCCATTGGTTCACCTTCTGAGTGGCGATCTCTAACCTGCTGTTCCAATTTTGTTTGGTGTAATCCCCCTGGCCAAATTCAATGCCAAGAACTTTTGCAGAGACTTTGGGTCCTGGAAGGGTGTCCGGGAGATCAAAACCAGGATCTCCTCCTCCCAACCAGAGACTCTCACACTTATCCCGGTTGATCTTGGACCCGGATGCCTCCGAGTAGCGATTTACCTCTGACATCAGCCATTCTGCCTCTCCATCAGAGGAAACAAAAACGGTGACGTCATCGGCATACGCCACCACTCTCAGAGTGGCTTCCAGTGCTGCCTGGTCCATCCCGATCCCAGCCAACGGTCCACGCTCCACCCTCCTAAGAAGTGGGTCAATCGCAAACACGTACAGCAGCGGGGTCAAGGGACAACCCTGGCGAACACCACACCCAACCTCAAAAGAGCTGCCAATCCAACCGTTCACAAGTGGGAAACTCTCTGCCCCAGCGTACAAGGTCTTAAGCCAATCAACAAACCCCCCCGGCAGGCCATATCTCAGAAGGACTGACCAGAGGTACTCATGATTAACCCGATCAAACGCTTTTGCCTGGTCCAATGACAGCATGTACCCCTTCCAGTGACCAGCCCTACCCTGCTCCACCGCCTCTCGGACACAGAGTACAGCACTAATTGTACTGCGGCCCGGAACAGAGCAATGCTGGGCCCCCGAAAGGAGCTGGGGTGCAAATTTCACCAGCCGATTAAACAGCACCTTTGCCAAAACCTTCCTGTCTGCATTGAGAAGCGCTATGGGACGCCAATTCTCAATGCAAGATGGGTCCTTACCCTTTGACAAGATGATCAGGGCAGACCTCCTCATTGACTTTGGCAGAGTGCCAGAGGAAAGACACTCATTGAATACCTCAGTCAAGAGGGGAACCAAGGCGTCCTTAAAGGTCTTATAGAATTCAGATGTCAAGCCATCTGGACCGGGAGATTTCTTTATGGCAAGCCCTTCAATCGCCAACTTAACTTCCTCTTCCCTGATCATCTCTGTCAAAACTCCAAGAGAGGGGTCTACCCCTGGTTCGGGGACGGCTTCTGCCAGAAAAGCCGACATCTCATCCCAATCCAGATCCCTCTTCCCCAAGAGGTGCGAGTAGAAGGATCTGACGACCTCCAAGATCCCTGATCTGGATCTTTTCAGGGACCCCGCAGTGTCAACCAGTCCTGTAACAACTTTACTATTCACTGACATCTTGCAGTTTCTGTAAGGGTCGGGCGAGCGGTACTTCCCGTAATCCCTCTCAAAAACCAAAGATGCGTGTCTATCATACTGACACCTCATTAGCAAAGATTTCACTCTGGAGATCTCCTCGCGGCTACCTCCAGTTGAGACAAGATGCTCGAGTTTCCTCCTCAGTCCCTGATACAGGCGATACCTGTCCAGGCTCCTGAGGCTCGAGAGCTGGCGGAAGAATCTCGCCACCCTTTTCTTAAACATCTCCCACCACTCTGACTTACTACTACAAAGATACAGTAAGGGTACCTGGCTCTGAAGAAAATCCTCAAAGGACTGTCTTATCTCCGCTTCTTCCAAGAGAGACGAATTGAGCCTCCAAAAGCCTCTTCCCATCCGGGGGGTCTCTGAAACATTCAGGGAAAACAAAATCAAACAGTGATCGGAGAACTCCACCTCAACAACAGACACTGCTGAAGAGATGGCTTCCTCCTTTAAATAAAACCTGTCTATCCTGGACCTACAGTTACCTCTATGATAGGTGAACCCCTCGTGACCTGGGGTGTGCCGGATGTGGACATCCACCAGGCGAGCCTCACTAGCTATACTATTAAGGGCGACGCTATCATCAGTCAGCTTGTCTCTGGAACCTCCTCTATCCCGGGGCCTTGTGAAAGTGTTGAAGTCCCCTCCAAAGACGACCTGCCGACTCGTAAAAAGGTAGGGCTTGATCCTTATAAAGAGACACTTCCGGTCCCATTTAGATTGGGGACCATAGATGTTAATGAGCCGAAGCTCCTGTCCCTTCATGAGGACATCTAATATCAGGCACCTCCCCATTTCTAACTCAATAACCCGTTGGCATTCTACCGATGCAGTAAAAAGGACCGCCACTCCGCTATACGGCTCGGCCGCAAGAGACCAATAGGAGGGCCCGAGTCTCCACTCCCTTTTAGCTATAAACACCTCTGCCATATTTGGCAGCCTGGTCTCTTGCAAAAAGAAAATGTCAGCTTCAACCCGGCTGAGAAAATCAAAGGCCGCAAATCTAGCCATATTTGACTTAATGCTGGCGACATTAATGGACGCCAGCGTCAACGGAGTGGGTACCGCCATCATTGGTGATTGAGTTAGATGGCTTTCTTCTTCCCACTCCCCTTATCCTCTGCCTCAGAGGAGGAATCCTTCCCCCTCTTTAATGACACAGAGGTGTCCATTCCAGCATTTTTCCTTCTTTTCTCGTCCTCGTCTCCGGACTCTGGGCCAGTCCCTCCCCCCAAGGACCTTGCATCCCCAGGAGAAGGAGACTCGGTGCCCCCTGTAAGCTCCGCTGAAGCCGGAACCTCACCCTCAGCCTCCTCTTCTGAGGAAGAGATGTTATCAAGGGCTTGGAACCGGTTAGAAAGACCAACCAGAGGGGAGTCAGTTTTACCTTCCTTAGGTACCTTGGTCAGAGCGGGAGAAGATGTTTTATCTCCCTTCTTTTTCTTCTTTTTGGTGCCGAGCTTACGCTTGTTCTCTAGCCATCGCTTATTTTCCTCATCCATACTTTCATAATGGGAGGATTCTGAGGCAGAGGCAGTTTCCTCCCTGTGGATCCTCCTGACCTCCTCATCCAACTCATCATCCCTTGGGGACTCAGCAGCAAGACTGGCATCCAGGACAGGGGCTGCCCCGGTAGTCTGGGGCTCGCCCCGCTCCCTCTCCTGTCTGCGCTTGTCTAGACGCCTCAGCTGGGCAGGCGTCTTTTTATTGCTTTTCTTCCCTGGCCCCTCAGCTCCCCCACCCCTGCTAGTCCCCTCCCCAGCAGAATCGGCCTCACGGCTTACTCCCACCGGGGTCTCGACTGCATTAGCAAAGGAGCGAGGACAACGGCTGAATGGGTGACCTAACTCACCACACAGGTGGCACCTAATCTCCACACAAGAGGCGGCAAGATGGCCGACACCCCCACACAACGCACATTTCTGCACGGTGCAGTTTGCACTGAAGTGTGTGGGGTCGCCGCACCTGTGACAGAGCTTCGGTTGCCCCTGGTAGAAGACCAGGATACGATCCCTACCCAGGAAGGCAGACGATGGAATGTGGGCAACCGTACCACCTGAACGCTTAAGTTTTACCATAAACGTCCAGGCCCCTGACCAGATACCAAACTCGTCGCGGTTTTTCTTTGGCATCTCCACCACCTCTCCATACCGACCAAGCCACGTCATGATGTCATAACAAGAAAGCGACTCGTTACGAGTCATCACGGTCACTTTCTTGATTTGGTTTTGGCGAGACACTGCCTGAACGGCAAAGTCTCGCCAGCCGGGCTCATGTTTTGCCAACTCATAATTCGCCCAGAAGAGCTCAAGCCCCTCCGGCCGAACAAAGCTGACATCAAACTCAGGCGTGGAATAGGGATGTATCAAGGCGTAGATGTCAATCGCCTTGAAGCCCATCCTCAGCAGGAGCTCCACAACTTTAGACCTTGGAGGACATGCTTTTTCTATAGGGAAGGGGTGTTTTCTCTTTCTCTATAGGGCGGGATGTACTTTCTCAATAGGGGCGGGAGGTGCTTTGTCTTTCTCTATAGGGGCGGGAGGTGCTTTCTCTATAGGGGCGGGAGGTGCTTTCTCTTTCTCTATAGGGATGGGAGGTGCTTTCTCTATAGGGGCGGGAGGTGCTTTCTCTTTCTCTATAGGGACGGGGGTGCTTTCTCTATAGGGGCGGGAGGTACTTTCTCTTTCTCTATAGGGGTGGGAGGTGCTTCCGCTCTATCTATAGGGGCGGGAGGTGCTTTCTCTATAGGGGTGGGGGTGCTTTCTCTTTCACTATAGGGGCAGGAGGTGCTTTCTCTGTAGGGGAGGTGCTTTCTCTACGGGGACTGGATGTGTTTTCTTTTTCTCTATAGGGCGGGAGGTGATTTTTCTTTCTCTATAGGGGCGGGGGTGCTTTCTCTTTCTCTATAGGGGTGGGGGTGCTTTCTCTTTCACTATAGGGGCGGGAGGTGCTTTCTCTATAGGGGCGGGGGTGCTTTCTCTTTCTCTATAGGGGTGGGGGTGCTTTCTCTTTCAATATAGGGGCGGGAGGTGCTTTCTCTTTATAGGGGCGGGGTGCTTTCTCTATAAGGGCGGGAGGTGCTTTCTCTTTCTCTATAGCGGTGGGAGGTGCTTCCGATTTCTATATAGGGGCGGAAGGTGCTTTCTCTATAGGAGTGGGGGGTGCTTTCTCTATAGGGCAGGAGGTGCTTTCTCTATAGGGTCAGGAGGTGCTTTCTCTATAGGGTCAGGAGGTGCTTTCTCTACGGGGACGGGAGGTGTTTTCTTTTTCTCTATAGGGACGGGAGGTGCTTTCTCTTTATAGGGGCAGGAGGTGTTTTCGCTTTCTCTATAGGGGCGGGAGGTGCTTTCTCTATAGGGGCAGGAGGTGCTTTCTCTATAGGGACGGGTTGCTTTCTCTTTCTCTATAGGGGCGGGGTGCTTTCTCTTTCTCTATAGGGACGGGAGGTGCTTCCTCTATAAGGGCGGGAGGTGCTTTCTCTTTCTCTATAGGGGCAGTAGGTGCTTTCTCTTTCTCTATATTGGCGGGAGGTGCTTTCTCTATAAGGGAGGTGCTTTCTCTATGGGGACGGGAGGTGTTTTCTCTTTCTCTATAGGGGCAGGAGGTTCTTTCTCTTTCTCTATATTGGCGGGAGGTGCTTTCTCTATAGGGGAGGTGCTTTCTCTATGGGGACGGGAGGTGCTTTCTCTTTCTCTATAGGGCAGGAGGTTCTTTCTCTATAGGGGCGGGAGGTGTTTTCTCTTTCTATATAGGGACTGGAGGTGTTTTCTCTTTATAGGGGCGGGAGGTGCTTTCTCTTTCTCTATAGGGCAGGGGTGCTTTCTCTTTCTCTATAGGGATGGGAGGTGCTTTCTTTATAGGGGCGGGAGGTGCTTTCTCTTTCTCTTTCTCTATAGGGGCGGGAGGTGCTTTCTCTATAGGGGAGGTGCTTTCTCTATGGGGGCGGGAGGTGTTTTCTCTTTCTCCATAGGGGCAGGAGGTGCTTTCTCTTTCTCTATATTGGCGGGAGGTGCTTTCTCTATACGGGAGGTGCTTTCTCTTTCTCTATAGGGGCAGGAGGTTCTTTCTCTATAGGGGCGGGAGGTGTTTTCTCTTTCTATATAGGGACTGGAGGTGTTTTCTCTTTATAGGGGCGGGAGGTGCTTTCTCTATAGGGCGGGGGTGCTTTCTCTTTCTCTATAGGGATGGGAGGTGCTTCCTTTATAGGGGCGGGAGGTGCTTTCTCTTTCTCTATAGGGGCGGGGTGCTTTCTCTTTCTCTATAGGGGCGGGAGGTGCTTTATCTTTATAGGGACAGGGGTTGCTTTCTCTTTCTCTATAGGGGCGGGGTTGCTTTCTCTTTCTCTATAGGGGCGGGGGTGCTTTCTCTTTCTCTATAGGGGTGTGGGTGATTTCTCTTTATAGGGGTGGGAGGTGTTTCTCTTTCTTTATAGGGACAGGATGTGCTTTCTCTATAGGGACCGGGTTGCTTTCTCTTCCTCTATAGGGGTGAGAGGTGCTTTCTCTTTCTCTATAGGGATGGGGTTGCTTTCTCTTTCTCTATAGGGTGAGAGGTGCTTTCTCTTTCTCTATAGGGATGGGGTTGCTTTCTCTTTCTCTATAGGGGTGAGAGGTGCTTTCTCTTTCTCTATAGGGACAGGGTTGCTTTCTCTTTCTCTATAGGGGCGGGAGGTGCTTTCTCTTTCTCTATAGGGGTGAGAGGTGCTTTCTCTTTCTCTATAGGGATGGGTTGCTTTCTCTTTCTCTTTAGGGGCGGGAGGTGCTTTCTCTTTCTCTATAGGGACGGGAGGTGCTTTCTCTTTCTCTATAGGGACGGGGTTGCTTTCTCTTTCTCTATAGGGGCGGGAGGTGCTTTCTTTTTCTCTATAGGGACGGGGTTGCTTTCTCTTTCTCTATAAGGGTGAGAGCTGCTTTCTCTTTCTCTATTGGGACGGGAGGTGCTTTCTCTTTCTCTATTGGGGCGGGAGGTGCTTTCTCTTTCTCTATAAGGGTGAGAGCTGCTTTCTCTTTCTCTATTGGGACAGGGGTGCTTTCTCTTTCTCTATAGGGACGGGAGGTGCTTTCTCTTTCTCTATTGGGACGGGAGGTGCTTTCTCTTTCTCTATAGTGGCGGGAGGTGCTTTCTTTTTCTCTCTAGGGACGGGGTTGCTTTCTCTTTCTCTATTGGGACGGGAGGTGCTTTCTCTTTCTCTATAGGGACGGGAGGTTCTTTCTCTTTCTCTATAGGGACGGGGTTGCTTTCTCTTTCTCTATAGGGACGGGAGGTGCTTTCTCTTTCTCTATAGAGACGGGGTTGCTTTCTCTTCCTCTATAGGGGCAGGAGGTGCTTTCTCTATAGGGATGGGAGGTGCTTTTTTCTATAGGAGTGGGAGGTGCTTTCTCTTTCTCTATAGGGGCGGGAGGTGCTTTCTCTATAGGGGCGGGAGGTGCTTTTTTCTATAGGAGTGGGAGGTTCTTTCTCTTTCTCTATAGGGACGGGAGGTGCTTTCTCTATAGGGACGGGAGGTGCTTTCTCTATAGGGACGGGAGGTGCTTTCTCTATAGGGACAGGGGTGCTTTCTCTTTCTCTATAGGGACGGGAGGTGCTTTCTCTTTCTCTATAGAGACGGGGTTGCTTTCTCTTCCTCTATAGGGGCAGGAGGTGCTTTCTCTATAGGGATGGGAGGTGCTTTTTTCTATAGGAGTGGGAGGTGCTTTCTCTCTCTATAGGGGCAGGAGGTGCTTTCTCTATAGGGATGGGAGGTGCTTTTTTCTATAGGAGTGGGAGGTGCTTTCTCTTTCTCTATAGGGGCGGGAGGTGCTTTCTCTATAGGGGCGGGAGGTGCTTTCTCTTTCTCTATAGGGATGGGAGGTGCTTCCTTTATAGGGGCGGGAGGTGTTTTCTCTTTCTATATAGGGACTGGAGGTGTTTTCTCTTTATAGGGGCGGGAGGTGCTTTCTCTATAGGGCGGGGGTGCTTTCTCTTTCTCTATAGGGATGGGAGGTGCTTCCTTTATAGGGGCGGGAGGTGCTTTCTCTTTCTCTATAGGGGCGGGGTGCTTTCTCTTTCTCTATAGGGGCAGGAGGTGCTTTATCTTTATAGGGACAGAGGTTGCTTTCTCTTTCTCTATAGGGGCGGGGTTGCTTTCTCTTTCTCTATAGGGGCGGGGGTGCTTTCTCTTTCTCTATAGGGGTGTGGGTGATTTCTCTTTATAGGGGTGGGAGGTGTTTCTCTTTCTTTATAGGGACAGGATGTGCTTTCTCTATAGGGACCGGGTTGCTTTCTCTTTCTCTATAGGGGCGGGAGGTGCTTTCTCTTTCTCTATAGGGATGGGGTTGCTTTCTCTTTCTCTATAGGGGTGAGAGGTGCTTTCTCTTTCTCTATAGGGATGGGGTTGCTTTCTCTTTCTCTATAGGGGTGAGAGGTGCTTTCTCTTTCTCTATAGGGACAGGGTTGCTTTCTCTTTCTCTATAGGGGCGGGAGGTGCTTTCTCTTTCTCTATAGGGGTGTGGGTGATTTCTCTTTATAGGGGTGGGAGGTGTTTCTCTTTCTTTATAGGGACAGGATGTGCTTTCTCTATAGGGACCGGGTTGCTTTCTCTTTCTCTATAGGGGCGGGAGGTGCTTTCTCTTTCTCTATAGGGATGGGGTTGCTTTCTCTTTCTCTATAGGGGTGAGAGGTGCTTTCTCTTTCTCTATAGGGACAGGGTTGCTTTCTCTTTCTCTATAGGGACGGGTTGCTTTCTCTTTCTCTATAGGGGCGGGAGGTGCTTTCTCTTTCTCTATAGGGATGGGGTTGCTTTCTCTTTCTCTATAGGGATGGGGTTGCTTTCTCTTTCTCTATAGGGACGGGAGGTGCTTTCTCTTTCTCTATAGGGACGGGGTTGCTTTCTCTTTCTCTATAGGGGCGGGAGGTGCTTTCTTTTTCTCTATAGGGACGGGGTTGCTTTCTCTTTCTCTATAAGGGTGAGAGCTGCTTTCTCTTTCTCTATTGGGACGGGAGGTGCTTTCTCTTTCTCTATTGGGGCGGGAGGTGCTTTCTCTTTCTCTATTGGGACGGGAGGTGCTTTCTCTTTCTCTATTGGGGCGGGAGGTGCTTTCTCTTTCTCTATAAGGGTGAGAGCTGCTTTCTCTTTCTCTATAGGGACGGGAGGTGCTTTCTCTTTCTCTATTGGGATGGGAGGTGCTTTCTCTTTCTCTATAAGGGTGAGAGCTGCTTTCTCTTTCTCTATTGGGATGGGAGGTGCTTTTGACGCGCCCCTGGGCCTGCTGTGTCGCGCAGCGTCTCGCGCACGGGGGCTTACCCGGAACCGGATCAGATGAGGGTTGTAGTCTCCGAGTGGCGGGGACCCGGTCCGTGCCCAGGGAGTCAACTCAGTGTGTGGCAGTCTTGATAGATGTTATTTGAGTGTCGACTACGCCACCCGTTGATTTGCAGCTATGGAGCTGCCGCTGCAGGGCAGACCGCTGAGGCCGGTGTAGAATTGTGCAGCGTGATAGTATAACCCCCAACGGGAGGGGTATGGCCTCAGGGCAGCCGACGTGGAAGATGAGGGTAGCAGGAACCACTCAGAGACGGTGCGGTGTCATTCAGGGTCTTTACTGGTAACAACGATAGACCCTCCCTGAGTACTTGCTAGCGAACGGGGCCTGGTCAGTCCTTGAGCAGATGGGATCTCCCCTGGCCAGGCGGAGTTGTAGGCATCTCAAACTGACTGTACTCTTCTGGCTACCTTGCTAGAAGCGGATATAAGTAGCCCACGTCCCTGAGTGTACCGTGTGGTGCTCACCCGTATGGCCGGTGACTCGGGGCCTTCTAATGGCTTCCGCTCCACGATGGCGGCGCTGGTCCCACGCGTGTGACCGTGCCTTCGGGTTTCTGGGCCTGAGGACCTGAAATCCCCTGCCGGTCGGCTTCTGCTGCTGGGTAAGAGTTAGTCCCCACAGCCTCGGACGCCGGGTCCGGTAAGAAAGCTTCTCAGTCAGGGCGAGCTCTGCAGCTGCCAGCCCCTGACTTGTAGTAGTATTGCTCCCACTGAGCTTCTGCTGTTTCTTCCTGTGACTGTTTCTTGTCTCTACTCTCCTTGACTGACTAACCCTGCTTCAGCCCCGGGTTTATATAGGGGAAGGTCTTCCCCTCCCAAGACTGGGCAGGAGGTGTGGCATGCACAGGATCCCTGACCAAAGGACCTCCCACCTGCTCTCAGACATAACATTACATTACTGTGGGAAACCAGACCCCTGGGGTGCCACATTCCCCCCTAGTGAAATTTAGTACTCCGGGACTAAACATATTTTAGAAAAACATAACAAGATATAACAACAATAATAGTACAATAAGAAGAAACACATAAAGGTGGTCACGGCATGTCCGTAACCGGGTGCAGTCTTTGAAGAAAAGCAAGGTGTCCATTTCACCAAAACAGGGAGACGTAACCAGGTAGGGGTTTGTCCTGCCCCGAGTCCTTAACAGTCTCTAGTCCGTCCTGAGTTACGCTCCAACTATGTACAAAGGATTCCCGGTAAATCCACCAAGGACTCCTACAAATAACTAGAAACACAAAATTATACACAAGCAACAATACACAGGTAAACATAAATAAAACAATTTATACACTTCAAATCCTCCAACGTGCGGGTAACTGGCCTCTAGTGGCCCTAGTGGACCTACGGAGCTGACTGTCTAGCCCTGAACTACAGGGTGTAGGAGCTGTCAAGGGTAAACTGGGCAGCTGTCTACCGGCTCTTTGGCTCACTAGGGATATGGCAGGCTCACTGCAAGCAGAGGGTTGATCCTCCTGGTCTGCGGGTGTGGGGTCTTCTGCCTCCTGGACCGGCTGTTCTTCCAGCTCTACCTGTTGCTCCGTAGGTGCTTGGGATGCTGGTTGGAGGAAGGTGAGTACGGGTACCACAACTGCACCATTGACTTGAGTCCAAGACCGAGGGAAGTCCCCGAGCACAGTACTAACCATATCTTCCCTTTCCTCTACGGGTCGATGGTCTTCTTGTTCCTCTTCAGGGTTCCTCAGTTGTTCGGGACACTTCTTCAGGTGGTCCCGGGATACAATGGCTGTAGTTTCCCCTCCGTCTTTACTGATGGTACAAACCTTCGGGTTCTCGTGGCTTGAGGGCAGTACGGTGTACGGGTCCTTCTCCCACTGGTCGTCCAACTTGTGGAGCCGTCTCTTCCTCTTCAAGACCTGCTCTCCGGGTACCAGGGGAACAGCGGGAGCATACTGGTTGTACGTTTTCTCTTGTCTTTCCCTAGCCTGACAGAGACTTCGCTCCACGCTCTCCTGTACTCTCCGGTACTGCTGCTGCCTCTCTGTGTCCCAGTCTGCTTCTGGTGAAGTGTCCTCGGGTGTCAGGACTCCCATTTCCAGGTCAACAGGTAACTTACCAGGTCTTGCCCTCATTAGGTAAGCCGGGGTACAGTTGGTGGAACCTACAGGGATGTGGTTGTATAGGTCCACCAGATCGGGCAGCTTCTCAGGCCACAGACTGCGTTCTTCCAGGGGCAACGTTTTCAGAAGATCCATTACCACCTGGTTCATTTTCTCACAAAGTCCATTAGTTTGCGGATGATAGGGTGTCGTCCTTATCTTCCGGCAGCCATACAGAGTGCAGAATTCTTGGAAGACCTCCGCTTCAAAGGCAGGTCCCTGGTCTGTCAACACTTGGTCCGGGTACCCATGTGGACGGCAGAAATGCTGCTGGAAGGCTCTCGCTGCTGTTCGAGCTGTTAAGTCCTTGACGGGGACGACAACCAAGAACCGGGAGTAGTGATCCACGATGGTTAGTGCGTAGACGTAGCCACTTCTGCTTGGGGTCAGTTTTACATGATCCAAGGCTACCAGTTCCAACGGCTGCCGGGTGACGATGGACTGCAGGGGAGTCTTCTGGCTGGCACGATCCTTCCTTCTTAGGTTGCACGGGCCACAGTCTCTGCACCACTTCTCAATGGTTCCCCTCATGCCTACCCAGTGGAATCGCTCGCGCAGCAGGAACTCCAGCTTCTTCCACCCGAAGTGTCCAGCTCCGTCGTGGTATGCCTCCATCACCATGGCTGCGTCTCTTCGTGGCACCACTACTTGCCAGAGTAGTTCATGCGTCCGGGAGTTAACCATTCTGCGGCACAACTTCCCCTTGTAAAGGAACAGTCGACTCCTCTCTGCCCATAGTTGTTTGGCTTCCTCCGGAGCGTCTGGTTCAAGGCAAGCCTCCGGGCGAGTCAGCATCTCCTTCACCAGTCGGACGGCAGGGTCGCTGTCTTGCGTTTCCGCCCAGTTGTAGTGAGGTAAGGGGTTCAACGTAGCAGCCTGCTTACTCCTTACCCGGTGGGAGTACTGGATAGTCCCATAACGGTGGAACGCAGGGAGTTCAACTTCTTCCAGTCCCTCCGGATCTTCTCCTTCGTACGGCAGGTTGGGCATCCTGGACAGGGCGTCCGCGTTGGTATTGGAGCGTCCGGCCCGGTATTTGATTGTGAACTCGTAGTTGGACAGACGGGCCATCCACCTCTGCTCCAGGGCACCGAGTCTTGCCGTGTCCAGGTGTGTCAACGGGTTGTTATCCGTGTACACGGTGAACCGGGAAGAAGCGAGGTAATGCTTAAAGCGCTCGGTGACTGCCCATACTACGGCCAGGAACTCTAGCTTAAATGAGCTGTAATTCTCGGGATTCCTTTCGGTGGGTCGCAGCTTTCGGCTGGCGTAGGCGATTACTCGTTCCTTCCCCTGCTGGATCTGGGACAGTACGGCTCCTAGCCCGATGTTACTGGCGTCGGTGTAGAGGATAAAGGGCTGGCTATAATCCGGGTACGCCAGGATTTCGTCCCCCGTGAGGGCCATCTTCAGCTGGCGGAAGGACTCTTCTTCCAGCTCCTCCCATTTGAAGGGCGGCTTCTGGTTCTTGGCCTTCCGGGACTGGCCTATCAGGAGGTCCTGCATAGGTGCTGCCTTTTTGGTGAAACCGGGAATAAACCTTCGGTAGTAGCCTACCAACCCGAGGAACTGCCGCACTTCTTTTACGCTGGAGGGCCTTGGCCATTCCTTAATTGCGGTGATCTTATCAGGGTCGGGAGCCACTCCGTCAGCGCTCACCACGTGTCCCAGGTACTGCACCTATGGTTTCAGGAGGTGACACTTGGAGGGTTTCACCTTTAGGCCGTAACTCGCCAGAGCTTCGAACACTTCCGCCAGGTGTTTCAGGTGGTCCTCATACGTCTTGGAATATACGATGACATCGTCCAGGTACAACAGGACCGTCTCGAAGTTTCTGTGGCCCAGACAGCACTCCATTAGTCGTTGGAAGGTTCCTGGTGCGTTGCAGAGTCCGAACGGCATGCAGGTGAACTCGCTAAGTCCCATCGGGGTGGTGAATGCGGTCTTCTCCCGGTCCGCCTCTGCTACAGGAACCTGCCAGTACCCGCTAGTGAGATCCAAGGTAGAGAAGAAGTTAGCAGATCTTAAAGCAGCCAATGACTCCTCTATCCTTGGTAAGGGGTACGCATCCTTGTGTGTGATACGGTTGATTTTCCGGTAATCTACACACATCCTCATGGTGTTGTCTTTTTTTCTGACTAAGACTAGTGGAGCTGCCCAGGGGCTACAGCTATCCCTGATCACCCCAGCCTCCTTCATGTCTCTAAGCATCCCCTTGGCGTGTTGGTAGTGTGCAGGGGGTACGGGTCGATACCTCTCTTTTATGGGAGGATGGTCTCCCGTGGGGATGTGGTGTTCTACCCCCTTGACTCGCCCGAAGTCTAACGGGTGTTTACTAAACACTCTCTCGTACTCTTGAACCACCCGATAGACTCCCTGTTTCTGATGTGAGGGAGTGGAGTCAGTACCCAAATGTAGTTGCTGACACCAGTCCTCCTTTGTTTTCTTAGAGCCGTTACCTTCCTCCGGGTGAGATGGAGGCAAGGGTTCCACAGATTGTATAGCATTTTGGTTAATGGTATATAATTTGGCTAGCGTGGCATACCGGGGCAGGTACACTTCCCTCTTCCCGATATTGATTATGCGAACGGGCACCCTCCCATGGCGTACATCAACCACCCCCCGTGCTGTCAAGATGGTGGGCCTACTGTCTGAGTAAACTGGTTCTACCATTGCCTGGTAGTCTCTACCTCTCAGACCAATAGCTGCCCGGCACCAAATCATCATTTCACTTTTCGGGGGCATGGCAATAGGGAAAGGGTCACACATTCTTACGCTACCAATCTCACCGCCGGAGAGTTCCACCTGTTGCCGTCGCATCAGTGCCCGGATCTCTTTCTGGAGCACTCGCTGCTGGCCGGAGCTGGCGTTCTTGGCAACCTGCTGTAAAAGGAAAATCACCTCTGCAAGACAATTTTCAATTACATTAGTTCCCAGAGTTATCTTTGGGTGACTCTCGTGTTTGTCAATGTCTACAATGATCAGTCCCTGTGCTGCCAGTTCGACTCTACCGATTTTGATGGTCACCTCTTTAAATCCGATCTGTGGCACGGGCTGGCCATTGCTGGCGATGATACTCAAGTCGTCGTCAGGGTAGCGGGTAATATCCGAGTCATTCCAGTACTGCTTAAAGAGCACGTACGGGACGGTGGTGACCTGTGACCCGGTGTCCAGTAGGGCACTCATGGGAATGCCATCCAGTACCACAGGCAAGACTGGACGTCCTCCCACATATCTGTCGCGCCAGTTCGATGGGCCTGGTGATCTTTTTCCTGGGGGTTGGCCCTCTACCCCAGGTTGTGCCCGTTTAAAGAACAGTACCTTGCCATATGTCCGGGTTGATTGCAGCGGCGGCAGATGGGTCGTCCGTCTTCGCTGTATCGGTCACTGGGTCTTCCTCTGGCCAGTGGGGTCCTCCTTGGTCGACGCCACGGGATGTCCTCCGGTCCGGATGCCAGCTGGATCTTCCCTGGGGTGGAAACCTGTAAAGACTGCACAGTTCGGGTTAGCGCAGCAACGCTCTTAGCTAGCTCTTGGACCTGATGGTGTAGGTCTGGAGCCGGGTCATTGTCCAAAGCCTGCGCATCAGCTCCCACAGGCCCTGCCGACAAGGGCGCCGCCTCCTGGTGGTAAGTGATAGCTGGGCGCCTGTGGGTCACAACGCCACCCGGTGCCGGTTCTCGGAGCACCCGGATGGCTCTGTCCTTGAACTGTGCAAAGCCCAGATGGGGATCCTGTAAGGCCATCGCCCGCAACTGGGTTCGGTGGGCATTACAATATAGTCCCTCTATAAATTGTTCGGTCAACAGCCTGTCCTCGTTTCCCACTCCATCAGGGTCGGTCTGCTTAATGGCCCTCAGGGCCTCTTGTAGGTTTAGTGCATAGTCCCTTATACTCTCATGCGCTCGCTGCTTGCACCCGTAGAATCTAAGCTTAATCTCGGCTGAGGTGCGGGTATCAAAGGTGTCCTTCAGCCGGGTTAGTATCCCTGCGACAGTCTTCCTCCCAGGTGGCCAGGATTTTACTTCCCTTTTGGCTGCCCCGGTTAGTTGGGCCACCAGGATGCTCACTTTTTGCTCTTCTGTGAGGGGGTACACCTGGAAGAGGCTATCCAGCTTTTCTCTAAAGTCATGCAGGGTATGTGACTCCCCTGAGTACTGGGGTAGCCAAGCTGCTCCCGGGATATAGGGCATGGTGAAGGGCATAACTGCAGCAGCGGTGGCGCTGGCGGGGGTTGAGGCAATGAAGCTCTCCTCCGCATCCGACATCTTCCTCCCCCCTAGTGGACCGTGGCCTACCTTGCGATGATCCTGTTCCGTAGGCCGCGGCTCCACAGTAGATCGTCAGGGTTGAGGACCTTCCGTCGCGCTCCGGTGACGTCGGCGTCTGCTGGGCTCCTTCCAGGACCTTACGCAACGTCCGGACGTGAGGCGGGGCTTCAGTTCTCGCGCGCTTTTGGAGTCCACGCCCCTCCTCTTCCCGCGCGGCGTCCTCAAGATGGCGTCCAACGGCGGGAAAACTCCACGGATGGCGGGAAGAAGGCTGAAGATGGCGCCGGATGGTGGGAATCTTCACAGATGGCGGGAAGAAGGCTGAAAATGGCGCCGGATGGCGGGAATCTTCACCGATGGCGGGAAAACTTCACGGATGGTAAGTTTTAAAAGTCTCTTTTTCAGGCACGCAGTACCCGGTGGTTGCGGGCACGAAATCCTGCCGACTACGCCAAAATTGACGCGCCCCTGGGCCTGCTGTGTCGCGCAGCGTCTCGCGCACGGGGGCTTACCCGGAACCGGATCAGATGAGGGTTGTAGTCTCCGAGTGGCGGGGACCCGGTCCGTGCCCAGGGAGTCAACTCAGTGTGTGGCAGTCTTGATAGATGTTATTTGAGTGTCGACTACGCCACCCGTTGATTTGCAGCTATGGAGCTGCCGCTGCAGGGCAGACCGCTGAGGCCGGTGTAGAATTGTGCAGCGTGATAGTATAACCCCCAACGGGAGGGGTATGGCCTCAGGGCAGCCGACGTGGAAGATGAGGGTAGCAGGAACCACTCAGAGACGGTGCGGTGTCATTCAGGGTCTTTACTGGTAACAACGATAGACCCTCCCGGAGTACTTGCTAGCGAACGGGGCCTGGTCAGTCCTTGAGCAGATGGGATCTCCCCTGGCCAGGCGGAGTTGTAGGCCTCCCAAACTGACTGTACTCTTCTGGCTACCTTGCTAGAAGCGGATATAAGTAGCCCACGTCCCTGAGTGTACCGTGTGGTGCTCACCCGTATGGCCGGTGACTCGGGGCCTTCTAATGGCTTCCGCTCCACGATGGCGGCGCTGGTCCCACGCGTGTGACCATGCCTTCGGGTTTCTGGGCCTGAGGACCTGAAATCCCCTGCCGGTCGGCTTCTGCTGCTGGGTAAGAGTTAGTCCCCACAGCCTCGGACGCCGGGTCCGGTAAGAAAGCTTCTCAGTCAGGGCGAGCTCTGCAGCTGCCAGCCCCTGACTTGTAGTAGTATTGCTCCCACTGAGCTTCTGCTGTTTCTTCCTGTGACTGTTTCTTGTCTCTACTCTCCTTGACTGACTAACCCTGCTTCAGCCCCGGGTTTATATAGGGGAAGGTCTTCCCCTCCCAAGACTGGGCAGGAGGTGTGGCATGCACAGGATCCCTGACCAAAGGACCTCCCACCTGCTCTCAGACATAACATTACATTACTGTGGGAAACCAGACCCCTGGGGTGCCACACTTTCTCTTTCTCTATAGGGGCGGGAGGTGCTTTCTTTTTCTCTCTAGGGACGGGGTTGCTTTCTCTTTCTCTATTGGGACGGGAGGTGCTTTCTCTTTCTCTATAGGGACGGGAGGTTCTTTCTCTTTCTCTATAGGGACGGGGTTGCTTTCTCTTCCTCTATAGGGGCAGGAGGTGCTTTCTCTATAGGGATGGGAGGTGCTTTTTTCTATAGGAGTGGGAGGTGCTTTCTCTTTCTCTATAGGGACGGGAGGTGCTTTCTCTATAGGGACAGGGGTGCTTTCTCTTTCTCTATAGGGACGGGAGGTGCTTTCTCTTTCTCTATAGAGACGGGGTTGCTTTCTCTTCCTCTATAGGGGCAGGAGGTGCTTTCTCTATAGGGATGGGAGGTGCTTTTTTCTATAGGAGTGGGAGGTGCTTTCTCTTTCTCTATAGGGGCGGGAGGTGCTTTCTCTATAGGGGCGGGAGGTGCTTTTTTCTATAGGAGTGGGAGGTTCTTTCTCTTTCTCTATAGGGACGGGAGGTGCTTTCTCTATAGGGACGGGAGGTGCTTTCTCTATAGGGACGGGAGATGCTTTCTCTATAGGGACAGGGGTGCTTTCTCTTTCTCTATAGGGACGGGAGGTGCTTTCTCTTTCTCTATAGAGACGGGGTTGCTTTCTCTTCCTCTATAGGGGCAGGAGGTGCTTTCTCTATAGGGATGGGAGGTGCTTTTTTCTATAGGAGTGGGAGGTGCTTTCTCTTTCTCTATAGGGGCGGGAGGTGCTTTCTCTATAGGGGCGGAAGGTGCTTTTTTCTATAGGAGTGGGAGGTTCTTTCTCTTTCTCTATAGGGACGGGAGGTGCTTTCTCTATAGGGACGGGAGGTGCTTTCTCTATAGGGACGGGAGGTGCTTTCTCTATAGGGACAGGGGTGCTTTCTCTTTCTCTATAGGGGTGGGGGTGCTTCTGCTTTCTCTATAGGGGCGGGAGGTGTTTTCTCTTTCTCTATAGGGACAGGAGGTGCTTTCTGTATAGGGATGGGGGTGCTTTCTCTTTCTCTATAGGCCGGGATGTGCTCTCTCTATAGGGGTGAGAGGTGCTTTCTCTTTCTCTATAGGGGCATAAGATGCTTTCTCTTTCTCTATAGGGCAGGATGTGCTTTCTCTATAGGGACGGGGTTGCTTTCTCTTTCTCTATAGGGGTGAGAGGAGATTTCTCTTTCTCTATAGAGACAGGGTTGCTTTCTCTTTCTCTATAGGGCAGGATGTGCTTTCTCTATAGGGGCGAGAGGGGCTATAGAGCCCTTGCTCTGTCATTCTTCCTCCTGGGGTAATTGCTGGATCTCTGCCAGGTTTCCCATTTTCCTTTGGATCATCCTGGCATCGATCTATAACTGTCAGGTCAATACTGATGATGACGCAGATCTCGGCTCTATCACTTTATGATGACGCTTTTCCTCACACAGGGGTAATGGCCCTCATCAGCATGCTGGCCGAGAAGACCCTCACTGGGAGCGCCGCCGAAATATCTGCCTGTGAACGGGTTCTGCAGAAATCAGCCATCACACTCGCACGCCTCTGCCGGGATCCAGAGATCGCACAATCTGCCATAAAGCACGAATGTACGTTCACAGCACCAGAGCAAACCCACAAGTACCGCAGCCAGAGATGATGGTGTGCACAGCGCTGACAGCCCTCAGAATCTGCAGCTCGTCGCTACATTGCATTGCAGGAGATGTGTTTTCTACATGAGACTATCACACATTGTACACTGCAGCAATGGTCTACCAGGAGGTGTCTGCAAGGAACACAGAAGGCTGGAGGAGGAGGACAGAGGAATCAGAAGGGGGAGGACAGAGGAGTCTGGAGGGAGAAGGACAAAGGAGTCTGGAGGGTGGAGGACAGAGGAATCAGAAGGGGGAGGACAGAGGAGTCTGGAGGGAGAAGGACAGAGGAGTCTGGAGGGAGAAGGACAGAGGAGTCTGGAGGGTGGAGGACAGAGGAATCAGAAGGGGGAGGACAGAGGAGTCTGGAGGGAGGAGGACAGAGGAGTCTGGAGGGAGGAGGACAGAGGAATCAGAAGGGGGAGGACAGAGGAGTCTGGAGGGAGGAGGACAGAGTAATCAGAAGGGTGAGGACGAGGAGTCTGGAGGGAGGAGGACAGAGGAGTCTGGAGGGAGGAGGACAGAGGTGCGAAGAGGAGGACAAAGGAGTCTGAAGGAGGATGACAGAGGGGTCTGGAGGGAGGAGTACAGAGGAGTCTGGAGGGAGGAGTACAGAGGAGTCTAGAGGGTGGAGGACAGAGGAGGAGCAGGAGATGGTCAGAAGAGTTTGGAGGAGGAAGAGGAGAGGGACAGAGTAGTCTGAACGAGGGCAGAAGAGACTGCAGAGAGTATAGAAGAGGAATCTGGGAGAGATATACAGTGGGGAAAATAAATATTTGATCCACTGCCAATTTTGCAAGTTTTCCCACCTACAAAGAATTTTTATCGTAGTGTAAGGTGGCTAATGGTCGCATAGTCGATGGGCGGTATGTGTCACAGAGATGGCTGGTCTCTGTGATGTAGCCCGGAGTGTTTCTCTAGTGCACATAAGCACTAAGAGGTTCGCTTGGTGCACCTGGGACCGGGTTATGGGTAGCTTGGAGAGTTGGGCGAGTCCAGCTACCCACATACCTCGCCTCTGGGTGTGGTTAACAGCCTTTAAAATGGATGCCATTGTTTGGCACATGGTCTGTGAGTTTGGAGGGAAAAGGCCTTCTGTGTGTTGTTTCCCTGGACTGAGCCAGTGAGCTGAACGCTATCCAGCCTGTGCGCCCATAGGACTGGCTTCAGCAGAGACTTGCATAATGAACATTTTACTTGGTTTTGCCTGAACTAAAGGCTGTTTGTATTCCTTTACTTTTGTCGGGTTTATGAGGTAATAACCAACATGAAGATTTAAAGGAACATGCCTCCTGTTTGCCTCCCATCGCACTCAAGTGAGTAAAATCCCTACAGTAGGTACGCTTCACTTGTGAGAGACAGAATCTAAAAAGAAAAAAACAGAAAATCACTTTGTATGATTTTTACATAATTAATTTGCATTTTATTACATGAAATAAATATTTGGTCACCTACTAACCAGCAAGAATTCTGGCTCTCACAGACCTGTTTTTCTGTAAGAAGCCTCCTACTCCGCACTCATTACCTGTATTAATTGCACCTGTTTGAACTCGTTACCTGTATAAAAGACACCTGTCCACACAATCAATTACACTCCAACCTCTACACCATGGCCAAGACCAAAGAGCTGTCTAATGACACCAGGGATAAAATTGTAGACCTGCACAAGGCTGGGATGGGCTACAGGACAACAGGCAGCAGCTTGGTGAGAAGGCAACAACTATTGGCACAATTATGAATAAATGGAAGAAACGCAAGATGACTGTCAATCTTCCGTGGTCTAGGGCTCCATGCATCATCTCGCCTCATGGGGTAAGGATGATTCTGAGAAATGTCAGGAATCAGCCCAGAACTACACCGGAGGACCTGGTCAATGAGCTGAAGAGAGCTGGGATCACAGTCTCAAACATTACCGTGAACACGCTACGCCGTCATGGATTAAAATCCTGCAGGGTGCGCAAGGTCCCCCTGCTCACGTCAGCACATGTCCAGGCCGGTTTGAAGTTCTCCAATGACCATCTGGATGATCCAGTGGAGGTGTGGGAGAAGGTCACGTGGTCAGATGAGATCAAATTAGAACTTTTTAATATCAACTCCACTCACCGTGTTTGGAGGAAAAAGAAGAATGAGTACAACCCCAAGGACACTATCCCAACCATGAAGCATGGTGGGGAAAACATCATACTTTGGGGGTGCTTTTTTTTGCAAAGGGGACAGGATGACTGCACTGTATTGAAGGGAGGATGGATGGGGTCATGTATCGCGGGATTTTGGCCAACAACCTCATTTCCTCAGTAAGAGCATTGGAGATGGGTCATGGCTGGGTCTTCCAGCATGACAGTGACCCGAAACACACAGCCAGGGCAACTAAGGAGTGGCTCCATAAGAAGCATTTCAATGTCCTGGAGTGGCCTAGCCAGTCTCCAGACATGTGTGCAAACCTGATCAAGAAGTACAGGAAACGTCTGACCTCTGGAATTGTAACAAAGGTTTCTGGACCAAATATCAAGTTCTGTTTTTTTCTATTGTATCAAATACTTCTCTAATGCAATAAAATGCAAATTATGTAACTATCCTACAATGTGATTTTCTGGATTTAGTTTAGATTCTGTCTCTCACAGGTGAAGTGACCTACGATAAAAATTACAGATCTCTCCATTCTCTGTAGGTGGGAAACCTGCAAAATCGCCAGTGTACCAAATACTTATTTTCCCCTCTGTAGGAGTCTGACAGTGGTGTAGAATGATGGTACCTATAGAATATAAAAGTGCATACTGGTATCTATAGTTTTAATTACTATCCCGGTGTCCAGTCCTTGTACCTATAGATTATATGTGTAACATACCTGGCGGCGTCCTTGCATAGTGGTCCATCTCCCACTGTGCAAGAGCGCGCACTTGATCTCCAATCCAGAATGTCTCTCTGGCTTCCCTCCATGCTGTCTGTGTCTGCTGCTTAAGGGCGGCGCCCGATCACTTCCTGCTTTTTGTACCTGCTGTGGGTCACACCCCTTGTGCGTCCTCAGCCTATTGCTGTCTGTCACCTGGTATTTAACCCAGCTGCTCCAATCAAGCCCTGCCTGAGCATTGTGTTTCATTCAGTATGTGCTTTCAATCTGAATGTGCCAGGTCCCTTTCTGTGTTTGCTTGCCTTTCTTGTAGGCTATATTTCCAGTCCTGTCTGAACACGCTCCTAGCCTGTTCCTCCCGCCCTCTAGGGGCTGCATACCTTGACCCGCTCCTGTATCTTGCTGCTGTGTCTGTTCTTGTCTGTATACTCTCCTAGCCTGTTTTCCTGTGTTTTTCTATGTCCGTTCCTTTCCTTTTTCTGCAGAGTCTGAACTCGTACCTAACTCCTGCTTGTTGTCTCTGTACTCCCGTTTGTGAGTTTGTGGTCCACTCGCTACTTCTCTGCAAGTACCCTGTGGGTATCTGGCTCTGCCTTTCCCTTCCTGTCTGTTCCGTGTGAACAGAGCCCTGTCCCCCCTGTTCTGCCTTGCTCACCGCTCCGGCGGTTCTAGCCTGCTCTGCCTTGCTCACCACTCCGGCGGTTCTAGCCTGCTCTGCCTTGCTCACCGCTCCGGCGGTTCTAGCCTGCTCTGCCTTGCTCACCGCTCCAGCGGTTCTAGCCTGCTCTGCCTTGCTCACTGCTCCGGCAGCCTTGCTCCGCTCTGACCCTTTTGCTCACTGCTCCGGCAGCCTCGCTCCGCTCTGACCCTTTTGCTCACTGCTCCGGCAGCCTCGCTCCGCTCTGACCCTTTTGCTCACTGCTCCGGCAGCCTCGCTCCGCTCTGACCCTTTTGCTCACTGCTCCTGCAGCCTCGCTCCGCTCTGACCCTTTTGCTCACTGCTCCGGCAGTCTCGTTCCGCTCTGACCCTTTTGCTCACTGCTCCGGCAGTCTCGCTCCGCTCTGACCCTTTTGCTCACTGCTCCGGCAGTCTCGCTCCGCTCTGACCCTTTTGCTCACTGCTCCGGCAGTCTCGCTCCGTTCTGACCCTTTTGCTCACTGCTCCGGCAGTCTCGTTCCGCTCTGACCCTTTTGCTCACTGCTCCGGCAGTCTCGCTCTGCTCTTACCCTTTTGCTCACTGCTCCGGCAGTCTCGCTCTACTCTTGCTCACCGCTCCAGGCGGCTTCGTCCTGCTCTACTCTTGCTCACCGCTCCAGGCGGCTTCGTCCTGCTCTACTCTTGCTCACCGCTCCAGGCGGTCTCGTCCTGCCCTGCTCTCGCTCACCTCTCTGGGCGGCCTCACTCTGCTGTGTTTGTCCGCCACATCTGTGGTTCTGTTCCTGGGTCCCAGTGTGTACTGGGTCCTATCCCGCCTGTGTTCCTACCTGCTAGTGCCTCCCTATCTGCACTCTAGCCGTGCTTGCCTGTACCCCCCTGCCTGCATACCTGCCTGCCTGCATACCAGTCGTGCCTGCCTATACCCACCAGTCTGTGTGCCAGCCTAACCTGCCTGTTCCTGTATTCCCCTGTGTGGATCAACAGCCGTGTCCGGGGTCTGTCCTGGAGTAGCACCTGGTCCCTCTGCTCGGTTCCTCCTTGGTGCACTGGCGTCGTATGCCGTCGTGCGACCCTGGTCGGATCGGGTGAATACCTAGTTACGCCCCTCCAGGCATTCACTGTCCGGCACGGTCCAGTAGAATCACACACACACGCCGCTCAGCCCGGGCGTGTGCATTACAATATGACTATATAGAGGTGTACAGTACTGGTACCTACAGTGCTCAGCATAAATAAGTACACCCTAACAGAACTGTTTTAGTTTCCTTTCAGAGTGAACATTTCCTATCAGACACCATACTGCAGAATACTCCCACAAACGTCGGCCACTGATTCAAAGCAAGATTTTTTATTTTGCACCCAAAAACTAAATTTTCCTAGCAAATTAATTCCAGACCATATTGCATAAATGAGTACACCCCAATGGAAGTCTTCAGTGCAAAGCTAAAGTGTAGAATACAAAATTCTAATGAACAAGAATTCACCCACAGTTCAGTCTAATCCTTCACCGATGTCCAGCAGGGGGGGCTATGTCCTTATGTGGGGTACATGAGCTGCTGGTGTCGGGGGGCACATGAGCTGCCGGTGTTGGGGGGCACATGAGCCGCCGCTGTCAGGTGTTACATGAGCTGCCGGTGTCGGGGGCACATGAGCTGCTGGTGTCGGGGGGCACATGAGCTGCTGGTGTCGGGGGCACGTGAGCTGCTGGTGTCGGGGGGCACATGAGCTGCTGGTGTCGGGGGCACGTGAGCTGCTGGTGTCGAGGGGCACATGAGCTGCCGGTGTCGGGGGCACATGAGCTGCTGGTGTCGGGGGCACATGAGCTGCTGGTGTCGGGGGGCACATGAGCTGCTGGTGTCGGAGGCACATGAGCTGCTGGTGTCAGGAGGCACATGAGCGGCTGGTGTCGGGGGCACATGAGCTGCTGGTGTCGGGGGATACATGAGCTGCTGGTGTCGGGGGGCACATGAGCTGCTGGTGTCGGGGGCACATGAGCTGCTGGTGTCTGGGGCACATGAGCTGCCGGTGTCGGGGGGCACATGAGCCGCCGCTGTCAGGTGTTACATGAGCTGCCGGTGTCGGGGGCACATGAGCTGCTGGTGTCGGGGTCACATCAGCTGCTGGTGTCGGGGGCACGTGAGCTGCTGGTGTCAGGTGTTACATGAGCTGCTGGTGTCGGGGGCACATGAGCTGCTGGTGTCCGGGGGGTACATGAGCTGCTGGTGTCGGGGGGCAGATGAGCTGCTGGTGTCGGGGGACACATGAGCTGCTGGTGTCAGGGGGCACATGAGCTGTCGGTGTTGGGGGGCACATGAGCCGCTGCTGTCAGGTGTTACATGAGCTGCCGGTGTCGGGGGCACATGAGCTGCTGGTGTCGGGGGGCACATGAGCTGCCGGTGTCAGGGGGCACATGAGCTGTCGGTGTTGGGGGGCACATGAGCCTCCGCTGTCAGGTGTTACATGAGCTGCCGGTGTCGGGGGCACATGAGCTGCTGGTGTCGGGGTCACATCAGCTGCTGGTGTCGGGGGCACATGAGCTGCTGGTGTCTGGGGCACATGAGCTGCCGGTGTTGGGGGCACATGAGCCGCCGCTGTCAGGTGTTACATGAGCTGCCGGTGTCGGGGGCACATGAGCTGCTGGTGTCGGGGACACATGAGCTGCTGGTGTCAGGAGGCACATGAGCTGCCGGTGTCGGGGACACATGAGCTGCTGGTGTCGGGGGCACATGAGCTGCTGGTGTCGGGGACACATGAGCTGCTGGTGTCGGGGGCACATGAGCTGCCGGTGTTGGGGGCACATGAGCCGCCGCTGTCAGGTGTTACATGAGCTGCCGGTGTCGGGGACACATGAGCTGCTGGTGTCAGGAGGCACATGAGCTGCTGGTGTCGGGGGATACATGAGCTGCTGGTGTCGGGGGATACATGAGCTGCTGGTGTCGGGGGCACATGAGCTGCTGGTGTCGGGGGGCACATGAGCTGCTGGTGTCGGGGGGTACATGAGCGGCTGGTGTCCGGGGGGTACATGAGCTGCTGGTGTCGGGGGGCACATGAGCTGCTGGTGTCGGGGGCACATGAGCTGCTGGTGTCGGGGGATACATGAGCTGCTGGTGTCGGGGGCACATGAGCTGCTGGTGTCTGGGGCACATGAGCTGCCGGTGTTGGGGGGCACATGAGCCGCCGCTGTCAGGTGTTACATGAGCTGCTGGTGTCGGGGGGCACATGAGCTGCTGGTGTCGGGGGCACATGAGCTGCTGGTGTCAGGGAGCACATGAGCTGCCGGTGTCGGGGGGCACATGATCCGCCGCTGTCGGGTGTTACATGAGCTGCCGCTGTCGGGGGCACATGAGCCGCCGCTGTAGGGTGTTACATGTCATTGATGGTATCATGAAGTCACAGATGTGCTGCTCTATAGTGACAGAGAAGATGTCGCCACCACTCCGGCTGTCGGTGGACGACATTTTCACAACATGACATTGATACAAAACATCTGCTGCACTTCTGAAGATCAGGTGACGGTGACTCAGTGGCCAAGTGTCTCCTGACACCCGGACCCCTATGGGGAGGTCTGGAGACAAGTTGTCACCACTCTCCATCCGGCCTCCAGGCTCTAGAGATCGTTCTGAAGATGGAGAAATATGGACGCTATAATATGTCGCCACCATGATCCTTCCAGGCCTCCTTACACAATACTAGATGGAGGAGGTGCTGATAGGGGTGTACTCCTTTCTGTATCATCTAACTGGAGTAAAACTGAAGCCTTTGTGATGAGTTATATGATAACTGTTACGGATCCGGGTGGTGGAACCTCTGTGCTGCGGTGCAAGGAGGGACCAGAGGGGCGTAACTAAGTATCAACTCGGACCGACCAAGGTCGCACGGCGGCTCAATCGACTCCGTGACCAGGGAGGGACCGAGCCGAGGGACCAGGTGCTACTCTGGGCAAGTCCTTGTATGAGAGCAGGTGACTCCCATGGGTGAGAAGGCAGGGACTGACCGGTACAGCAGATGAGCACGGCAGGCAGGCTGACGGGTGATCCGGGTAGATGGACTGGCAGACACCACGGGTAACTGGCAGGAGCCTCCAGGTAGGTAGGCTGGTAGGCACGGCAGGTAACAAGCAGGATTCTCCAGGTAAGCGGGCTGGTAGGCACGGCAGGTAACTGGTACATTCTCCGGGTAGGCAGACTAGCCTGGCCCATAGACAGACTGGCTGGTTTGGACCGTAGGCGGACTGTCGGGCTGGAGTGGTAGTCAAGCTGGCGGACTGGACTGATAGTCAGGCTGGCGGACAGGACTGGTAGTCAGATTGGCGGACTGGACTGGTAGTCAGGCTGGCGGACAGGACTGGTAGTCAGACTGGCGGACTGGACTGGTAGTCAGGCTGGCGGACTGGACTGGTAGTCAGACTGGCGGACTGGACTGGTAGTCAGGCTAGCAGTGGAACCTGAGGGCTGAAGCAGAGGTAAGTACACAGAGCTACAACCTTGCACGGGCACCTCCATTTTGGAGGAGGTGCTTTTTATATGAGAAGTCCTCCAGCCATTGGCCGGGGACTCCTTAGGACGGCGCGCGCGGACCCTTTAAGAGGGAGGGAGCGCGCGCCCTAAGCACAGCGCACCGGCTCTCCTGCTGCTGCCAGAAGAGCGACAGCAAGGGGGACGCCGATGCTACAGTACCCCCCCTTTACGCCCCCTCTTTTTTAGGCCTGAAAATTTTTTTTTAAGAAGAAGCAGGGCGTGGATGTTCTCCCTGGGTTCCCAAGTTCTCTCCTCTGGGCCAAACCCCTTCCAATCCACCAGAAAAAAGTTTTTTCCTCTTACCCTCTTGGTGGCCAGAATGTTCTCTACCTCATAGACGTCCTCAGCGGAGACCCGAGCTGGGGAGGTATCTGGATCGTCGGAAAAAGAATTAAGAACAACCGGTTTGAGGAGAGATACGTGGAAGGAGTAGGGAATTCGTAAGGTGGCCGGGAGTTTTAACTTGTAGGCCACTGGATTGATTTGCTTGAGGACTTCAAATGGACCGATGAACAGTGGACCCAACTTATAGGAGGGTATTTTGAGACGAACATGTTTGGAGGAGAGCCAAACCTTGTCTCCCGGACAGAATTGAGGCGGATCCAGACGTCTCTTGTCGGCATGTCTCCTCATCCGCTCGGAGGATTGAAGAAGTGCGGATCTAGTGTCCTCCCAAATAGTGGAAAATTCGCTGACCAGAGACTCCGCGGCAGGATTGTCCACTGAAGCGGAGATGGGAAACGGAATCCTTGGGTGTTGACCATAGACCACAAAGAACGGGGACTTGGAAGAAGATTCGCTCTCATGGTTGTTATAGGAGAACTCGGCCCATGGTAGGAGGTCCACCCAATCGGTATGGTGAGCATTGACGAAGTGCCGGAGGAAGCTGGTAAGGATCTGGTTGATACCTTCCACTTGGCCATTGGACTGAGGACGATAAGCAGAGGAGAAATCCAGGGAGACATCCAGCAGCTTACACGTAGATCTCCAGAAGCATGAAGTGAACTGGACCCCCCGATAAGACACAATGTGGAGAGGTAGGCCGTGGAGACAAAAGATGTGATGGATGAAGTCCTTAGCCAGCAGAGATGCAGACGGGAGACCAGGCAGAGGGATGTAGTGGGCCATTTTAGAAAAGCTGTCAGCGACCACCCAAACGACCGTACAACTGGCAGAAACAGGGAGATCAGTAATAAAGTCCATAGCAATGTGTTGCCACGGGGCAGCAGGTACGGGAAGAGGCAGGAGACGGCCGGCTGGAAGATGTCTGGGAACCTTGTTGCGGGCACAGGATGAACAGGCCGTAACAAAGTCTACAACATCCTTGTGCAGGGAAGGCCACCAGTAATGTCGGGTAATGAGCAGGAAGGTCTTCCTCTGGCCAGCATGGCCGGCTAGTTTAGATGAATGACCCCAGTGAAGAACCTTCTTACAATCCGGAACCGCTACAAACGTCTTACCGGGTGGGAGACAAGACAGGTCCAACTGAGCCACATTCATCACTTTGGAGGGATCGATGATGTGCATAGGCTCCTCCTCTTGATCGGAGGACAGGAAGGATCGGGACAAAGCGTCGGCTTTAACATTCTTGTCCGCAGGGCAGTAATGTAGGGTAAAGTTGAAACGGTCGAAGAACAAAGACCACCGGGCCTGACGCGGATTGAGTCTTTGGGCATTTTGCAGATATGCAAGGTTTTTGTGGTCAGTGTAGATGACCACCGGGTGCAGAGCCCCCTCTAGCAGGTAACGCCACTCCTCCAGTGCCAATTTGATGGCTAGCAGTTCTCGGTCTCCTATGGAGTAGTTGCGCTCGGACGAGGAGAAGAGCTTGGAGAAGAAGCCGCAGGTTACCATTCTCCCGGACGGAGATTTCTGGGTGAGCACCGCTCCGGCTCCGGAAGAGGAAGCATCAACCTCCAGAAAGAACTGTTTGTTGCAATCTGGACGGTGCAGCACCAGGGCAGAAGAGAAGGCTTGTTTTAAGGAGAGGAAGGCCTCCTCTGCTTCGGACTGCCATTCCTTAGGATTTGCTCCCTTACGGGTGAGCGCAGAGATGGGTGCAGTCCGGGAAGAGAAATGTGGGATAAAGAGGCGGTAATAGCAAAGCCCAGGAATCGCTGAATCGCCTTCAACCCCTCCGGTTGGGGCCACTTTAAGACGGCAGAGACCTTCTCGGGGTCCATCCGTAGACCAGTCTTAGAGATAATATAGCCCAGGAATGGAAGAGAGGTCTGCTCGAAAAGGCACTTCTCAAATTTTGCGTATAGGCGATTCTGCCTGAACCTAAGCAGGACCTGACGAACATCCCTCCGGTGTGTGGGTAGATCCGGAGAGAAGACCAAGATGTCGTCCAGGTACACCACCACGCATGAATATAAGAGGTCACGGAAGATGTTGTTAACTAGTTCTTGGAAGACGGCTGGAGCATTACAAAGGCCGAAGGGCATCACACGGTATTCATAGTGGCTGTCCCGGGTATTGAATGCCGTCTTCCACTTGTCTCCTTGGCGGATCCGGACCAAGTTATACTGCCCACGAAGATCGAGCTTGGTGAAGATCTTCACGCCTTTAAGGCGGTCAAACAGCTCTGAGATGAGCGGCAGGGGGTATTTGTTTTTGATGGCAATTTGATTGAGTCCCCTATAATCGATACAGGGGCGTAGTTAACCGTCTTTCTTTTTTACGAAGAAGAATCCTGCTCTGGCCGGAGAGGTAGATTTCTGGATAAATCCCCTAGCCAGATTTTCTTCGATATACTCAGACATGGCCCGGGTTTCGGCCTGCGACAAGGGGTAGATACGCCCACGAGGTGGAGAGGCACCGGGTACCAGGTCGATAGGGCGGTCATATGGCCTATGAGGTGGCAGTGTCTCTGCCTCCTTCTTGTCGAAGACATCTGCATAGGACCAGTAAGGTGCCGGTAGACCAGGTAAATTAGCGGAGTAGACGGAGGTCGAGCCAGGTGAACCGGGACCAGGCAGATCTCCTGGCAATCCTGCACCTCACCGGATCGCCAATTCAGAACGGGTTAATGTCTCTGTAGCCAGGGTAGACCTAGCAAAAGGGAGTGAGAGAGTCCGGATAGCACATGAAAGGAGATCCTCTCCGAGTACAGACTTCCCACCTGAAGGGTTACAGGCTCTGTGATGAGCAAGATGGTCACCGGAAGGAGTCTTCCATCCACGGAAGCGACTGCCAATGGTTCAGCCAGACGTTTGGTGGGAATCTGATACTTCTCCACAAGGGACTGAGAAATGAGATTCCCAGCGGCTCCGGAATCCAGGTGGGCGGTTTCAAAGAAGCGGGTCTCTCCACAGGAAATAGAAACGGATAGAGTCAAGGACGGAGAGGATTTACTCTTGCCTAGGACGACCTCTCTGAGCGGTCCTGGACACTGGAGTTTCCCAGCTTCACCGGACAGGAACAGATCAAATGCTCCTTACTACCACAGTAGAAACAGCTCCCCTCGGCTCGGCTTGTTTCTTGGCGAGACTTGACCATCTTGGTCTGGTCGATCTGCATGGGTTTGTGCAAGTGTGCCCTGGGAGTTGCTGGTTGGAAGGCAGAATTCTGGAAAACAGGAGCAAGACGAGGAAATCTTCTCTCCTGGGTAGTCTCCCTAGCTCATTTCAGAAAACGGATGTCAATCCGGATAGCTAGTGACACCAGGTCATCCAGGGTGGCAGGAATGTCCTGGCCGGCTAGCTCGTCCTTGATCCGTCCGGAAAGACCCTCCCAGAAGGTGGACACCAGGGCCTCGTTGTTCCAGGCAAGCTCAGAAGCAAGGGTACGGAACCTTATGGCATACTGACCCACGGTGAGACTCCCTAGGCGGAGACGGAGCAATGAGGAGGCAGTAGAAGTCCTTCGTCCGGGCTCATCGAAGACCTTCCGAAAAGCAGTGAGGAAAGCCGGAAGATCGGACACCAGGGAATCCCCTCTCTCCCATAGAGGGTTTAGCCATGCCAATGCTTCCCTGGTGAGGTGAGACATGATGAACGCCACCTTGGCCCGGTCGGAGGGAAACTGATGTGCCAGGAGTTCAAAGTGCAGGGTGCACTGGTTCAGAAAACCCTGACATAATGCGGGGTCACCACCAAAACGTGGAGGCGCAGAGAGCCGGGTCCAGAGCTGGATGCCATGGCACCAGTAGGCTGAGGCGCCGCCGGAGCTGGTGCCGCTCTGCTCGAGGCGGTCACAGGTGGGACGGACAGCGTGTCCAGGCGAGAGTTGACAGACCGCAGGTAGGTCAGGATGGTTTCTTGTTGGAATCTCTGACGAGAAACCTCCTGGTACAGGTCAGCAAGCGAAGGAGCCTGGGGGCCACCGGGTTCCATGGCTCGTGCAAACTGTTATGGATCTGGGTGGTGGAACCTCTGTGCTGCGGTGCCAGGAGGGACCAGAAGGGCGTAACTAGGTATCAACTCAGACTGACCAAAGTCTCATGGCGGCTCAATCGACTCCTTGAACCAGGGAAGGACCGAGCAGAAGGACCAGGTGCTACTCTGGGCCAGTCCTTTTATGACCGGTACAGCAGATGAGCACGACAGGCAGGCTGATGGGTGACCCGGGTAGATGGACTGGCAGACACCACGGGTAACTGGCAGGAGCCTCCAGGTAGGCAGGCTGGTAGGCACGGCAGGTAACAAGCAGGAGCCTCCAGGTAAGCGGGCTGGTGGGCACGGCAGGTAACTGGTACATTCTCCGGGTAGGCAGACTAGCCTGGCCCATAGACGACTGGTGGGTTTGGACCATAGGCGGACCGTCGGGCTGGAGTGGTAGTCAAGCTGGCGGACAGGACTGTTAGTCAGGCTGGCGGACAGGACTGGTAGTCAGGCTGGCGGACTGGACTGGTAGTCAGGCTTGCAGCGGGACCTGAGGGCTGAAGCAGAGGTAAGTACACAGAGCTACAACCTTGCATGGGCACCTCCATTTTGGAGGAGGTGCCTTTTATATGAGAAGTCCTCCGGCCATTGGCCGGGGACTCCTTAGGATGGCGCGCGCGGCCCCTTAAAGAGGGAGGGAGCGCGCACGCGCCCTAAGCACAGTGCCCAGGAAGCTGCGCGCATCGGCAGCAGCAGCAGCAGGAGAGCCGGAAGAGGCCGAGCCAGGAGCGCGGCGGTAAAGGGGACGGCGTCTCTGCCTGTCAGGAGGCAGAGACGCCGATGCTACAATAACCTCGCTGTCAGGTTATGGGGGACATGTTCTGTGAAGCCGAGAAGTGTCAGAAAGTGGAAACTGTTCTGGTGTCCAATGAGACAAGGGGGTGTACTCACTTATACTGAGCCCTGTATATATAATGTACTGATAATACGGGGGTGTACTCACTTATACTGAGCCCTGTATATATAATGTACTGATAATACAGGGGTGTACTCACTTATACTGAGCCCTGTATATATAATGTACTGGTAATACAGGGGTGTACTCACTTATACTGAGCCCTGTATATATAATGTACTGATAATACAGGGGTGTACTCACTTATACTGAGCCCTGTATATATAATGTACTGATAATACAGGGGTGTACTCACTTATACTGAGCCCTGTATATATAATGTACTGATAATACAGGGATGTACTCACTTATACTGAGCGCTGTATATATAATGTACTGATAATACAGGGGTGTACTCACTTATACTGAGCCCTGTATATATAATGTACTGATAATACAGGGGTGTACTCACTTATACTGAGCGCTGTATATATAATGTACTGATAATACAGGGATGTACTCACTTATACTGAGCGCTGTATATATAATGTACTGATAATACAGGGGTGTACTCACTTATACTGAGCGCTGTATATATAATGTACTGATAATACAGGGGTGTACTCACTTATACTGAGCGCTGTATATATAATGTACTGATAAAACAGGGGTGTACTCACTTATACTGAGCCCTGTATATATAATGTACTGATAATACAGGGGGTGTACTCACTTATACTGAGCCCTGTATATATAATATACTGATAATACAGGGGTGTACTCACTTATACTCAGCCCTGTATATATAATGTACTGATAATACAGGGGTGTACTCACTTATACTGAGCGATGTATATATAATGTACTGATAATACAGGGGTGTACTCACTTATACTGAGCACTGTATATATAATGTACTGATAATACGGGGGTGTACTCACTTATACTGAGCACTGTATATATAATGTACTGATAATGCAGGGGTGTACTCACTTATACTGAGCCCAGTATATATAATGTACTGATAATACAGGGGTGTACTCACTTATACTGAGCGCTGTATATATAATGTACTGATAATACAGGGGTGTACTCACTTATACTGAGCGCTGTATATATAAAGTACTGATAATACAGGGGGTGTACTCACTTATACTGAGCACTGTATATATAATGTACTGATAATGCAGGGGTGTACTCACTTATACTGAGCGATGTATATATAATGTACTGATAATACAGGGGTGTACTCACTTATACTGAGCCCTGTATATATAATGTACTGATAATGCAGGGGTGTACTCACTTATACTGAGCCCAGTATATATAATGTACTGATAATACAGGGGTGTACTCACTTATACTGAGCGCTGTATATATAAAGTACTGATAATACAGGGGGTGTACTCACTTATACTGAGCACTGTATATATAATGTACTGATAATACAGGGGTGTACTCACTTATACTGAGCACTGTATATATAATATACTGATAATACAGGGGTGTACTCACTTATACTGAGCCCTGTATATATAATGTACTGATAATACAGGGGTGTACTCACTTATACTGAGCCCTGTATATATACTGTACTGATAATATGGGGTGTATTCACTTATACTGAGCCCTGTATATATACTGTACTGATAATATGGGGTGTACTCACTTATACTGAGCACTGTATATATAATGTACTGATAATACAGGGGTGTACTCACTTATACTGAGCGCTGTATATATAAAGTACTGATAATACAGGGGGTGTACTCACTTATACTGAGCACTGTATATATAATGTACTGATAATACAGGGGTGTACTCACTTATACTGAGCGCTGTATATATAATGTACTGATAATACAGGGGTGTACTCACTTATACTGAGCACTGTATATATAATGTACTGATAATACAGGGGTGTACTCACTTATACTGAGCCCTGTATATATAATGTACTGATAATACAGGGGTGTACTCACTTATACTGAGCTCTGTATATATAATGTACTGATAATACAGGGGTGTACTCACTTATACTGAGCCCTGTATATATAATGTACTGATAATACAGGGGTGTACTCACTTATACTGAGCACTGTATATATAATATACTGATAATACAGGGGGTGTACTCACTTATACTGAGCGCTGTATATATAATGTGCTGATAATACAGGGGTGTACTCACTTATACTGAGCGCTGTATATGTAATGTACTGATAATACAGGGGGTGTACTCAATTATACTAAGCACTGTATATATAATGTACTGATAATACAGGGGTGTACTCACTTATACTGAGCACTGTATATATAATGTACTGATAATACAGGGGTGTACTCACTTATACTGAGCCCTGTATATATACTGTACTGATAATATGGGGTGTACTCACTTATACTGAGCCCTGTATATATACTGTACTGATAATATGGGGTGTACTCACTTATACTGAGCGCTGTATATATAATGTACTGATAATACAGGAGTGTACTCACTTATACTGAGCCCTGTATATATACTGTACTGATAATATGGGGTGTACTCACTTATACTGAGCTCTGTATATATAATGTACTGATAATACAGGGGTGTACTCACTTATACTGAGCACTGTATATATAATGTACTGATAATACAGGGGTGTACTCACTTATACTGAGCCCTGTATATATAATGTACTGATAATACAGGGGTGTACTCACTTATACTGAGCACTGTATATATAATGTACTGATAATACAGGGGTGTACTCACTTATACTGAGCCCTGTATATATAATGTACTGATAATACAGGGGTGTACTCACTTATACTGAGCGCTGTATATATAATGTACTGATAATACAGGGGTGTACTCACTTAAACTGAGCTCTGTATATATAATGTACTGATAATACAGGGGTGTACTCACTTATACTGAGCACTGTATGTATAATGTACTGATAATACAGGGGTGTACTCACTTATACTGAGAACTGTATATATAATGTACTGATAATACAGGGGTGTACTCACTTATACTGAGCACTGTATATATAATGTACTGATAATACAGGGATGTACTCACTTATACTGAGCGCTGTATATATAATGTACTGATAATACAGGGGTGTACTCACTTATACTGAGCACTGTATATATAATATACTGATAATACAGGGGGTGTACTCACTTATACTGAGCACTGTATATATAATGTACTGATAATTCAGGGATGTACTCACTTATACTGAGCGCTGTATATATAATGTACTGATAATACAGGGGTGTACTCACTTATACTGAGCGCTGTATATATAATGTACTGATAATACAGGGGTGTACTCACTTATACTGAGCGCTGTATATATAATGTACTGATAATACAGGGGTGTACTCACTTATACTGAGCGCTGTATATATAATGTACTGATAATACAGGGATGTACTCACTTATACTGAGCGCTGTATATATAATGTACTGATAATACAGGGGTGTACTCACTTATACTGAGCGCTGTATATATAATGTACTGATAATACAGGGGTGTACTCACTTATACTGAGCACTGTATATATAATATACTGATAATACAGGGGGTGTACTCACTTATACTGAGCACTGTATATATAATGTACTGATAATACAGGGGTGTACTCACTTATACTGAGCCCTGTATATATAATGTACTGATAATACAGAGGTGTACTCACTTATACTGAGCGCTGTATATATAATGTACTGATAATACAGGGGTGTACTCACTTATACTGAGCGCTGTATATATAATGTACTGATAATACAGGGGTGTACTCACTTATACTGAGCACTGTATATATAATATACTGATAATACAGGGGGTGTACTCACTTATACTGAGCCCTGTATATATAATGTACTGATAATACAGGGGGTGTACTCACTTATACTGAGCACTGTATATATAATGTACTGATAATACAGGTGTGTACTCACTTATACTGAGTGCTGTATATATAATGTACTGATAATACAGGGGTGTACTCACTTATACTGAGCACTGTATATATAATGTACTGATAATACAGGGGTGTACTCACTTATACTGAGCGCTGTATATATAATGTACTGATAATACAGGGGTGTACTCACTTTTACTGAGCCCTGTATATATACTGTACTGATAATATGGGGTGTACTCACTTATACTGAGCCCTGTATATATACTGTACTGATAATATGGGGTGTACTCACTTATACTGAGCCCTGTATATATACTGTACTGATAATATGGGGTGTACTCACTTATACTGAGCGCTGTATATATAATGTACTGATAATACAGGGGTGTACTCACTTATACTGAGCTCTGTATATAAAATGTACTGATAATACAGGGGGTGTACTCACTTACACTGAGCCCTGTATATATAATGTACTGATAATACAGGGGTGTACTCACTTATACTGAGCCCTGTATATATACTGTACTGATAATACAGGGGTGTACTCACTTATACTGAGCACTGTATATATAATGTACTGATAATACAGGGATGTACTCACTTATACTGAGCGCTGTATATATAATGTACTGATAATACAGGGGTGTACTCACTTATACTGAGCGCTGTATATATAATGTACTGATAATACAGGGGTGTACTCACTTATACTGAGCGCTGTATATATAATGTACTGATAATACAGGGGTGTACTCACTTATGCTGAGCGCTGTATATATAATGTACTGATAATACAGGGGGTGTACTCACTTACACTGAGCCCTGTATATATAATGTACTGATAATACAGGGGTGTACTCACTTATACTGAGCACTGTATATATAATGTACTGATAATACAGGGGTGTACTCACTTATACTGAGCTCTGTATATAAAATGTACTGATAATACAGGGGGTGTACTCACTTATACTGAGCACTGTATATATAATGTACTGATAATACAGGGGTGTACTCACTTATACTGAGTGCTGTATATATAATGTACTGATAATACAGGGGTGTACTCACTTATACTGAGCCCTGTATATATAATGTACTGATAATACAGGGGGTGTACTCACTTATACTGAGCACTGTATATATAATGTACTGATAATACAGGGGGGTGTACTCACTTATACTGAGCTCTGTATATATAATGTACTGATAATACAGGGGTGTACTCACTTATACCGAGCTCTGTATATATAATGTACTGATAATACAGGTGTGTACTCACTTACACTGAGCCCTGTATATATAACGTACTGATAATACAGGGGTGTACTCACTTATACTGAGCGCTGTATATACAATGTACTGATAATGCAGGGGTGTACTCACTTATACTGAGCCCTGTATATATAATGTACTGATAATACAGGGGTGTACTCACTTATACTGAGCCCTGTATATATAATGTACTGATAATACAGGGGTGTACTCACTTATGCTGAGCGCTGTATATATAATGTACTGATAATACAGGGGTGTACTCACTTATGCTGAGCGCTGTATATATAATGTACTGATAATGCAGGGGTGTACTCACTTATACTGAGCGCTGTATATATAATGTACTGATAATACAGGGGTGTACTCACTTATACTGAGCCCTGTATATATAATGTACTGATAATACAGGGGTGTACTCACTTATACTGAGCCCTGTATATATAATGTACTGATAATACAGGGGTGTAATCACTTATACTGAGAGCTGTATATATAATGTACTGATAATACAGGGGTGTACTCACTTATACTGAGAGCTGTATATATAATGTACTGATAATACAGGGGTGTACTCACTTAAACTGAGCTCTGTATATATAATGTACTGATAATACAGGGGTGTACTCACTTATACTGAGCACTGTATGTATAATGTACTGATAATACAGGGGTGTACTCACTTATACTGAGAACTGTATATATAATGTACTGATAATACAGGGGTGTACTCACTTATACTGAGCACTGTATATATAATGTACTGATAATACAGGGATGTACTCACTTATACTGAGCGCTGTATATATAATGTACTGATAATACAGGGGTGTACTCACTTATACTGAGCACTGTATATATAATATACTGATAATACAGGGGGTGTACTCACTTATACTGAGCACTGTATATATAATGTACTGATAATTCAGGGATGTACTCACTTATACTGAGCGCTGTATATATAATGTACTGATAATACAGGGGTGTACTCACTTATACTGAGCGCTGTATATATAATGTACTGATAATACAGGGGTGTACTCACTTATACTGAGCGCTGTATATATAATGTACTGATAATACAGGGGTGTACTCACTTATACTGAGCGCTGTATATATAATGTACTGATAATACAGGGATGTACTCACTTATACTGAGCGCTGTATATATAATGTACTGATAATACAGGGGTGTACTCACTTATACTGAGCGCTGTATATATAATGTACTGATAATACAGGGGTGTACTCACTTATACTGAGCACTGTATATATAATATACTGATAATACAGGGGGTGTACTCACTTATACTGAGCACTGTATATATAATGTACTGATAATACAGGGGTGTACTCACTTATACTGAGCCCTGTATATATAATGTACTGATAATACAGAGGTGTACTCACTTATACTGAGCGCTGTATATATAATGTACTGATAATACAGGGGTGTACTCACTTATACTGAGCGCTGTATATATAATGTACTGATAATACAGGGGTGTACTCACTTATACTGAGCACTGTATATATAATATACTGATAATACAGGGGGTGTACTCACTTATACTGAGCCCTGTATATATAATGTACTGATAATACAGGGGGTGTACTCACTTATACTGAGCACTGTATATATAATGTACTGATAATACAGGTGTGTACTCACTTATACTGAGTGCTGTATATATAATGTACTGATAATACAGGGGTGTACTCACTTATACTGAGCACTGTATATATAATGTACTGATAATACAGGGGTGTACTCACTTATACTGAGCGCTGTATATATAATGTACTGATAATACAGGGGTGTACTCACTTTTACTGAGCCCTGTATATATACTGTACTGATAATATGGGGTGTACTCACTTATACTGAGCCCTGTATATATACTGTACTGATAATATGGGGTGTACTCACTTATACTGAGCCCTGTATATATACTGTACTGATAATATGGGGTGTACTCACTTATACTGAGCGCTGTATATATAATGTACTGATAATACAGGGGTGTACTCACTTATACTGAGCTCTGTATATAAAATGTACTGATAATACAGGGGGTGTACTCACTTACACTGAGCCCTGTATATATAATGTACTGATAATACAGGGGTGTACTCACTTATACTGAGCCCTGTATATATACTGTACTGATAATACAGGGGTGTACTCACTTATACTGAGCACTGTATATATAATGTACTGATAATACAGGGATGTACTCACTTATACTGAGCGCTGTATATATAATGTACTGATAATACAGGGGTGTACTCACTTATACTGAGCGCTGTATATATAATGTACTGATAATACAGGGGTGTACTCACTTATACTGAGCGCTGTATATATAATGTACTGATAATACAGGGGTGTACTCACTTATGCTGAGCGCTGTATATATAATGTACTGATAATACAGGGGGTGTACTCACTTACACTGAGCCCTGTATATATAATGTACTGATAATACAGGGGTGTACTCACTTATACTGAGCACTGTATATATAATGTACTGATAATACAGGGGTGTACTCACTTATACTGAGCTCTGTATATAAAATGTACTGATAATACAGGGGGTGTACTCACTTATACTGAGCACTGTATATATAATGTACTGATAATACAGGGGTGTACTCACTTATACTGAGCGCTGTATATATAATGTACTGATAATACAGGGGAGTACTCACTTATACTGAGCCCTGTATATATAATGTACTGATAATACAGGGGGTGTACTCACTTATACTGAGCACTGTATATATAATGTACTGATAATACAGGGGGGTGTACTCACTTATACTGAGCTCTGTATATATAATGTACTGATAATACAGGGGTGTACTCACTTATACCGAGCTCTGTATATATAATGTACTGATAATACAGGTGTGTACTCACTTACACTGAGCCCTGTATATATAACGTACTGATAATACAGGGGTGTACTCACTTATACTGAGCGCTGTATATACAATGTACTGATAATGCAGGGGTGTACTCACTTATACTGAGCCCTGTATATATAATGTACTGATAATACAGGGGTGTACTCACTTATACTGAGCCCTGTATATATAATGTACTGATAATACAGGGGTGTACTCACTTATGCTGAGCGCTGTATATATAATGTACTGATAATACAGGGGTGTACTCACTTATGCTGAGCGCTGTATATATAATGTACTGATAATGCAGGGGTGTACTCACTTATACTGAGCGCTGTATATATAATGTACTGATAATACAGGGGTGTACTCACTTATACTGAGCCCTGTATATATAATGTACTGATAATACAGGGGTGTACTCACTTATACTGAGCCCTGTATATATAATGTACTGATAATACAGGGGTGTAATCACTTATACTGAGAGCTGTATATATAATGTACTGATAATACAGGGGTGTACTCACTTATACTGAGAGCTGTATATATAATGTACTGATAATACAGGGGTGTACTCACTTATACTGAGCGCTGTATATATAATGTACTGATAATACAGGGGTGTACTCACTTATACTGAGAGCTGTATATATAATGTACTGATAATACAGGGGTGTACTCACTTATACTGAGCCCTGTATATATAATGTACTGATAATACAGGGGTGTACTCACTTATACTGAGCCCTGTATATATAATGTACTGATAATACAGGGGTGTACTCACTTATGCTGAGCGCTGTATATATACTGTACTGATAATGCAGGGGTGTACTCACTTATACTGAGCGCTGTATATATAATGTACTGATAATACAGGGGTGTATTCACTTATGCTGAGCGCTGTATATATAATGTACTGATAATACAGGGGTGTACTCACTTATACTGAGCGCTGTATATATAATGTACTGATAATACGGGGGTGTACTCACTTATACTGAGCCCTGTATATATAATGTACTGATAATACAGGGGTGTACTCACTTATACTGAGCCCTGTATATATAATGTACTGATAATACAGGGGTGTACTCACTTATACTGAGTGCTGTATATATAATGTACTGATAATACAGGGGTTTACTCACTTATACTGAGCCCTGTATATATAATGTACTGATAATACAGGGGTGTACTCACTTATACTGAGCACTGTATATATGATGTACTGATAATACAGGGGTGTACTCACTTATACTGAGCACTGTATATATAATGTACTGATAATACAGGAGTGTACTCACTTATACTGAGCCCTGTATATATAATGTACTGATAATACAGGGGTGTACTCACTTATACTGAGCGATGTATATATAATGTACTGATAATACAGGGGTGTACTCACTTATACTGAGCACTGTATATATGATGTACTGATAATACAGGGGTGTACTCACTTATACTGAGCCCTGTATATATAATGTACTGATAATACAGGGGTGTACTCACTTATACTGAGCGCTGTATATATAATATACTGATAATACAGGGGTGTACTCACTTATACTGAGCCCTGTATATATAATATACTGATAATACAGGGGTGTACTCACTTATACTGAGCCCTGTATATATAATGTACTGATAATACAGGGGTGTACTCACTTATCCTGAGCACTGTATATATAATATACTGATAATACAGGGGGTGTACTCACTTATACTGAGCACTGTATATATAATGTACTGATAATACAGGGGTGTACTCACTTATACTGAGTGCTGTATATATAATATACTGATAATACAGGGGTGTACTCACTTATACTGAGCGCTGTATATATAATGTACTGATAATACAGGGGTGTACTCACTTATACTGAGCGCTGTATATATAATGTACTGATAATACAGGGGTGTACTCACTTATACTGAGCGCTGTATATATAATGTACTGATAATACAGGGGTGTACTCACTTATACTGAGCTCTGTATATAAAATGTACTGATAATACAGTGGTGTACTCACTTACACTGAGCGCTGTATATATAATGTACTGATAATACAGGGGTGTACTCACTTATACTGAGCGCTGTATATATAATGTACTGATAATACAGGGGTGTACTCACTTATACTGAGCGCTGTATATATAATGTACTGATAATACAGGGGTGTACTCACTTATACTGAGCGCTGTATATATAATGTACTGATAATACAGGGGTGTACTCACTTATACTGAGCGCTGTATATATAATGTACTGATAATACAGGGGGTGTACTCACTTATGCTGAGCGCTGTATATATAATGTACTGATAATACAGGGGTGTACTCACTTATGCTGAGCGCTGTATATATAATGTACTGATAATACAGGGGTGTACTCACTTACACTGAGCCCTGTATATATAATGTACTGATAATACAGGGGTGTACTCACTTATGCTGAGCGCTGTATATATAATGTACTGATAATACAGGGGTGTACTCACTTATGCTGAGCGCTGTATATATAATGTACTGATAATACAGGGGTGTACTCACTTATACTGAGCCCTGTATATATAATGTACTGATAATACAGGGGTGTACTCACTTATACTGAGCACTGTATATATAAAGTACTGATAATACAGGAGTGTACTCACTTATACTGAGCACTGTATATATAATGTACTGATAATACAGGGGTGTACTCACTTATACTGAGCACTGTATATATAATGTACTGATAATACAGGGGTGTACTCACTTATACTGAGCACTGTATATATAATGTACTGATAATACAGGGGTGTACTCACTTATACTGAGCGCTGTATATATAATGTACTGATAATACAGGGGTGTACTCACTTACACTGAGCCCTGTATATATAATGTACTGATAATACAGGGGTGTATTCACTTATACTGAGCACTGTATATATAATGTACTGATAATACAGGGGTGTACTCACTTATACTGAGCACTGTATATATAATGTACTGATAATACAGGGGTGTACTCACTTATACTGAGCCCTGTATATATAATGTACTGATAATACAGGGGTGTATTCACTTATACTGAGCCCTGTATATATACTGTACTGATAATACAGGGGTGTACTCACTTTTACTGAGCCCTGTATATATACTGTACTGATAATATGGGGTGTACTCACTTATACTGAGCCCTGTATATATACTGTACTGATAATATGGGGTGTACTCACTTATACTGAGCGCTGTATATATAATGTACTGATAATACAGGGGTGTACTCACTTATACTGAGCGCTGTATATATAATGTACTGATAATACAGGGGTGTACTCACTTATACTGAGCGCTGTATATATAATGTACTGATAATACAGGGGTGTACTCACTTATACTGAGCGCTGTATATATAATGTACTGATAATACAGGGGTGTACTCACTTATACTGAGCGCTGTATATATAATGTACTGATAATACAGGGGTGTACTCACTTATACTGAGCGCTGTATATATAATGTACTGATAATACAGGGGTGTACTCACTTATACTGAGCGCTGTATATATAATGTACTGATAATACAGGGGGTGTACTCACTTATGCTGAGCGCTGTATATATAATGTACTGATAATACAGGGGTGTACTCACTTATGCTGAGCGCTGTATATATAATGTACTGATAATACAGGGGTGTACTCACTTACACTGAGCCCTGTATATATAATGTACTGATAATACAGGGGTGTATTCACTTATACTGAGCCCTGTATATATACTGTACTGATAATACAGGGGTGTACTCACTTATACTGAGCACTGTATATATAATGTACTGATAATACAGGGGTGTACTCACTTATACTGAGCACTGTATATATAATGTACTGATAATACAGGGGTGTACTCACTTATACTGAGCACTGTATATATAATGTACTGATAATACAGGGGTGTACTCACTTATACTGAGCACTGTATATATAATGTACTGATAATACAGGGGTGTACTCACTTATACTGAGCGCTGTATATATAATGTACTGATAATACAGGGGTGTACTCACTTACACTGAGCCCTGTATATATAATGTACTGATAATACAGGGGTGTATTCACTTATACTGAGCACTGTATATATAATGTACTGATAATACAGGGGTGTACTCACTTATACTGAGCACTGTATATATAATGTACTGATAATACAGGGGTGTACTCACTTATACTGAGCCCTGTATATATAATGTACTGATAATACAGGGGTGTATTCACTTATACTGAGCCCTGTATATATACTGTACTGATAATACAGGGGTGTACTCACTTTTACTGAGCCCTGTATATATACTGTACTGATAATATGGGGTGTACTCACTTATACTGAGCCCTGTATATATACTGTACTGATAATATGGGGTGTACTCACTTATACTGAGCGCTGTATATATAATGTACTGATAATACAGGGGTGTACTCACTTATACTGAGCACTGTATATATAATGTACTGATAATACAGGGGTGTACTCACTTATACTGAGCTCTGTATATATAATGTACTGATAATACAGGGGTGTACTCACTTATACTGAGCTCTGTATATATAATGTACTGATAATACAGGGGTGTACTCACTTATACTGAGCCCTGTATATATAATGTACTGATAATACAGGGGGTGTACTCACTTATACTGAGCACAGTATATATAATGTACTGATAATACAGGGGTGTACTCACTTATACTGAGCTCTGTATATATAATGTACTGATAATACAGGGGTGTACTCACTTATACTGAGCACTGTATATATAATGTACTGATAATACAGGGGTGTACTCACTTATACTGAGCACTGTATATATAATGTACTGATAATACAGGGGTGTACTCACTTATACTGAGCTCTGTATATATAATGTACTGATAATACAGGGGTGTACTCACTTATACTGAGCTCTGTATATATAATGTACTGATAATACAGGGGTGTACTCACTTATACTGAGCACTGTATATATAATGTACTGATAATACAGGGGTGTACTCACTTATACTTAGCGCTGTATATACAATGTACTGATAATATAGGGGTGTACTCACTTATACTGAGCGCTGTATATATAATGTACTGATAATACAGGGGTGTACTCACTTATACTGAGCCCTGTATATATAATGTACTGATAATACAGGGGTGTACTCACTTATACTGAGCGCTGTATATATAATGTACTGATAATACAGGGGTGTACTCACTGATACTGAGCACTGTATATATAATGTACTGATAATACAGGGGTGTACTCACTTATACTGAGCGCTGTGTATATAATGTACTGATAATACAGGGGTGTACTCACTTATACTCAGCGCTGTATATAAAATGTACTGATAATACAGGGGGTGTACTCACTTACACTGAGCCCTGTATATATAATGTACTGATAATACAGGGGTGTACTCACTTATACTGAGCTCTGTATATAAAATGTACTGATAATACAGGGGTGTACTCACTTATACTGAGCGCTGTATATATAATGTACTGATAATACAGGGGTGTACTCACTTATGCTGAGCGCTGTATATATAATGTACTGATAATACAGGGGTGTACTCACTTATGCTGAGCCCTGTATATATAATGTACTGATAATACAGGGGTGTACTCACTTATACTGAGCACTGTATATATAATGTACTGATAATACAGGGGTGTACTCACTTATGCTGAGCACTGTATATATAATGTACTGATAATACAGGGGTGTACTCACTTATCTGAGCACTGTATATATAATGTACTGATAATACAGAGGTGTACTCACTTATGCTGAGCCCTCTATATATAATGTACTGATAATACAGGGGTGTACTCACTTATACTGAGCCCTGTATATATAATATACTGATAATACAGGGATGTACTCACTTATACTGAGCTCTGTATATATAATGTACTGATAATACAGGGGTGTACTCACTTATACTGAGCGCTGTATATATAATGCACTGATAATACAGGGGTGTACTCACTTATACTGAGCCCTGTATATATAATGTACTGATAATACAGGGGTGTACTCACTTATACTGAGCACTGTATATATGATGTACTGATAATACAGGGGTGTACTCACTTATACTGAGCGCTGTATATATAATGTACTGATAATACAGGGGTGTACTCACTTATACTGAGCCCTGTATATATAATGTACTGATAATACAGGGGTGTACTCACTTATACTGAGCACTGTATATATAATGTACTGATAATACAGGGGTGTACTCACTTATACTGAGCACTGTATATATAATGTACTGATAATACAGGGGGTGTACTCACTTATACTGAGCACTGTATATATAATGTACTGATAATACAGGGGTGTACTCACTTATACTGAGCCCTGTATATATAATGTACTGATAATACAGGGGTGTACTCACTTATACTGAGCGATGTATATATAATGTACTGATAATACAGGAGTGTACTCACTTATACTGAGCACTGTATATATAATGTACTGATAATACAGGGGGTGTACTCACTTATACTGAGCTCTGTAAAATGTACTGATAATACAGGGGTGTACTCACTTATACTGAGCACTGTATATATAATGTACTGATAATACAGGTGTGTACTCACTTATACTGAGCGCTGTATATATAATGTACTGATAATACAGGGGTGTACTCACTTATACTGAGCGATGTATATATAATGTACTGATAATACAGGGGTGTACTCACTTATACTGAGCACTGTATATATAATGTACTGATAATACTGGGGTGTACTCACTTATACTGAGCTCTGTATATATAATGTACTGATAATACAGGGGTGTAGTCACTTATACTGAGCTCTGTATATATAATGTACTGATAATACAGGGGTGTAGTCACTTATACTGAGCTCTGTATATATAATGTACTGATAATACAGGGGTGTACTCACTTATACTGAGCCCTGTATATATAATGTACTGATAATACAGGGGGGTGTACTCACTTACACTGAGCACTGTATATATAATGTACTGATAATACAGGGGTGTACTCACTTATACTGAGCACTGTATATATAATGTACTGATAATACTGGGGTGTACTCACTTATACTGTGCTCTGTATATATAATGTACTGATAATACAGGGGTGTAGTCACTTATACTGAGCACTGTATATATAATGTACTGATAATACAGGGGGGTGTACTCACTTATACTGAGCACTGTATATATAATGTACTGATAATACAGGGGTGTACTCACTTATACTGAGCGATGTATATATAATGTACTGATAATACAGGGGGTGTACTCACTTATACTGAGCACTGTATATATAATGTACTGATAATACAGGGGTGTACTCACTTATACTGAGCGCTGTGTATATAATGTACTGATAATACAGGGGTGTACTCACTTATACTGAGCTCTGTTTATATAATGTACTGATAATACAGGGGTGTACTCACTTATACTGAGCGCTGTATATAATGTACTGATAATACAGGGGTGTACTCACTTATACTGAGCGCTGTATATATAATGTACTGATAATACAGGGGTGTACTCACTTATACTGAGCCCTGTATATATAATGTACTGATAATACAGGGGTGTACTCACTTATACTGAGCGCTGTATATATAATGTACTGATAATACAGGGGTGTACTCACTTATACTGAGCGCTGTATATATAATGTACTGATAATACAGCGGTGTACTCACTTATACTGAGCCCTGTATATATACTGTGCTGATAATACAGGGGTGTACTCACTTATACTGAGCGCTGTATATATAATGTACTGATAATACAGGGGTGTACTCACTTATACTGAGCGTTGTATATATAATGTACTGATAATACAGGGGTGTACTCACTTATACTGAGCGCTGTATATATAATGTACTGATAATACAGGGGTGTACTCACTTAAACTGAGCGCTGTGTATATAATGTACTGATAATACAGGGGTGTACTCACTTATATTGAGCGCTGTATATATAATGTACTGATAATACAGGGGTGTACTCACTTATACTGAGCCCTGTATATATAATGTACTGATAATACAGGGGTGTACTCACTTATACTGAGCCCTGTATATATAATGTAATGATAATACAGGGGTGTACTCACTTATACTGAGCTCTGTATATACAATGTACTGATAATACAGGGGTGTACTCACTTATACTGAGCCCTGTATATATAATGTACTGATAATACAGGGGGTGTACTCACTTATACTGAGCCCTGTATATATAATGTAATGATAATACAGCGGTGTACTCACTTATACTGAGCCCTGTATATATAATGTACTGATAATACAGCGGTGTACTCACTTAAACTGAGCGCTGTATATATACTGTACTGATAATACAGGGGTGTACTCACTTATACTGAGCCCTGTATATATAATGTAATGATAATACAGGGGTGTACTCACTTATACTGAGCCCTGTATATATAATGTACTGATAATACAGGGGGTGTACTCACTTATACTGAGCCCTGTATATATAATGTAATGATAATACAGGGGTGTACTCACTTATACTGAGCCCTGTATATATAATGTACTGATAATACAGGGGTGTACTCACTTAAACTGAGCCCTGTATATATAATGTAATGATAATACAGGGGTGTACTCACTTATACTGAGCCCTGTATATATAATGTACTGATAATACAGGGGGTGTACTCACTTATACTGAGCCCTGTATATATAATGTAATGATAATACAGGGGTGTACTCACTTATACTGAGCCCTGTATATATAATGTACTGATAATACAGGGGTGTACTCACTTATACTGAGCCCTGTATATATAATGTAATGATAATACAGGGGTGTACTCACTTATACTGAGCTCTGTATATACAATGTACTGATAATACAGGGGTGTACTCACTTATACTGAGCCCTGTATATATAATGTACTGATAATACAGGGGGTGTACTCACTTATACTGAGCCCTGTATATATAATGTAATGATAATACAGCGGTGTACTCACTTATACTGAGCCCTGTATATATAATGTACTGATAATACAGGGGTGTACTCACTTATACTGAGCCCTGTATATATAATGTACTGATAATACAGCGGTGTACTCACTTAAACTGAGCCCTGTATATATAATGTAATGATAATACAGGGGTGTACTCACTTATACTGAGCCCTGTATATATAATGTACTGATAATACAGGGGGTGTACTCACTTATACTGAGCCCTGTATATATAATGTAATGATAATACAGGGGTGTACTCACTTATACTGAGCCCTGTATATATAATGTACTGATAATACAGGGGTGTACTCACTTAAACTGAGCCCTGTATATATAATGTAATGATAATACAGGGGTGTACTCACTTATACTGAGCCCTGTATATATAATGTACTGATAATACAGGGGGTGTACTCACTTATACTGAGCCCTGTATATATAATGTACTGATAATACAGGGGTGTACTCACTTATACTGAGCCCTGTATATATAATGTAATGATAATACAGGGGTGTACTCACTTATACTGAGCCCTGTATATATAATGTACTGATAATACAGGGGTGTACTCACTTATACTGAGCCCTGTATAGATAATGTAATGATAATACAGGGGTGTACTCACTTATACTGAGCGCTGTATATATAATGTACTGATAATACAGGGGTGTACTCACTTATACTGAGCCCTGTATATATAATGTACTGATAATACAGGAGTGTACTCACTTATACTGAGCCCTGTATATATAATGTACTGATAATACAGGGGTGTACTCACTTATACTGAGCCCTGTATATATAATGTACTGATAATACAGGGGTGTAATCACTTATACTGAGCTCTGTGTATATAATGTACTGATAATACAGGGGTGTACTCACTTATACTGAGCACTGTATATATAATGTACTGATAATACAGGGGTGTACTCACTTATACTGAGCCCTGTATATATAATGTACTGATAATACAGGGGTGTACTCACTTATACTGAGCGCTGTATATATAATGTACTGATAATACAGGGGTGTACTCACTTATACTGAGCTCTGTATATATAATGTACTGATAATACAGGGGTGTAATCACTTATGCTGAGCCCTGTATATATAATGTACTGATAATACAGGTGTGTACTCACTTATACTGAGCCCTGTATATATAATGTACTGATAATACAGGGGTGTACTCACTTATACTGAGCTCTGTGTATATAATGTGCTGATAATACAGGGGTGTAGTCACTTATACTGAGCCCTGTATATATAATGAACTAATAATACAGGGGTGTACTCACTTATACTGAGACCTGTATATATAATGTACTGATAATACAGGGGTGTACTCACTTATACTGAGCACTGTATATATAATGTACTGATAATACAGGGGTGTAGTCACTTATACTGAGCCCTGTATATATAATGAACTGATAATACAGGGGTGTACTCACTTATACTGAGCCCTGTATATATAATGTACTGATAATACAGGGGTGTAATCACTTATACTGAGCCCTGTATATATAATGTACTGATAATACAGGGGTGTACTCACTTATACTGAGCACTGTATATATAATGTACTGATAATACAGGGGTGTACTCACTTATACTGAGCTCTGTATATATAATGTACTGATAATACAGGGGTGTACTCACTTATACTGAGCCCTGTATATATAATGTACTGATAATACAGGGGTGTACTCACTTATACTGAGCACTGTATATATAATGTACTGATAATACAGGGGTGTACTCACTTATACTGAGCGCTGTATATATAATGTACTGATAATACAGGGGTGTACTCACTTATACTGAGCCCTGTATATATAATGTGCTGATAATACAGGGGTGTACTCTCTTATACTGAGCCCTGTATATATAATGTACTGATAATACAGGGGTGTACTCACTTATACTGAGCCCTGTATATATAATGTACTGATAATACAGGGTGTACTCACTTATACTGAGCCCTGTATATATAATGTACTGATAATACAGGGGTGTACTCACTTATACTGAGCCCTGTATATATAATGTACTGATAATACAGCGGTGTACTCACTTAAACTGAGCCCTGTATATATAATGTAATGATAATACAGGGGTGTACTCACTTATACTGAGCCCTGTATATATAATGTACTGATAATACAGGGGGTGTACTCACTTATACTGAGCGTTGTATATATAATGTACTGATAATACAGGGGTGTACTCACTTATACTGAGCGCTGTATATATAATGTACTGATAATACAGGGGTGTACTCACTTAAACTGAGCGCTGTGTATATAATGTACTGATAATACAGGGGTGTACTCACTTATATTGAGCGCTGTATATATAATGTACTGATAATACAGCGGTGTACTCACTTAAACTGAGCCCTGTATATATAATGTAATGATAATACAGGGGTGTACTCACTTATACTGAGCCCTGTATATATAATGTACTGATAATACAGGGGGTGTACTCACTTATACTGAGCGTTGTATATATAATGTACTGATAATACAGGGGTGTACTCACTTATACTGAGCGCTGTATATATAATGTACTGATAATACAGGGGTGTACTCACTTAAACTGAGCGCTGTGTATATAATGTACTGATAATACAGGGGTGTACTCACATATATTGAGCGCTGTATATATAATGTACTGATAATACAGGGGTGTACTCACTTATACTGAGCCCTGTATATATAATGTACTGATAATACAGGAGTGTACTCACTTATACTGAGCCCTGTATATATAATGTACTGATAATACAGGGGTGTACTCACTTATACTGAGCCCTGTATATATAATGTACTGATAATACAGGGGTGTAATCACTTATACTGAGCTCTGTGTATATAATGTACTGATAATACAGGGGTGTACTCACTTATACTGAGCACTGTATATATAATGTACTGATAATACAGGGGTGTACTCACTTATACTGAGCCCTGTATATATAATGTACTGATAATACAGGGGTGTACTCACTTATACTGAGCGCTGTATATATAATGTACTGATAATACAGGGGTGTACTCACTTATACTGAGCTCTGTATATATAATGTACTGATAATACAGGGGTGTAATCACTTATGCTGAGCCCTGTATATATAATGTACTGATAATACAGGTGTGTACTCACTTATACTGAGCCCTGTATATATAATGTACTGATAATACAGGGGTGTACTCACTTATACTGAGCTCTGTGTATATAATGTGCTGATAATACAGGGGTGTAGTCACTTATACTGAGCCCTGTATATATAATGAACTAATAATACAGGGGTGTACTCACTTATACTGAGACCTGTATATATAATGTACTGATAATACAGGGGTGTACTCACTTATACTGAGCACTGTATATATAATGTACTGATAATACAGGGGTGTAGTCACTTATACTGAGCCCTGTATATATAATGAACTGATAATACAGGGGTGTACTCACTTATACTGAGCCCTGTATATATAATGTACTGATAATACAGGGGTGTAATCACTTATACTGAGCCCTGTATATATAATGTACTGATAATACAGGGGTGTACTCACTTATACTGAGCACTGTATATATAATGTACTGATAATACAGGGGTGTACTCACTTATACTGAGCTCTGTATATATAATGTACTGATAATACAGGGGTGTACTCACTTATACTGAGCCCTGTATATATAATGTACTGATAATACAGGGGTGTACTCACTTATACTGAGCACTGTATATATAATGTACTGATAATACAGGGGTGTACTCACTTATACTGAGCGCTGTATATATAATGTACTGATAATACAGGGGTGTACTCACTTATACTGAGCCCTGTATATATAATGTGCTGATAATACAGGGGTGTACTCTCTTATACTGAGCCCTGTATATATAATGTACTGATAATACAGGGGTGTACTCACTTATACTGAGCCCTGTATATATAATGTACTGATAATACAGGGTGTACTCACTTATACTGAGCCCTGTATATATAATGTACTGATAATACAGGGGTGTACTCACTTATACTGAGCCCTGTATATATAATGTACTGATAATACAGGGGTGTACTCACTTATACTGAGCCCTGTATATATAATGTACTGATAATACAGGGTGTACTCACTTATACTGAGCCCTGTATATATAATGTACTGATAATACAGGGGTGTACTCACTTATACTGAGCCCTGTATATATAATGTACTGATAATACAGGGTGTACTCACTTATACTGAGCACTGTATATATAATGTACTGATAATACAGGGGTGTACTCACTTATACTGAGCCCTGTATATATAATGTAATGATAATACAGGGGTGTACTCACTTATACTGAGCCCTGTATATATAATGTACTGATAATACAGGGGGTGTACTCACTTATACTGAGCCCTGTATATATAATGTAATGATAATACAGGGGTGTACTCACTTATACTGAGCCCTGTATATATAATGTACTGATAATACAGGGGTGTACTCACTTAAACTGAGCCCTGTATATATAATGTAATGATAATACAGGGGTGTACTCACTTATACTGAGCCCTGTATATATAATGTACTGATAATACAGGGGGTGTACTCACTTATACTGAGCCCTGTATATATAATGTACTGATAATACAGGGGTGTACTCACTTATACTGAGCCCTGTATATATAATGTAATGATAATACAGGGGTGTACTCACTTATACTGAGCCCTGTATATATAATGTACTGATAATACAGGGGTGTACTCACTTATACTGAGCCCTGTATAGATAATGTAATGATAATACAGGGGTGTACTCACTTATACTGAGCGCTGTATATATAATGTACTGATAATACAGGGGTGTACTCACTTATACTGAGCCCTGTATATATAATGTACTGATAATACAGGAGTGTACTCACTTATACTGAGCCCTGTATATATAATGTACTGATAATACAGGGGTGTACTCACTTATACTGAGCCCTGTATATATAATGTACTGATAATACAGGGGTGTAATCACTTATACTGAGCTCTGTGTATATAATGTACTGATAATACAGGGGTGTACTCACTTATACTGAGCACTGTATATATAATGTACTGATAATACAGGGGTGTACTCACTTATACTGAGCCCTGTATATATAATGTACTGATAATACAGGGGTGTACTCACTTATACTGAGCGCTGTATATATAATGTACTGATAATACAGGGGTGTACTCACTTATACCGAGCTCTGTATATATAATGTACTGATAATACAGGGGTGTAATCACTTATGCTGAGCCCTGTATATATAATGTACTGATAATACAGGGGTGTACTCACTTATACTGAGCCCTGTATATATAATGTACTGATAATACAGGGGTGTACTCACTTATACTGAGCTCTGTGTATATAATGTGCTGATAATACAGGGGTGTAGTCACTTATACTGAGCCCTGTATATATAATGAACTGATAATACAGGGGTGTACTCACTTATACTGAGACCTGTATATATAATGTACTGATAATACAGGGGTGTACTCACTTATACTGAGCACTGTATATATAATGTGCTGATAATACAGGGGTGTACTCACTTATACTGAGCCCTGTATATATAATGAACTGATAATACAGGGGTGTACTCACTTATACTGAGCCCTGTATATATAATGTACTGATAATACAGGGGTGTAATCACTTATACTGAGCCCTGTATATATAATGTACTGATAATACAGGGGTGTACTCACTTATACTGAGCACTGTATATATAATGTACTGATAATACAGGGGTGTACTCACTTATACTGAGCTCTGTATATATAATGTACTGATAATACAGGGGTGTACTCACTTATACTGAGCCCTGTATATATAATGTACTGATAATACAGGGGTGTACTCACTTATACTGAGCACTGTATATATAATGTACTGATAATACAGGGGTGTACTCACTTATACTGAGCGCTGTATATATAATGTACTGATAATACAGGGGTGTACTCACTTATACTGAGCCCTGTATATATAATGTGCTGATAATACAGGGGTGTACTCTCTTATACTGAGCCCTGTATATATAATGTACTGATAATACAGGGGTGTACTCACTTATACTGAGCCCTGTATATATAATGTACTGATAATACAGGGTGTACTCACTTATACTGAGCACTGTATATATAATGTACTGATAATACAGGGGTGTACTCACTTATACTGAGCGCTGTATATATAATGTACTGATAATACAGGGGTGTAGTCACTTATACTGAGCACTGTATATATAATGTACTGATAATACAGGGGTGTACTCACTTATACTGAGCCCTGTATATATAATGTACTGATAATACAGGGGTGTACTCACTTATACTGAGCACTGTATATATAATGAACTGATAATACAGGGGTGTACTCACTTTTACTGAGACCTGTATATATAATGTACTGATAATACAGCGGTGTACTCACTTAAACTGAGCCCTGTATATATAATGTAATGATAATACAGGGGTGTACTCACTTATACTGAGCCCTGTATATATAATGTACTGATAATACAGGGGGTGTACTCACTTATACTGAGCGTTGTATATATAATGTACTGATAATACAGGGGTGTACTCACTTATACTGAGCGCTGTATATATAATGTACTGATAATACAGGGGTGTACTCACTTAAACTGAGCGCTGTGTATATAATGTACTGATAATACAGGGGTGTACTCACATATATTGAGCGCTGTATATATAATGTACTGATAATACAGGGGTGTACTCACTTATACTGAGCCCTGTATATATAATGTACTGATAATACAGGAGTGTACTCACTTATACTGAGCCCTGTATATATAATGTACTGATAATACAGGGGTGTACTCACTTATACTGAGCCCTGTATATATAATGTACTGATAATACAGGGGTGTAATCACTTATACTGAGCTCTGTGTATATAATGTACTGATAATACAGGGGTGTACTCACTTATACTGAGCACTGTATATATAATGTACTGATAATACAGGGGTGTACTCACTTATACTGAGCCCTGTATATATAATGTACTGATAATACAGGGGTGTACTCACTTATACTGAGCGCTGTATATATAATGTACTGATAATACAGGGGTGTACTCACTTATACTGAGCTCTGTATATATAATGTACTGATAATACAGGGGTGTAATCACTTATGCTGAGCCCTGTATATATAATGTACTGATAATACAGGTGTGTACTCACTTATACTGAGCCCTGTATATATAATGTACTGATAATACAGGGGTGTACTCACTTATACTGAGCTCTGTGTATATAATGTGCTGATAATACAGGGGTGTAGTCACTTATACTGAGCCCTGTATATATAATGAACTAATAATACAGGGGTGTACTCACTTATACTGAGACCTGTATATATAATGTACTGATAATACAGGGGTGTACTCACTTATACTGAGCACTGTATATATAATGTACTGATAATACAGGGGTGTAGTCACTTATACTGAGCCCTGTATATATAATGAACTGATAATACAGGGGTGTACTCACTTATACTGAGCCCTGTATATATAATGTACTGATAATACAGGGGTGTAATCACTTATACTGAGCCCTGTATATATAATGTACTGATAATACAGGGGTGTACTCACTTATACTGAGCACTGTATATATAATGTACTGATAATACAGGGGTGTACTCACTTATACTGAGCTCTGTATATATAATGTACTGATAATACAGGGGTGTACTCACTTATACTGAGCCCTGTATATATAATGTACTGATAATACAGGGGTGTACTCACTTATACTGAGCACTGTATATATAATGTACTGATAATACAGGGGTGTACTCACTTATACTGAGCGCTGTATATATAATGTACTGATAATACAGGGGTGTACTCACTTATACTGAGCCCTGTATATATAATGTGCTGATAATACAGGGGTGTACTCTCTTATACTGAGCCCTGTATATATAATGTACTGATAATACAGGGGTGTACTCACTTATACTGAGCCCTGTATATATAATGTACTGATAATACAGGGTGTACTCACTTATACTGAGCCCTGTATATATAATGTACTGATAATACAGGGGTGTACTCACTTATACTGAGCCCTGTATATATAATGTACTGATAATACAGGGGTGTACTCACTTATACTGAGCCCTGTATATATAATGTACTGATAATACAGGGTGTACTCACTTATACTGAGCCCTGTATATATAATGTACTGATAATACAGGGGTGTACTCACTTATACTGAGCCCTGTATATATAATGTACTGATAATACAGGGTGTACTCACTTATACTGAGCACTGTATATATAATGTACTGATAATACAGGGGTGTACTCACTTATACTGAGCCCTGTATATATAATGTAATGATAATACAGGGGTGTACTCACTTATACTGAGCCCTGTATATATAATGTACTGATAATACAGGGGGTGTACTCACTTATACTGAGCCCTGTATATATAATGTAATGATAATACAGGGGTGTACTCACTTATACTGAGCCCTGTATATATAATGTACTGATAATACAGGGGTGTACTCACTTAAACTGAGCCCTGTATATATAATGTAATGATAATACAGGGGTGTACTCACTTATACTGAGCCCTGTATATATAATGTACTGATAATACAGGGGGTGTACTCACTTATACTGAGCCCTGTATATATAATGTACTGATAATACAGGGGTGTACTCACTTATACTGAGCCCTGTATATATAATGTAATGATAATACAGGGGTGTACTCACTTATACTGAGCCCTGTATATATAATGTACTGATAATACAGGGGTGTACTCACTTATACTGAGCCCTGTATAGATAATGTAATGATAATACAGGGGTGTACTCACTTATACTGAGCGCTGTATATATAATGTACTGATAATACAGGGGTGTACTCACTTATACTGAGCCCTGTATATATAATGTACTGATAATACAGGAGTGTACTCACTTATACTGAGCCCTGTATATATAATGTACTGATAATACAGGGGTGTACTCACTTATACTGAGCCCTGTATATATAATGTACTGATAATACAGGGGTGTAATCACTTATACTGAGCACTGTATATATAATGTACTGATAATACAGGGGTGTACTCACTTATACTGAGCCCTGTATATATAATGTACTGATAATACAGGGGTGTACTCACTTATACTGAGCTCTGTGTATATAATGTACTGATAATACAGGGGTGTACTCACTTATACTGAGCACTGTATATATAATGTACTGATAATACAGGGGTGTACTCACTTATACTGAGCCCTGTATATATAATGTACTGATAATACAGGGGTGTACTCACTTATACTGAGCGCTGTATATATAATGTACTGATAATACAGGGGTGTACTCACTTATACTGAGCTCTGTATATATAATGTACTGATAATACAGGGGTGTAATCACTTATGCTGAGCCCTGTATATATAATGTACTGATAATACAGGGGTGTACTCACTTATACTGAGCCCTGTATATATAATGTACTGATAATACAGGGGTGTACTCACTTATACTGAGCTCTGTGTATATAATGTGCTGATAATACAGGGGTGTAGTCACTTATACTGAGCCCTGTATATATAATGAACTGATAATACAGGGGTGTACTCACTTATACTGAGACCTGTATATATAATGTACTGATAATACAGGGGTGTACTCACTTATACTGAGCACTGTATATATAATGTGCTGATAATACAGGGGTGTACTCACTTATACTGAGCCCTGTATATATAATGAACTGATAATACAGGGGTGTACTCACTTATACTGAGCCCTGTATATATAATGTACTGATAATACAGGGGTGTAATCACTTATACTGAGCCCTGTATATATAATGTACTGATAATACAGGGGTGTACTCACTTATACTGAGCACTGTATATATAATGTACTGATAATACAGGGGTGTACTCACTTATACTGAGCTCTGTATATATAATGTACTGATAATACAGGGGTGTACTCACTTATACTGAGCCCTGTATATATAATGTACTGATAATACAGGGGTGTACTCACTTATACTGAGCACTGTATATATAATGTACTGATAATACAGGGGTGTACTCACTTATACTGAGCGCTGTATATATAATGTACTGATAATACAGGGGTGTACTCACTTATACTGAGCCCTGTATATATAATGTGCTGATAATACAGGGGTGTACTCTCTTATACTGAGCCCTGTATATATAATGTACTGATAATACAGGGGTGTACTCACTTATACTGAGCCCTGTATATATAATGTACTGATAATACAGGGTGTACTCACTTATACTGAGCACTGTATATATAATGTACTGATAATACAGGGGTGTACTCACTTATACTGAGCGCTGTATATATAATGTACTGATAATACAGGGGTGTAGTCACTTATACTGAGCACTGTATATATAATGTACTGATAATACAGGGGTGTACTCACTTATACTGAGCCCTGTATATATAATGTACTGATAATACAGGGGTGTACTCACTTATACTGAGCACTGTATATATAATGAACTGATAATACAGGGGTGTACTCACTTTTACTGAGACCTGTATATATAATGTACTGATAATACAGGGGTGTACTCACTTATACTGAGCACTGTATATATAATGTACTGATAATAAAGGGGTGTACTCACTTATACTGAGCCCTGTATATATAATGTACTGATAATACAGGGGTGTACTCACTTATACTGAGCCCTGTATATATAATGTACTGATAATACAGGGGTGTACTCACTTATACTGAGCGATGTATATATAATGTACTGATAATACAGGGGTGTAATCACTTATACTGAGCGCTGTATATATAATGTACTGATAATACAGGGGTGTAATCACTTATACTGAGCCCTGTATATATAATGTTCTGATAATACAGGGGTGTACTCACTTATACTGAGCACTGTATATATAATGTACTGATAATACAGGGGTGTACTCACTTATACTGAGCCCTGTATATATAATGTTCTGATAATACAGGGGTGTACTCACTTATACTGAGCACTGTATATATAATGTACTGATAATACAGGGGTGTACTCACTTATGCTGAGCCCTGTATATATAATGTACTGATAATACAGGGGTGTACTCACTGATACTGAGACCTGTATATATAATGTACTGATAATACGGGGGTGTACTCACTTATACTGAGCGCTGTATATATAATGTACTGATAATACAGGGGTGTACTCACTTATGCTGAGCCCTGTATATATAATGTACTGATAATACAGGGGTGTACTCACTTATGCTGAGCCCTGTATATATAATGTACTGATAATACAGGGGTGTACTCACTTATACTGAGCCCTGTATATATAATGTGCTGATAATACAGGGGTGTACTCACTTATACTGAGCCCTGTATATATAATGTACTGATAATACAGGGGTGTACTCACTTATACTGAGCTCTGTATATATACTGTACTGATAATACAGGGGTGTACTCACTTATACTGAGCCCTGTATATATAATGTACTGATAATACAGGGGTGTACTCACTTATACTGAGCTCTGTTTATATAATGTACTGATAATACAGGGGTGTACTCACTTATACTGAGCACTGTATATATAATGTACTGATAATACAGGGGTGTACTCTCTTATACTGAGACCTGTATATATAATGTACTGATAATACAGGGGTGTACTTACTTATGCTGAGCCCTGTATATATAATTTACTGATAATACAGGGGTGTACTCACTTATACTGAGCACTGTATATGTAAGAATGTGTACTTGTATATGGTACTGGTATCTATAGGTGATATATGGCTATATACCGGTGTACAGTACCTATAGTTGATATATGGCTATATACCGGTATACAGTAGCTATAGGTGATATATGGCTATATACCGGTGTACAGTACCTATAGATAATATATGGCTATATACCGGTGTACAGTAGCTATAGGTGATATATGACTATATACCGGTGTACAGTACCTATAGGTGATATATGGCTATATACCGGTGTACAGTACCTATAGATTATATATGGCTATATACCGGTGTACAGTAGCTATAGGTGATATATGGCTATATACCGGTGTACAGTACCTATAGGTGATATATGGCTATATACCGGTGTACAGTACCTATAGATTATATATGGCTATATACCGGTGTACAGTACCTATAGATGATATATGGCTATATACCGGTGTACAATACCTATAGGTGACATATGGCTATATACCAGTGTACAGTACCTATAGATGATATATGGCTATATACCGGTGTACAGTACCTATAGATGATATATGGCTATATACCGGTGTACAGTACCTATAGATTATATATGGCTATATACCGGTGTACAGTAGCTATAGGTGATATATGGCTATATACCGGTGTACAGTACCTATAGGTGATATATGGCTATATACCGGTGTACAGTACCTATAGATTATAAATGGCTATATACCGGTGTACAGTACCTATAGATGATATATGGCTATATACCGGTGTACAATACCTATAGGTGACATATGGCTATATACCAGTGTACAGCACCTATAGGTGATAGATGGCTATATAACGGTGTACAGTACCTATAGGTGATATATGGCTATATAACGGTGTACAGTACCTATAGGTGATATATGGCTATATACCGGTGTACAGTACCTATAGATGATGTATGGCTATATACCGGTGTACAATACCTATAGGTGATATATGGCTATATACCAGTGTACAGTACCTATAGATGATATTTGGCTATATACCTGTGTACAGTACCTATAGATGATACATGGCTATATACCGGTGTACAGTACCTATAGATGATGTATGGCTATATACCGGTGTACAATACCTATAGATGATATATGGCTATATACCAGTGTGCAGTACCTATAGATGATGTATGGCTATATACCGGTGTACAGTACCTATAGATAATATATGGCTATATACCGGTGTGCAGTACCTATAGATGATATATGGCTATATACCAGTGTACAGTACCTATAGGTGATGTATGGCTATATACCAGTGTACAATACCTATAGATGATATATGGCTATATACCGGTGTACAGTACCTATAGGTGATATATGGCTATATACCGGTGTACAGCACCTATAGATGATATATGACTATATACCGGTGTACAGTACCTATAGATGATATATGGCTATATACCGGTGTACAGCACCTATAGGTGATGTATGGCTATATACCGGTGTACAGTACCTATAGATGATATATGGCTATATACCGGTGCACAGTACCTATAGGTGATATATGGCTATATACCGGTGTACAGTACCTATGGGTGATATATGGCTATATACCGGTGTACAGCACCTATAGATGATATATGGCTATATACCGGTTTACAATATCTATAGATGATATATGGCTATATACAGGTGTGCAGTTCCTATAGGTGATGTATGGCTATATACCGGTGTACAGTACCTATAGGTGATATATGGCTATATACCGGTGTACAGTACCTATAGATAATATATGGCTATATACCGGTGTGCAGTACCTATAGATGATATATGGCTATATACCGGTGTGCAGTACCTATAGGTGATGTATGGCTATATACCGGTGTACAGTACCTATAGGTGATGTATGGCTATATACCAGTGTACAATACCTATAGATGATATATGGCTATATACCGGTGTACAGTACCTATAGGTGATATATGGCTATATACCGGTGTACAGCACCTATAGATGATATATGACTATATACCGGTGTACAGTACCTATAGATGATATATGGCTATATACCGGTGTACAGCACCTATAGGTGATGTATGGCTATATACCGGTGTACAGTACCTATAGATGATATATGGCTATATACCGGTGCACAGTACCTATAGGTGATATATGGCTATATACCGGTGTACAGTACCTATGGGTGATATATGGCTATATACCGGTGTACAGTACCTATAGGTGATATATGGCTATATACCGGTGTACAGCACCTATAGATGATATATGGCTATATACCGGTTTACAATATCTATAGATGATATATGGCTATATACCGGTGTGCAGTTCCTATAGGTGATGTATGGCTATATACCGGTGTACAGTACCTATAGATAATATATGGCTATATACCGGTGTGCAGTACCTATAGATGATATATGGCTATATACCGGTGTGCAGTACCTATAGGTGATGTATGGCTATATACCAGTGTACAGTGCCTATAGATGATATATGGCTGTATACCGGTGTGCAGTACCTATAGATGATATATGGCTATATACCGGTGTACAGTACCTATAGATGATGTATGGCTATATACCGGTGTACAGTACCTATAGGTGATATATGGCTATATACCGGTGTACAGCACCTATAGGTGATGTATGGCTATATACCGGTGTACAGTACCTATAGGTGATATATGGCTATATACCGGTGTACAGTACCAATAGATGATGTATGGCTATATACCGGTGTACAATACCTATAGGTGATATATGGCTATATACCAGTGTACAGTACCTATAGATGATATTTGGCTATATACCTGTGTACAGTACCTATAGATGATACATGGCTATATACCGGTGTACAGTACCTATAGATGATGTATGGCTATATACCGGTGTACAATACCTATAGATGATATATGGCTATATACCAGTGTGCAGTACCTATAGATGATGTATGGCTATATACCGGTGTACAGTACCTATAGATAATATATGGCTATATACCGGTGTGCAGTACCTATAGATGATATATGGCTATATACCAGTGTACAGTACCTATAGGTGATGTATGGCTATATACCAGTGTACAATACCTATAGATGATATATGGTTATATACCGGTGTACAGTACCTATAGGTGATATATGGCTATATACCGGTGTACAGCACCTATAGATGATATATGACTATATACCGGTGTACAGTACCTATAGATGATATATGGCTATATACCAGTGTACAGCACCTATAGGTGATGTATGGCTATATACCGGTGTACAGTACCTATAGATGATATATGGCTATATACCGGTGCACAGTACCTATAGGTGATATATGGCTATATACCGGTGTACAGTACCTATGGGTGATATATGGCTATATACCGGTGTACAGTACCTATAGGTGATATATGGCTATATACCGGTGTACAGCACCTATAGATGATATATGGCTATATACCGGTTTACAATATCTATAGATGATATATGGCTATATACAGGTGTGCAGTTCCTATAGGTGATGTATGGCTATATACCGGTGTACAGTACCTATAGGTGATATATGGCTATATACCGGTGTACAGTACCTATAGATAATATATGGCTATATACCGGTGTGCAGTACCTATAGATGATATATGGCTATATACCGGTGTGCAGTACCTATAGGTGATGTATGGCTATATACCGGTGTACAGTACCTATAGGTGATGTATGGCTATATACCAGTGTACAATACCTATAGATGATATATGGCTATATACCGGTGTACAGTACCTATAGGTGATATATGGCTATATACCGGTGTACAGCACCTATAGATGATATATGACTATATACCGGTGTACAGTACCTATAGATGATATATGGCTATATACCGGTGTACAGCACCTATAGGTGATGTATGGCTATATACCGGTGTACAGTACCTATAGATGATATATGGCTATATACCGGTGCACAGTACCTATAGGTGATATATGGCTATATACCGGTTTACAGTACCTATGGGTGATATATGGCTATATACCGGTGTACAGTACCTATAGGTGATATATGGCTATATACCGGTGTACAGCACCTATAGATGATATATGGCTATATACCGGTTTACAATATCTATAGATGATATATGGCTATATACCGGTGTGCAGTTCCTATAGGTGATGTATGGCTATATACCGGTGTACAGTACCTATAGATAATATATGGCTATATACCGGTGTGCAGTACCTATAGATGATATATGGCTATATACCGGTGTGCAGTACCTATAGGTGATGTATGGCTATATACCAGTGTACAGTGCCTATAGATGATATATGGCTATATACCGGTGTGCAGTACCTATAGATGATATATGGCTATATACCGGTGTACAGTACCTATAGATGATGTATGGCTATATACCGGTGTACAGTACCTATAGGTGATATATGGCTATATACCGGTGTACAGCACCTATAGGTGATGTATGGCTATATACCGGTGTACAGTACCTATAGATGATATATGGCTATATACCGGTGTACAGTACCTATAGGTGATGTATGGCTATATACCGGTGCACAGTAACTATAGATGATATATGGCTATATACCGGTGTACAGTGCCTATGGGTGATGTATGGCTATATACCGGTGTACAGTACCTATAGGTGATATATGGCTATATACCGGTGTACAGCACCTATAGGTGATATATGGCTATATACCGGTGTACAGTACCTATAGGTGATATATGGCTATATACCGGTGTACAGCACCTATAGGTGATATATGGCTATATACCGGTGTACAGTACCTATAGATGATATATGGCTATATACCGGTGTACAGTACCTATAGGTGATATATGGCTATATACCGGTGTACAGTACCTATAGGTGATATATGGCTATATACCTGTGTACAGTACCTATAGGTGATATATGGTATATACCGGTGTACAGTACCTATAGGTGATATATGGCTATATACCGATGTACAGTACCTATAGGTGATATATGGCTATATACCGGTGTACAGCACCTATAGGTGATATATGGCTATATACCGGTGTACAGTACCTATAGATGATAAATGACTATATACCCGTGTGCAGTACCTATAGGTGATATATGGCTATATACCGGTGTACAGTACCTATAGGTGATATATGGCTATATACCGGTGTACAGTACATATAGGTGATATATGGCTATATACCGGTGTACAGCACCTATAGATGATATATGTCTATATACCGGTGTACAGTACCTATAGGTGATATATGGCTATATACCGGTGTACAGCACCTATAGATGATATATGGCTATATACCGGTGTACATTACCTATAGGTGATATATTGCTATATACCGGTGTACAGCACCTATAGATGATATATGGCTATATACCGGTGTACAGTACCTATAGGTGATATATGGCTATATACCGGTGTACAGTACCTATAGATGATATATGGCTATATACCGGTGTGCAGTACCTATAGGTGATATATGGCTATATACCGGTGTACAGTACCTATAGGTGATATATGGCTATATAGCGGTGTACAGTACCTATAGGTGATATATGGCTATATACCGGTGTACAGTACCTATAGGTGATATATGGCTATATACCCGTGTGCAGTACCTATAGGTGATATATGGCTATATACCCGTGTGCAGTACCTATAGGTGATATCTGGCTATATACCGGTGTACAGTACCTATAGGTGATATATGGCTATATACCGGTGTACAGCACCTATAGATGATATATGGCTATATACCGGTGTACAGTACCTATAGGTGATATATGGCTATATACCGGTGTACAGCACCTATAGATGATATATGGCTATATACCGGTGTACAGTACCTATAGATGATATATGGCTATATACCGGTGTACAGTACCTATAGATGATATATGGCTATATACCGGTGTACAGTACCTATAGGTGATATATGGCTATATACCGGTGTACAGCACCTATAGATGATATATGGCTATATACCGGTGTACAGCACCTATAGATGATATATGGCTATATACCGGTGTACAGTACCTATAGGTGATATATGGCTATATACCGGTGTACAGCACCTATAGGTGATATATGGCTATATACCGGTGTACAGTACCTATAGGTGATATATGGCTATTTACCGGTGTACAGCACCTATAGATGATATATGGCTATATACCGGTGTACAGTACCTATAGGTGATATATGGCTATATACCGGTGTACACAACCTATAGATGATATATGGCTATATACCGGTGTACAGTACCTATAGGTGATATATGGCTATATACCGGTGTACAGTACCTATAGGTGATATATAGCTATATACCGGTGTACAGTACCTATAGGTGATATATGGCTATATACCGGTGTACTGTACCCATAGGTGATATATGGCTATATACCGGTGTACAGTACCTATAGGTGATATATGGCTATATACCGGTGTGCTGTACCTATAGGTGATATATGGCTATATACCGGTGTACAGTACCTATAGATAATATATGGCTATATACCAGTGTACAGTACCTATAGGTGATATATGGCTATATACCGGTGTACAGTACCTATAGATGATATATGGCTATATACCGGTGTACAGTACCTATAGGTGATATATGGCTATATACCGGTGTACAGCACCTATAGATGATATATGGCTATATACCGGTGTACAGTACCTATAGGTGATATATGGCTATATACCGGTGTACAGTACCTATAGATGATATATGGCTATATACCGGTGTGCAGTACCTATAGGTGATATATGGCTATATACCGGTGTACAGTACCTATAGGTGATATATGGCTATATAGCGGTGTACAGTACCTATAGGTGATATATGGCTATATAGCGGTGTACAGTACCTATAGATGATAAATGACTATATACCCGTGTGCCGTACCTATAGGTGATATATGGCTATATACCGGTGTACAGTACCTATAGGTGATATATGGCTATATACCGGTGTACAGTACCTATAGGTGATATATGGCTATATACCGGTGTACAGCACCTATAGATGATATATGGCTATATACCGGTGTACAGTACCTATAGGTGATATATGGCTATATACCGGTGTACAGCACCTATAGATGATATATGGCTATATACCGGTGTACAGCACCTATAGGTGATATATGGCTATATACCGGTGTACAGCACCTATAGATGATATATGGCTATATACCGGTGTACAGTACCTATAGGTGATATATGGCTATATACCGGTGTACAGTACCTATAGGTGATATATGGCTATATACCGGTGTACAGTACCTATAGGTGATATATGGCTATATACCGGTGTACAGTACCTATAGATGATATATGGCTATATACCGGTGTACAGTACCTATAGGTGATACATGGCTATATACTGGTGACAGCACCTAACGTTTACACCTCCCTCTTTTCTCCTTGCAGGTATCCCACGCCTCATTGCTCTTTGCCGCCACCCAGAGGAGAGGTTCAGCAGTGACGCCGTCCTTGTGGCCTGTCTGGTAATTTCCATATTCCCTCTAAAAACCTTTGAAAACTCTCCCGCGCCCTCTGTAACTCCTGCCGGTCCGGTCTATCTCGCCGTCCTCCTGCTCTAATTGACATGGCCGACGCCTCCTGCATCATCCACATAACCAGGCGAAACCTCGCGCCGGCGCCTTAAACATAAGGGCGCAGAACCTTTAACAAGAAGGGACGTTTTCACTTGTTTTATCGCCTCTTGCTCCGAGAGACAGAACTTTTTTATGTTTCTGTCCAGCAAATGAGGTGAAATTGCTCCAGTACAGCAGAGAAATGAGGGAGTGTGCCGCTGTGACTGCGGATTAGCAGAGCAGATCTTGGGCAGGAGCCTCCCGTTGCTAGTCAGTGCTGGTCAGGCCCACCGGAGGATTCTCCAGCTCCCCGATGGGCGGTCCCAGCCTGTTTGTGTGTAAACATGGAGTTTCTTACATGTAAACACGAGATGAGAACCTCTGGAAGATTCCTTGTGCCAGTCTGGGCTTTTCGCCTGGATGTGGCTGAGCCCATAGCCTGTTGCAGAGTTCAGCTTTCAGCAGAATCATCAGCGCTCAGTCATTGTGGGAGAATGAACCGCTCTACTAGGGGCATACAGCGGCCATCACCTCCATCATCACAGCCGGGAGAATTACAGGAAGAGCAAGGACAAAGCACCTAGAGAGGTCACACAGCGCAGCATTACCAAAGCACAGCAAATAATACAGCGCCAAACACGACGGCGTCTGCTGAACAGGTATAACAGCATAAGCCTGCAGCTGTTGTATCCCATAATAATAAAGTGCAGTAACCGCAGGATAGAACAGTGCAGGAGCTGATGTCTTATTACAGTACAGAAGTGATAGAAAAGGAGCAGCCAGTATCAGTCGTCTCATGCCTAATAGCAGGCTGATAACAGGGAGCAATAGATTGCCTTCCTCAAGCTCAATCAGCTCCGTTTTTTAATGGGATTACATGGGCAGATCGCGGTTAATGATATGACTGAGCGATCTGCAATTGATCTATAATAGACCGCTCCGTGCACACAAGCCGCCAATGCTCTCGGCAGCACATACTGGTTACACAGGACAATGCGCTGCCGAGAACGACAATATTTTCCACTGTATTTTCCACCAATAACGAGCGTTTTTCTCCTTCATTGGGTGATCGGCGCCTGTTTACACGGAAAGAGGATGATAATTTGAGAGTCATTAAGGACGCTCGTGCTAATAATATGCAGTGTAAATGCAGCTGCACGCTCGGCCCCCGGCGTCAGTTACCGCTTTCTTCATCTCATATGATGTATATCCTCATATTAACCCTTTGTCATCCTGATTTTCCAGGCTGCACTGCGGAGACTGGCGATTGCTTGTCCTGGAGGAATTGATGACTCTGATCTGCAACAATTGGTGAAACCGCGACTTGTGGACTCTTTTCTACTGTGTTCCAATATGGAGGAAAGCTTTGTGTAGCAGACGCTAAAAATATGTGCCCCCCCATCCCCGCACGGAAAAGGTTTATTATCATGGTGGACACAGAAATTATAAAGTGCCAGTCACAGCTCCAGGCGTCCCACTCAGAAGACCGCGCGTCCCGCACAGAAAACCCCGCGTCCCGCACAGAAGACCCCGCGTCCCGCACAGAAGACCCCACGTCCCCCACAGAAGATCCCGCGTCCCGCTCAGTAGACGCCGCATCCAGCACAGAAGACCCCGCGTCCCACACAGAAGACCCCACGTCCTGCACAGAAGACCCCGCGTCTTGCACAGAAGACCCCGCGTCCCGCACAGAAGACCTCGCTTCCCGCACAGAAGACCCCGTGTCCCGCTCAGTAGACCCCGCGTCCCGCACAGAAGACCCCGCGTCCCGCACAGAAGACCCCGCGTCCCGCACAGAAGATCCCTCGTCCCGCTCAGTAGACGCCGCATCCCTCACAGAAGATCCTGCGTCCCACACAGTAGATCCCGCATCCCGCACAGAAGATCCCGCGTCCCGCACAGAAGATCCCGCGTGCCGCACAGAAGATCCCGCATCCCGAACAGAAGATCCCGCGTCCCGCACAGTAGATCCCGTGTCCCGCACAGAAGATCCCGCATCCCGCACAGAAGACCCCGCATCCCGCACAGAAGACCCCGCGTCCCGCACAGAAGATCCCGCGTCCCGCACAGTAGATCCCGCGTTCCGCACAGAAGACCCCGCGTCCTGCACAGAAGACCCTGTGTCTTGCACAGAAGACCCCGCGTGCCGCACCGAAGATCCCGCATCCCGAACAGAAGACCCCACTTCCCGAACAGAAGACCCCACTTCCCGTACAGAAGACCCTACGTCCTGCACAGAAGACCTCGCGTCTCGCAGATTTCAGCCATCTCTATAGTTTGGACATGTGGGTGTCGCCCGGTGCAGTAAACGCCCCAATAATCCACGTTTCGTACGTTGAGGGTTTTTTTTACAGCTCATTTCCTCTTTTGTATCTGATATTTTGATGCATTTCTATACAGCATGAAATAATATATAAAAGACAAACTTTTATAATAAAAGTGAAACCAGAACCGAAAACGCCGCGTCTGAGAGTTTATAACCCGATTACAGTGCGGCTATGAGGAGCCCCAGATCCCAGGCTGAGACGTGATTGGCTGAAGCTGAGGCTGCGCTACTATCCACACCATTGTCCACAATCATGGATTCCTTATTATATTACTCTGTTCATTGGGTCAACAATTATAGAGTCAGATAGGAAATTACACACAGTGCATTGATCAGAAGTGATTCCAGCGATCAGCCGCGACCTGTAGCTCAGCCTGGTAGTAAGTGTTCAGTTTCCCTGCAGCGCCACCACAGGAAAAATGAAGCATTACACAGCAACCATGTCACGTCTGTGTAATGCAGGACAGGATGAGTTCTCTGAAGGACGACGTCCTTTATAAAAAGTCTCAAATACACTCATAATTCTAGACAGAAGTGGTTATGTACATTTATCAAACTTCGTGCAACACTGGCTTTGTGCAAAACCGTCAAAAACTCCCCTCATTATAAATTCCCCCCATGATGCTGAAAAATTCCTCCACAACGCCGGCTACTAGGGAAGTTGCCGATTACCGCCTTGTAAAGCATAATCCATTTCTAGCAGCAGAAATAATGATACAGAATAAAGGAAGCGGGGGCAGGTCCTTGCCACTGTACAGGAAGTGGGGGCAGGTCCTTGTCTCTCTACAGGAAGCGGGGGCAGGTCCTTGCCACTGTACAGGAAGTGGGGGCAGGTCCTTGTCTCTCTACAGGAAGCGGGGGCAGGTCCTTGTCTCTGTACAGGATGTGGGGGCAGGTCCTTGTCTCTGTACAGGAAGTGGGGGGCGGGACCTTGTCTCTCTACAGGAAACACATCCGGGTCCTTGTCTCTCTATGAGGAAGCGGGGGCTGGTTCTTTTCTCTCTGCAGGAAGCGGGGGCTGATCCTTGTCTCTCTACAGGAAGCGGGGGCGGGTCCTTCTATCTCTATGGTTAGCGAGAGTGGGTCCTTCTAGCTCTACAGGTTGTGGGGGCTGGTCCTTGTCTTTCTACAGGATGTGGAGGACGGGTCCTTGTCTCTTTACAGGATGTGGGGGGGCAGATCCTTTTCTCTCTACAGAATGTGTGGGCGGGTCCTTGTGTCTCTGTAGTAAGCGGCAGCGGGCTCTTGTCTCTGCAGGAAGCGTGGGGTGGCTCCTTGTGTCTCTATAATATATGGGGATGGGTCCTTGTCTCTTTACAGGATGTGGGGGCTGGTCCTTGTCTCTCTGCAGGAAGAGGGTCCTTGTCTCTACTACAGGAAGCGGGGACGGGTCCTTGTCTCTACTACACGAAGAGGGGGCTCGTCCTTATCTCTCAACAGCATGTGGGGGCTGATTCTTGTCTCTCTACAGGAAGTGGGGGCTGGTCCTTATCTCTCAACAGGATGTGGGGGCTGTTCCTTATCTCTCAACAGGATATGGGGCGGGTCCTTGTCTCTTTACAGGATGTGAGGGCTGGTCCTTTTCTCTCTGCAGTAAGAGGGAGCGAGTTCTTGTCTCTCTTCAGGAAGCGGATCCTTGTTTCTCTACAGGAAGCAGGGGCTGGTCCTTATCTCTCAACAGAATGTGGGGGCTGGTCCTTATCTCAACAGGAGGTGGGGGCTGGTTCTTGTTTCTCTACAGGAAGCAGGGGCTGGTTATTGTCTCTGTACAGGAAACGGGCTGGTAATTGTCTCTCTACAGGATGCGGGGGCTGGTCCTTGTCTTTCTGCAGGAAGTGGGTCCATGTCTCTCTACAGGAAGTGGGGTCAGGTTCTTGCCTCATTACAGGAAGTGGGGGCAGGTCCTTGTCTTTCTACAGGAAGCGGGGACGGGTCCTTGCCTCATTACAGGAAGCAGGGCAGGTCCGTGTGTCTCTACAGCTCTACAGGAAGTGGGGATGGGTTCTTGTATTTCTATAGGAAGCAGGCGCTGGTTCTTGTATCTTTATAGGAAGCGGGGGCTGGTTCTTGTATCTTTATAGCAAGCAGGGTCTGGTTCTTGTATCTCTATAGGAAGTGAGGGCTGGTTCTTGCCTCATTACATGAGCGGGTGTGGTTCTTGTCTCTCTACAGGAAGCTGGGCGAGTTCTTGTCTCGTTACAGGAAGCAGGGCAGGTCCGTGTGTCTCTACAGGAAGAGAAGTTGGGTCCTTGTCTCTCTACAGGAAGCGGGGGTGAGTCCTTGTCTCTACAGAAAGCGGGGATGGGTACTTGCCTCTCTGCAGGAAGCCGAGGTGGGTCCTTGTCTCTACATAAAGTGGGGACGGTTCCTTGTCCCTCTACAAAAAGTAGGGGCGAGGCCTTGTCTCTCTACAGGAAGCGGGAGTGGGTCCTTGTCTCTACAGGAAGTGGGGGTGGGTCTTACTATCCCTACAGGAAGTGGAGGGCGGGTCCTTTCTCTTTACATGTAGCGGGAGTGGGTCCTTGTCTCTACACAAAGTGAGAGTGGGTCTTTGTAGCTCTACAGGAAGTGGGGGCGGGTCCTTGTCTCTACAGGAAGTGGGGGCGGATCCTTGAGGCTACAGGTAGCAGGGGCGGGGCTTTGTCTTTTTGCTCCTGCTCTTCTGTCTTATTCACAGCATACGGCCAGTGGGACGCTGTTGTGGGTCGAACCTGTGGAGTATCCACATGCTGCATGTAATATGTACAAGGAGGTGACAATAATCCTGACAAACCCCAGTGATGTGTATCGTTGGTGCAAGAAGACTGGCGAATCCCAGACCTTCGCTAGTCAGGGCCCAGAGCCCAGAGGACGTCAGTCAGGAACCGGAGCCCAGAGGACGCCAGCCAGGACCCGGAGCCCAGACTACGCCAGCCAGGAACCGGAGCCCGGACGATGCCAGCCAGGAACTGGAGCCCGGACGACGCTAGTCAGAAACTGGAGCCCAGACAACGCCAGCCAGGAACCGGAGCCCAGACTACGCCAGTCAGGAACCGGAGCCCGGACGACGCCAGCCAGGACCCGGAGCCCAGAGGACGCCAGCCAGGACCCGGAGCCCAGACGACGCCAGCCAGGAACCAGAGCCCAGATGACACCAGTCAGGACCCGGAGCCCAGACGACGCCAGTCAGGAACCGGAGCCCAGAGAATGCCAGCCAGGACCTGGAACCCAGAGGACGCCAGCCAGGAACTAGAGCCCGGACGACGCCAGTCAGGAACCGGAGCCCAGATTACGCCAGCTAGGACCTGGAACCCAGAGGACGCCAGCCAGGAACTAGAGCCCAGACGACACCAGTCAGGAACTGGAGCCCGGACGACGCCAGTCAGGAACCGGAGCCCGGACGACGCCAGTCAGGAACCGGAGCCCAGACGACGCCAGTCAGGAACTGGAGCCCGGACGACACCAGTCAGGAACTGGAGCCCGGACGACGCCAGTCAGGAACTGGAGCCTGGACGACGCCAGTCAGGAACCGGAGCCCAGAGGACGCCAGCCAGGACCTGGAACCCAGAGGACGCCAGCCAGGAACTAGAGCCCAGACGACACCAGTCAGGAACTGGAGCCCAGGCGACGCCAGTCAGGAACTGGAGCCCGGACGACGCCAGTCAGGAACCGGAGCCCGGACGACGCCAGTCAGGAACCGGAGCCCAGAGGACGCCAGCCAGGACCTGGAACCCAGAGGACGCCAGCCAGGAACTAGAGCCCAGACGACACCAGTCAGGAACTGGAGCCCGGACGACGCCAGTCAGGAACCGGAGCCCGGACGACGCCAGTCAGGAACCGGAGCCCAGACGACGCCAGTCAGGAACTGGAGCCCGAACGACACCAGTCAGGAACTGGAGCCCGGACGACGCCAGTCAGGAACTGGAGCCCGGACGACGCCAGTCAGGAACCAGAGCCCAGACGACCCCAGTCAGGAACTGGAGCCCGAACGACGCCAGTCAGGAACTGGAGCCCGGACGACGCCAGTCAGGAACTGGAGCCCGGACGACGCCAGTCAGGAACTGGAGCCCAGCAAAAGACTTGTGAGGAGACTTCGCCCATGAGAGGACGCCTGCGGAGGTGAATGGACGACGCTAGTGAGCCGGACCCGCCGCCACCATTGCTGCTGTTACAATAGGATGATCAGTAAAGAATGACATGAATGCATCATCGTTCCCTGTGAAGCTACAACTTCAAAAAGAGTGCGGTGTGGGGGCAGGGAGCGACCAGCGCTACAGACAGTCAATTATTAACTGGCTTCCTTCTACCCCAGGAGACGCATGATAGGGTCCTGGAGATACGACAGAATCTCCCCAGAAACGTCGCCTCTGTCTTCTCTCAGAACACAGCGAGTGATGGCGACCGGACGGGTGAAGAAACTGTCCACTAAGAAAGTGGAGGACACGGCCGCTCTTCAGTGGGCTCGAGTCGTGAACCGCAGCGAGGAGTCCAGAAACACACATGTTGTCAGAGTTCTGCAGAAAAGTCTCACAATTCACCAGTGTGAACTGCGGAGAGAAGCGGCCGCCCTCCAGAGATTCCTAGTGAAAGTGAACCTCTCCAGCGGACACCTGAACAAGGGCGAAACGCAGAAAACATCGGAGCAATGACGGGACGGACCCTGAAAGAGATGAAGAAACGTAGAGCGGACCCTGAAAGAGGAACAGTCCCATCCTCAACAGATGCCCCAATATGGAGGTCACGGTGATCACATGACCACAGGCGCGGGAAGGGGAGGAGTCCGGGCCGCTGTGACCCACTGATCACATGACCACAGGCGCGGGAAGGGGAGGAGTCCGGGCCGCTGTGACCCACTGATCACATGACCACAGGCGCAGGAAGGGGAGGAGTCCGGGCCGCTGTTACATTGTTACATTGTAGGGATTTCAGCTTTATAGGACCCTGTTCAGTTGATACATTCAGAACGGCGCAGTTCTTCACACCTGGCGGTTTTCCTTCATGGCCGCCATCTTGGGTCGGTGACGAGCGCACCCTCAATCCTCTGCTGATCCTAAATAAATGGTTGTTTCATTGGGACTATTCTCAGGATCTCTGCTGCTGTCGGGTCACAGGAATGTTCTTGCATCCCGAGCACCGAATCAGAGCCCATCCTGCTCATACAGCTGAGGGGTTGTTACAATGTGTCCTCACCAATCTTACTCCTCTTCTAATGGAGTTCATTGCTTTATAATGTGTCTGCTGCGGTGATCGTTACAATGTATCAGTCTGTAGTCATAACAGGACTTGCATTCTACAGCTTTCACACGTGTAGTGAAAGGGTTAACGATTAACTGTGTAGTTGCCGTCTGTGTATTGTCCGCCCCCTGTTTTCTGCTCTGCCGGTCCGGTGTTGTGGATCCGCAGTCACATGACTCATCGGAGCAGAACTCGGTCAGAATATTACAGAAACCTTCTACCATCATCATCATCATCGCGTACAGATGGGGGAAATCACAGCTGTTCTGGCACCGAGGCTTGTGTCCTCCATCAACCGTCCAAATAACTGTATAGCGGTGTTATTACATCACTGTATATAGAGCCGCTGTATGTGCTCCTCATGTCACCACTATTTATGCAGTGTATAGCGGTGTTACATTGTATAGCGGTGTTATTACATCACTGTATATGGAGTTCCTGTATCTGCTACTCATGTCACCACTATTTATGCAGTGTATAGCGGTGTTACATTGTATAGCGGTGTTATTACATCACTGTATATGGAGTTCCTGTATGTGCTCCTCATGTCACCACTATTTATGCAGTGTATAGCGGTGTTACATTGTATAGCGGTGTTATTACATCACTGTATATAGAGCCGCTGTATGTGCTCCACATGTCACCACTATTTATGCAGTGTATAACGGTGTTACATTGTATAGCGGTGTTATTACATCACTGTATATGGAGCCGCTATATGTGCTCCACATGTCACCACTATTTATGCAGTGTATAGCGGTGTTACATTGTATAGCGGTGTTATTACATCACTGTATATGGAGTTCCTGTATGTGCTCCTCATGTCACCACTATTTATGCAGTGTATAGCGGTGTTACATTGTATAGCGGTGTTATTACATCACTGTATATGGAGCCGCTGTATGTGCTCCTCATGTCACCACTATTTATGCAGTGTATAGCGGTGTTACATTGTATAGCGGTGTTATTACATCACTGTATATGGAGCCGCTGTATGTGCTCCACATGTCACCACTATTTATGCAGTGTATAGCGGTGTTACATTGTATAGCGGTGTTATTACATCACTGTATATGGAGTTCCTGTATGTGCTCCTCATGTCACCACTATTTATGCAGTGTATAGCGGTGTTACATTGTATAGCGGTGTTATTACATCACTGTACATGGAGCTGCTGTATGTGCTTCTCATGTCACCACTATTTATGCAGTGTATAGCGGTGTTACATTGTATAGCGGTGTTATTACATCACTGTATATGGAGCCGCTGTATGTGCTCCTCATGTCACCACTATTTATGCAGTGTATAGCGGTGTTACATTGTATAGCGGTGTTATTACATCACTGTATATAGAGCCGCTGTATGTGCTCCTCATGTCACCACTATTTATGCAGTGTATAGCGGTGTTACATTGTATAGCGGTGTTATTACATCACTGTATATGGAGTTCCTGTATGTGCTCCTCATGTCACCACTATTTATGCAGTGTATAGCGGTGTTACATTGTATAGCGGTGTTATTACATCACTGTACATGGAGCTGCTGTATGTGCTTCTCATGTCACCACTATTTATGCAGTGTATAGCGGTGTTACATTGTATAGCGGTGTTATTACATCACTGTATATGGAGTTCCTGTATGTGCTCCTCATGACACCACTATTTATGCAGTGTATAGCGGTGTTACATTGTATAGCGGTGTTATTACATCACTGTATATGGAGCCGCTGTATGTGCTCCACATGTCACCACTATTTATGCAGTGTATAGCGGTGTTACATTGTATAGCGGTGTTATTACATCACTGTACATGGAGCTGCTGTATGTGCTTCTCATGTCACCACTATTTATGCAGTGTATAGCGGTGTTACATTGTATAGCGGTGTTATTACATCACTGTATATGGAGCCGCTGTTTGTGCTCCACATGTCACCACTATTTATGCAGTGTATAGCGGTGTTACATTGTATAGCGGTGTTATTACATCACTGTATATAGAGCCGCTGTATGTGCTCCACATGTCACCACTATTTATGCAGTGTATAGCGGTGTTACATTGTATAGCGGTGTTATTACATCACTGTATATGGAGTTCCTGTATGTGCTCCTCATGTCACCACTATTTATGCAGTGTATAGCGGTGTTACATTGTATAGCGGTGTTATTACATCACTGTATATGGAGTTCCTGTATGTGCTCCTCATGACACCACTATTTATGCAGTGTATAGCGGTGTTACATTGTATAGCGGTGTTATTACATCACTGTATATGGAGCCGCTGTATGTGCTCCTCATGTCACCACTATTTATGCAGTGTATAGCGGTGTTACATTGTATAGCGGTGTTATTACATCACTGTATATGGAGCTGCTGTATGTGCTCCTCAGGTCACCACTATTTATGCAGTGTATAGCGGTGTTACATTGTATAGCGGTGTTATTACATCACTGTATATAGAGCCGCTGTATGTGCTCCACATGTCACCACTATTTATGCAGTGTATAGCGGTGTTACATTGTATAGCGGTGTTATTACATCACTGTATATGGAGCCGCTGTATGTGCTCCACATGACACCACTATTTATGCAGTGTATAGCGGTGTTACATTGTATAGCGGTGTTATTACATCACTGTATATGGAGCCGCTGTATGTGCTCCACATGACACCACTATTTATGCAGTGTATAGCGGTGTTACATTGTATAGCGGTGTTATTACATCACTGTATATGGAGTTCCTGTATGTGCTCCTCATGACACCACTATTTATGCAGTGTATAGCGGTGTTACATTGTATAGCGGTGTTATTACATCACTGTATATGGAGCCGCTGTATGTGCTCCTCATGTCACCACTATTTATGCAGTGTATAGCGGTGTTACATTGTATAGCGGTGTTATTACATCACTGTATATGGAGCTGCTGTATGTGCTCCTCAGGTCACCACTATTTATGCAGTGTATAGCGGTGTTACATTGTATAGCGGTGTTATTACATCACTGTATATAGAGCCGCTGTATGTGCTCCACATGTCACCACTATTTATGCAGTGTATAGCGGTGTTACATTGTATAGCGGTGTTATTACAACACTGTATATAGAGCCGTTGTATGTGCTCCACATGTCACCACTATTTATGCAGTGTATAGCGGTGTTACATTGTATAGCGGTGTTATTACATCACTGTATATGGAGCTGCTGTATGTGCTCCTCATGTCACCACTATTTATGCAGTGTATAGCGGTGTTACATTGTATAGCGGTGTTATTACATCACTGTATATAGAGCCGCTGTATGTGCTCCACATGTCACCACTATTTATGCAGTGTATAGTGGTGTTACATTGTATAGCGGTGTTATTACAACACTGTATATAGAGCCGTTGTATGTGCTCCACATGTCACCACTATTTATGCAGTGTATAGCGGTGTTACATTGTATAGCGGTGTTATTACATCACTGTATATGGAGCTGCTGTATGTGCTCCTCATGTCACCACTATTTATGCAGTGTATAGCGGTGTTACATTGTATAGCGGTGTTATTACATCACTGTATATAGAGCCGCTGTATGTGCTCCACATGTCACCACTATTTATGCAGTGTATAGCGGTGTTACATTGTATAGCGGTGTTATTACATCACTGTATATGGAGCCGCTGTATGTGCTCCTCATGTCACCACTATTTATGCAGTGTATAGCGGTGTTACATTGTATAGCGGTGTTATTACATCACTGTATATGGAGTTCCTGTATGTGCTCCTCATGTCACCACTATTTATGCAGTGTATAGCGGTGTTACATTGTATAGCGGTGTTATTACATCACTGTATATGGGGCCGCTGTATGTGCTCCTCATGTCACCACTATTTATGCAGTGTATAGCGGTGTTACATTGTATAGCGGTGTTATTACATCACTGTATATGGAGCCGCTGTATGTGCTCCTCATGTCACCACTATTTATGCAGTGTATAGCGGTGTTACATTGTATAGCGGTGTTATTACATCACTGTATATGGAGTTCCTGTATGTGCTCCTCATGTCACCACTATTTATGCAGTGTATAGCGGTGTTACATTGTATAGCGGTGTTATTACATCACTGTATATAGAGCCGCTGTATGTGCTCCACATGTCACCACTATTTATGCAGTGTATAGCGGTGTTACATTATATAGCGGTGTTATTACATCACTGTATATGGAGCCGCTGTATGTGCTCCACATGTCACCACTATTTATGCAGTGTATAGCGGTGTTACATTGTATAGCGGTGTTATTACATCACTGTATATAGAGCCGTTGTATGTGCTCCACATGTCACCACTATTTATGCAGTGTATAGCGGTGTTACATTGTATAGCGGTGTTATTACATCACTGTACATGGAGCTGCTGTATGTGCTCCTCATGTCACCACTATTTATGCAGTGTATAGCGGTGTTACATTGTATAGCGGTGTTATTACATCACTGTATATAGAGCCGTTGTATGTGCTCCACATGTCACCACTATTTATGCAGTGTATAGCGGTGTTACATTGTATAGCGGTGTTATTACATCACTGTATATGGAGTTCCTGTATGTGCTCCTCATGTCACCACTATTTATGCAGTGTATAGCGGTGTTACATTGTATAGCGGTGTTATTACATCACTGTATATGGAGCCGCTGTATGTGCTCCTCATGTCACCACTATTTATGCAGTGTATAGCGGTGTTACATTGTATAGCGGTGTTATTACATCACTGTATATAGAGCCGCTGTATGTGCTCCACATGTCACCACTATTTATGCAGTGTATAGTGGTGTTACATTGTATAGCGGTGTTATTACATCACTGTATATAGAGCCGCTGTATGTGCTCCACATGTCACCACTATTTATGCAGTGTATAGCGGTGTTACATTGTATAGCGGTGTTACTACATCACTGTATATGGAGTTCCTGTATGTGCTCCTCATGTCACCACTATTTATGCAGTGTATAGCGGTGTTACATTGTATAGCGGTGTTATTACATCACTGTATATGGAGCCGCTGTATGTGCTCCACATGTCACCACTATTTATGCAGTGTATAGCGGTGTTACATTGTATAGCGGTTTTATTACATCACTGTTTATGGAGCCGCTGTATGTGCTCCACATGTCACCACTATTTATGCAGTGTATAGCGGTGTTACATTATATAGCGGTGTTATTACATCACTGTATATGGAGCTGCTGTATGTGCTCCTCATGACACCACTATTTATGCAGTGTATAGCGGTGTTACATTGTATAGCGGTGTTATTACATCACTGTATATGGAGCCGTTGTATGTGCTCCACATGTCACCACTATTTATGCAGTGTATAGCGGTGTTACATTGTATAGCGGTTTTATTACATCACTGTTTATGGAGCCGCTGTATGTGCTCCACATGTCACCACTATTTATGCAGTGTATAGCGGTGTTACATTATATAGCGGTGTTATTACATCACTGTATATAGAGCCGCTGTATGTGCTCCTCATGTCACCACTATTTATGCAGTGTATAGCGGTGTTACATTGTATAACGGTGTTATTACATCACTGTATATAGAGCCGTTGTATGTGCTCCACATGTCACCACTATTTATGCAGTGTATAGCGGTGTTACATTGTATAGCGGTGTTATTACATCACTGTATATGGAGCCGCTGTATGTGCTCCTCATGTCACCACTATTTATGCAGTGTATAGCGGTGTTACATTGTATAGCGGTGTTATTACATCACTGTATATAGAGCCGCTGTATGTGCTCCACATGTCACCACTATTTATGCAGTGTATAGCGGTGTTACATTGTATAGCGGTGTTATTACATCACTGTATATGGAGCCGCTGTATGTGCTCCTCATGTCACCACTATTTATGCAGTGTATAGCAGTGTTACATTGTATAGCGGTGTTATTACATCACTGTATATGGAGCCGCTGTATGTGCTCCTCATGTCACCACTATTTATGCAGTGTATAGCGGTGTTACATTGTATAGCGGTGTTATTACATCACTGTATATAGAGCCGCTGTATGTGCTCCACATGTCACCACTATTTATGCAGTGTATAGCAGTGTTACATTGTATAGCGGTGTTATTTCATCAATGTATATAGAGCTGCTGTATGTGCTCCTCATGTCACCACTATTTATGCAGTGTATAGCGGTGTTACATTGTATAGCGGTGTTATTACATCACTGTATATGGAGTTCCTGTATGTGCTCCTCATGTCACCACTATTTATGCAGTGTATAGCGGTGTTACATTGTATAGCGGTGTTATTACATCACTGTATATGGAGCTGCTGTATGTGCTCCACATGTCACCACTATTTATGCAGTGTATAGCGGTGTTACATTGTATAGCGGTGTTATTACATCACTGTATATGGAGCTGCTGTATGTGCTCCACATGTCACCACTATTTATGCAGTGTATAGCGGTGTTACATTGTATAGCGGTGTTATTACATCACTGTATATAGAGCCACTGTATGTGCTCCACATGTCACCACTATTTATGCAGTGTATAGCGGTGTTACATTGTATAGCGGTGTTATTACATCACTGTATATGGAGCCGCTGTATGTGCTCCTCATGTCACCACTATTTATGCAGTGTATAGCGGTGTTACATTGTATAGCGGTGTTATTACATCACTGTATATGGAGCTGCTGTATGTGCTCCACATGTCACCACTATTTATGCAGTGTATAGCGGTGTTACATTGTATAGCGGTGTTATTACATCACTGTATATGGAGCCGCTGTATGTGCTCCACATGTCACCACTATTTATGCAGTGTATAGCGGTGTTACATTATATAGCGGTGTTATTACATCACTGTATATAGAGCCGCTGTATGTGCTCCACATGTCACCACTATTTATGCAGTGTATAGCGGTGTTACATTGTATAGCGGTGTTATTACATCACTGTATATAGAGCCGCTGTATGTGCTCCACATGTCACCACTATTTATGCAGTGTATAGCGGTGTTACATTGTATAGCGGTGTTATTACATCACTGTATATGGAGTTCCTGTATGTGCTCCACATGTCACCACTATTTATGCAGTGTATAGCGGTGTTACATTGTATAGCGGTGTTATTACATCACTGTATATAGAGCCGCTGTATGTGCTCCTCATGTCACCACTATTTATGCAGTGTATAGCGGTGTTACATTGTATAGCGGTGTTATTACATCACTGTATATGGAGCTGCTGTATGTGCTCCACATGTCACCACTATTTATGCAGTGTATAGCGGTGTTACATTGTATAGCGGTGTTATTACATCACTGTATATGGAGTTCCTGTATGTGCTCCTCATGTCACCACTATTTATGCAGTGTATAGCGGTGTTACATTGTATAGCGGTGTTATTACATCACTGTATATGGAGCCGCTGTATGTGCTCCACATGTCACCACTATTTATGCAGTGTATAGCGGTGTTACATTGTATAGCGGTGTTATTACATCACTGTGTATGGAGCCGCTGTATGTGCTCCTCATGTCACCACTATTTATGCAGTGTATAGCGGTGTTACATTGTATAGCGGTGTTATTACATCACTGTATATGGAGCTGCTGTATGTGCTCCACATGTCACCACTATTTATGCAGTGTATAGCGGTGTTACATTGTATAGCGGTGTTATTACATCACTGTATATGGAGTTCCTGTATGTGCTCCTCATGTCACCACTATTTATGCAGTGTATAGCGGTGTTACATTGTATAGCGGTGTTATTACATCACTGTATATGGAGCCGCTGTATGTGCTCCACATGTCACCACTATTTATGCAGTGTATAGCGGTGTTACATTGTATAGCGGTGTTATTACATCACTGTGTATGGAGCCGCTGTATGTGCTCCTCATGTCACCACTATTTATGCAGTGTATAGCGGTGTTACATTGTATAGCGGTGTTATTACATCACTGTATATGGAGCTGCTGTATGTGCTCCACATGTCACCACTATTTATGCAGTGTATAGCGGTGTTACATTGTATAGCGGTGTTATTACATCACTGTATATAGAGCCGCTGTATGTGCTCCACATGTCACCACTATTTATGCAGTGTATAGCGGTGTTACATTGTATAGCGGTGTTATTACATCACTGTATATGGAGCCGCTGTATGTGCTCCTCATGTCACCACTATTTATGCAGTGTATAGCGGTGTTACATTGTATAGCGGTGTTATTACATCACTGTATATGGAGCTGCTGTATGTGCTCCACATGTCACCACTATTTATGCAGTGTATAGCGGTGTTACATTGTATAGCGGTGTTATTACATCACTGTATATGGAGCCGCTGTATGTGCTCCACATGTCACCACTATTTATGCAGTGTATAGCGGTGTTACATTATATAGCGGTGTTATTACATCACTGTATATAGAGCCGCTGTATGTGCTCCACATGTCACCACTATTTATGCAGTGTATAGCGGTGTTACATTGTATAGCGGTGTTATTACATCACTGTATATAGAGCCGCTGTATGTGCTCCACATGTCACCACTATTTATGCAGTGTATAGCGGTGTTACATTGTATAGCGGTGTTATTACATCACTGTATATGGAGTTCCTGTATGTGCTCCTCATGTCACCACTATTTATGCAGTGTATAGCGGTGTTACATTGTATAGCGGTGTTATTACATCACTGTATATGGAGCTGCTGTATGTGCTCCACATGTCACCACTATTTATGCAGTGTATAGCGGTGTTACATTGTATAGCGGTGTTATTACATCACTGTATATGGAGCCGCTGTATGTGCTCCACATGTCACCACTATTTATGCAGTGTATAGCGGTGTTACATTGTATAGCGGTGTTATTACATCACTGTATATGGAGCCGCTGTATGTGCTCCACATGTCACCACTATTTATGCAGTGTATAGCGGTGTTACATTGTATAGCGGTGTTATTACATCACTGTATATGGAGTTCCTGTATGTGCTCCTCATGTCACCACTATTTATGCAGTGTATAGCGGTGTTACATTGTATAGCGGTGTTATTACATCACTGTATATGGAGTTCCTGTATGTGCTCCTCATGTCACCACTATTTATGCAGTGTATAGCGGTGTTACATTGTATAGCGGTGTTATTACATCACTGTATATAGAGCCGCTGTATGTGCTCCTCATGTCACCACTATTTATGCAGTGTATAGCGGTGTTACATTGTATAGCGGTGTTATTACATCACTGTATATGGAGCCGCTGTATGTGCTCCTCATGTCACCACTATTTATGCAGTGTATAGCGGTGTTACATTGTATAGCGGTGTTATTACATCACTGTATATGGAGTTCCTGTATGTGCTCCTCATGTCACCACTATTTATGCAGTGTATAGCGGTGTTACATTGTATAGCGGTGTTATTACATCACTGTATATGGAGCTGCTGTATGTGCTCCACATGTCACCACTATTTATGCAGTGTATAGCGGTGTTACATTGTATAGTGGTGTTATTACATCACTGTGTATGGAGCCGCTGTATGTGCTCCACATGTCACCACTATTTATGCAGTGTATAGCGGTGTTACATTGTATAGCGGTGTTATTACATCACTGTATATGGAGCCGCTGTATGTGCTCCACATGTCACCACTATTTATGCAGTGTATAGCGGTGTTACATTGTATAGCGGTGTTATTACATCACTGTATATAGAGCCGCTGTATGTGCTCCTCATGTCACCACTATTTATGCAGTGTATAGCGGTGTTACATTGTATAGCGGTGTTATTACATCACTGTATATGGAGCTGCTGTATGTGCTCCTCATGTCACCACTATTTATGCAGTGTATAGCGGTGTTACATTGTATAGCGGTGTTATTACATCACTGTGCATGGAGCCGCTGTATGTGCTCCACATGTCACCACTATTTATGCAGTGTATAGCGGTGTTACATTGTATAGCGGTGTTATTACATCACTGTATATAGAGCCGCTGTATGTGCTTCTCATGTCACCACTATTTATGCAGTGTATAGCGGTGTTACATTGTATAGCGGTGTTATTACATCACTGTATATGGAGCCGCTGTATGTGCTCCTCATGTCACCACTATTTATGCAGTGTATAGCGGTGTTACATTGTATAGCGGTGTTATTACATCACTGTGCATGGAGCTGCTGTATGTGCTCCACATGTCACCACTATTTATGCAGTGTATAGCGGTGTTACATTGTATAGCGGTGTTATTTCATCACTGTATATAGAGCCGCTGTATGTGCTCCACATGACACCACTATTTATGTAGTGCATAGCGGTGTTACATTGTATAGCGGTGTTATTTCATCACTGTATATAGAGCCGCTGTATGTGCTCCACATGACACCACTATTTATGCAGTGTATAGCGGTGTTACATTGTATAGCGGTGTTATTACATCACTGTATATAGAGCCGCTGTATGTGCTCCTCATGTCACCACTATTTATGTAGTGCATAGCGGTGTTACATTGTATAGCGGTATTATTTCATCACTGTATATAGAGCCGCTGTATGTGCTCCACATGACACCACTATTTATGCAGTGTATAGCGGTGTTACATTGTATAGCGGTGTTACTACATCACTGTATATGGAGTTCCTGTATGTGCTCCTCATGTCACCACTATTTATGCAGTGTATAGCGGTGTTACATTGTATAGCGGTGTTATTACATCACTGTATATAGAGCCGCTGTATGTGCTCCACATGTCACCACTATTTATGCAGTGTATAGCGGTGTTACATTGTATAGCGGTGTTATTACATCACTGTATATGGAGCCGCTGTATGTGCTCCACATGACACCACTATTTATGCAGTGTATAGCGGTGTTACATTGTATAGCGGTGTTATTACATCACTGTGTATGGAGCCGCTGTATGTGCTCCACATGTCACCACTATTTATGCAGTGTATAGCGGTGTTACATTGTATAGCGGTATTATTTCATCACTGTATATAGAGCCGCTGTATGTGCTCCACATGACACCACTATTTATGCAGTGTATAGCGGTGTTACATTGTATAGCGGTGTTACTACATCACTGTATATGGAGTTCCTGTATGTGCTCCTCATGTCACCACTATTTATGCAGTGTATAGCGGTGTTACATTGTATAGCGGTATTATTTCATCACTGTATATAGAGCCGCTGTATGTGCTCCACATGACACCACTATTTATGCAGTGTATAGCGGTGTTACATTGTATAGCGGTATTATTTCATCACTGTATATAGAGCCGCTGTATGTGCTCCACATGACACCACTATTTATGCAGTGTATAGCGGTGTTACATTGTATAGCGGTGTTATTACATCACTGTATATGGAGCTGCTGTATGTGCTCCTCATGTCACCACTATTTATGCAGTGTATAGCGGTGTTACATTGTATAGCGGTGTTATTACATCACTGTATATAGAGCCGCTGTATGTGCTCCACATGTCACCACTATTTATGCAGTGTATAGCGGTGTTACATTGTATAGCGGTGTTATTACATCACTGTATATGGAGCCGCTGTATGTGCTCCACATGACACCACTATTTATGCAGTGTATAGCGGTGTTACATTGTATAGCGGTGTTATTACATCACTGTGTATGGAGCCGCTGTATGTGCTCCACATGTCACCACTATTTATGCAGTGTATAGCGGTGTTACATTGTATAGCGGTGTTATTTCATCACTGTATATAGAGCCGCTGTATGTGCTCCTCATAACACCACTATTTATGCAGTGTATAGCGGTGTTATTACATCACTGTATATGGAGCCGCTGTATGTGCTCCACATGTCACCACTATTTATGCAGTGTATAGCGGTGTTACATTGTATAGCGGTGTTATTACATCACTGTATATGGAGCTGCTGTATGTGCTCCTCATGTCACCACTATTTATGCAGTGTATAGCGGTGTTACATTGTATAGTGGTGTTATTACATCACTGTGTATGGAGCCGCTGTATGTGCTCCTCATGTCACCACTATTTATGCAGTGTATAGCGGTGTTACATTGTATAGCGGTGTTATTACATCACTGTATATAGAGCCGCTGTATGTGCTCCACATGTCACCACTATTTATGCAGTGTATAGTGGTGTTACATTGTATAGCGGTGTTATTACATCACTGTATATAGAGCCGCTGTATGTGCTCCACATGTCACCACTATTTATGCAGTGTATAGCGGTGTTACATTGTATAGTGGTGTTATTACATCACTGTGTATGGAGCCGCTGTATGTGCTCCACATGTCACCACTATTTATGCAGTGTATAGCGGTGTTACATTGTATAGCGGTGTTATTACATCACTGTATATAGAGCCGCTGTATGTGCTCCTCATGTCACCACTATTTATGCAGTGTATAGCGGTGTTACATTGTATAGCGGTGTTATTACATCACTGTATATGGAGCCGCTGTATGTGCTCCTCATGTCACCACTATTTATGCAGTGTATAGCGGTGTTACATTGTATAGCGGTGTTATTACATCACTGTATATAGAGCCGCTGTATGTGCTCCTCATGTCACCACTATTTATGCAGTGTATAGCGGTGTTACATTGTATAGCGGTATTATTACATCACTGTATATGGAGCTGCTGTATGTGCTCCTCATGACACCACTATTTATGCAGTGTATAGCGGTGTTACATTGTATAGCGGTGTTATTACATCACTGTATATCATTGTATTGTGGTGTTTCATTGTGTGCACTGGACAGTGTGTTGTATTCTGTGGATCATTGTTGGATCGGCGTTGTATAGTGCTGACAAATGGGTGCTATAATGTACGGTGACTATAATTCATGTTATGGCACGGCACAATATTGTGGGCTACATACAGAAGGTAGAGCACCAATGCAGGAGCGTTCCCCATGTATCGTCTCTATCTGCCATGTTGTGTCCTTTCCCCCTTCTGCCATGTTGTGGCCTTGCCCCTTCTGCTATGTTGCGTCCTTGCCTCCATTTGCCATGTTATGTCCCCTTGTCCCCGTCTGCCATGTTGTGTCCCCTTACCCCCATCTGCCATGTTGCGTCCTTGCCTCCATTTGCCATGTTATGTCCCCTTGTCCCCATCTGCCATGTTGTGTCCCCTTGCCCTCTTCTGCCATGTTGTGTCCTTGCCCCCTTCTGCCATGTTGCGTCCTTGCCTCCATTTGCCATGTTATGTCCCCTTGTCCCCATCTGCCATGTTGTGTCCCCTTGCCCCCTTCTGCCATGTTGTGTCCCCTTGCCCCCTTCTGCCATGTTGCATCCTTGCCCCCTTCTGCCATGTTGCGTCCTTGCCCCCATCTGCCATGTTGCGTCCTTGCCCCCATCTGCCATGTTGCGTCCTTGCCCCCTTCAGCCATGTTGTGAACTTGCCCCATCTGCCATGTTGCGTCCTTGCCCCCTTCAGCCATGTTGCGTCCTTGCCCCCTAAAGCCATGTTGTGTCCTTGCCCCATCAGCCATGTTGTGTCCTTGCCCCCTTCAGCCATGTTGCGTCCTTGCCCCCTTCAGCCATGTTGCGTCCTTGCCCCCTTCAACCATGTTGCGTCCTTGCCTCCTTCAGCCATGTTGCGTCCTTGCCCCCTTCAGCCATGTTGTGTCCTTGCCCCATCTGCCATGTTGTGTCCTTGCCCCATCTGCCATGTTGTGTCCTTGCCCCATCTGCCATGTTGTGTCCTTGCCCCATCTGCCATGTTGCGTCCTTGCCCCCTTCAGCCATGTTGTGTCCTTGCCCCCATCTGCCATGTTGCGTCCTTGCCCCCTTCAGCCATGTTGCGTCCTTGCCTCCATCTGCCATGTTGCGTCCTTGCCCCCTTCAGCCATGTTGCGTCCTTGCCCCCTTCAGCCATGTTGCGTCCTTGCCCCCTTCTGCCATGTTGCGTCCTTGCCCCCATCTGCCATGTTGCGTCCTTGCCCCCATCTGCCATGTTTTGTCCTTGCCCCCATCTGCCATGTTGTGTCCCCTTGTCCCCATCTGCCATATTGTGTGTCCTTGCCCCCTTCTGCCATGTTGTGTCCTTGCCCCCTTCTGCCATGTTGTGTCCTTGCCCCCATCTGCCATGTTGTGTCCTTGCCCCCATCTGCCATGTTGTGTCCTTGCCCCCATCTGCCATGTTGTGTCCTTGCCCCCTTCAGCCATGTTGCGTCCTTGCCCCCATCTGCCATGTTGCGTCCTTGCCCCCTTCAGCCATGTTGCGTCCTTGCCCCCTTCAGCCATGTTGCGTCCTTGCCCTCATCTGCCATGTTGCGTCCTTGCCCCCTTCAGCCATGTTGCGTCCTTGCCCCCATCAGCCATGTTGTGTCCTTGCCCCATCAGCCATGTTGTGTCCTTGCCCCCTTCAGCCATGTTGCGTCCTTGCCCCCTTCAGCCATGTTGCGTCCTTGCCCCCTTCAGCCATGTTGCGCCCTTGCCCCCTTCAGCCATGTTGCGTCCTTGCCTCCTTCAGCCATGTTGCATCCTTGCCCCCTTCAGCCATGTTGCGTCCTTGCCCCATCTGCCATGTTGCGTCCTTGCCCCATCTGCCATGTTGTGTCCTTGCCCCATCTGCCATGTTGCGTCCTTGCCCCCTTCAGCCATGTTGCGTCCTTGTCCCCATCTGCCATGTTGCGTCCTTGCCCCCTTCAGCCATGTTGCGTCCTTGCCCCCATCTGCCATGTTGCGTCCTTGCCCCCTTCAGCCATGTTGCGTCCTTGCCTCCATCTGCCATGTTGCGTCCTTGCCCCCTTCAGCCATGTTGCGTCCTTGCCCCCTTCAGCCATGTTGCGTCCTTGCCCCCTTCTGCCATGTTGCGTCCTTGCCCCCATCTGCCATGTTGCGTCCTTGCCCCCATCTGCCATGTTTTGTCCTTGCCCCCATCTGCCATGTTGTGTCCCCTTGTCCCCATCTGCCATATTGTGTGTCCTTGCCCCCTTCTGCCATGTTGTGTCCTTGCCCCCATCTGCCATGTTGTGTCCTTGCCCCCATCTGCCATGTTGTGTCCTTGCCCCCATCTGCCATGTTGTGTCCTTGCCCCCTTCAGCCATGTTGCGTCCTTGCCCCCATCTGCCATGTTGCGTCCTTGCCCCCTTCAGCCATGTTGCGTCCTTGCCCCCTTCAGCCATGTTGCGTCCTTGCCCTCATCTGCCATGTTGCGTCCTTGCCCCCTTCAGCCATGTTGCGTCCTTGCCCCCATCAGCCATGTTGTGTCCTTGCCCCATCAGCCATGTTGTGTCCTTGCCCCCTTCAGCCATGTTGCGTCCTTGCCCCCTTCAGCCATGTTGCGTCCTTGCCCCCTTCAGCCATGTTGCGCCCTTGCCCCCTTCAGCCATGTTGCGTCCTTGCCTCCTTCAGCCATGTTGCATCCTTGCCCCCTTCAGCCATGTTGCGTCCTTGCCCCATCTGCCATGTTGCGTCCTTGCCCCATCTGCCATGTTGTGTCCTTGCCCCATCTGCCATGTTGCGTCCTTGCCCCCTTCAGCCATGTTGCGTCCTTGTCCCCATCTGCCATGTTGCGTCCTTGCCCCCTTCAGCCATGTTGTGTCCTTGCCCCATCTGCCATGTTGTGCCCTTGCCCCATCTGCCATGTTGTGTCCTTGCCCCATCTGCCATGTTGCGTCCTTGCCCCCTTCAGCCATGTTGCGTCCTTGTCCCCATCTGCCATGTTGCGTCCTTGCCCCCTTCAGCCATGTTGCGTCCTTGCCCCCATCTGCCATGTTGCGTCCTTGCCCCCTTTAGCCATGTTGCGTCTTTGCCCCCTTCAGCCATGTTGTGTCCTTGCCCCCTTTAGCCATGTTGCATCCTTGCCCCCATCTGCCATGTTGCGTCCTTGCCCCCATCTGCCATGTTGTGTCCTTGCCCCCTTTAGCCATGTTGCGTGTTTGCCCCCTTCAGCCATGTTGTGTCCTTGCCCCCTTTAGCCATGTTGCGTCCTTGCCCCCTAAAGCCATGTTGCGTCCTTGCCCCCTAAAGCCATGTTGTGTCCTTGCCCCATCAGCCATGTTGTGTCCTTGCCCCCTTCAGCCATGTTGCGTCCTTGCCCCCTTCAGCCATGTTGCGTCCTTGCCCCCTTCAGCCATGTTGCGCCCTTGCCCCCTTCAGCCATGTTGCGTCCTTGCCTCCTTCAGCCATGTTGCGTCCTTGCCCCCTTCAGCCATGTTGCGTCCTTGCCCCATCTGCCATGTTGTGTCCTTGCCCCATCTGCCATGTTGTGTCCTTGCCCCATCTGCCATGTTGCGTCCTTGCCCCCTTCAGCAATGTTGCGTCCTTGTCCCCATCTGCCATGTTGCGTCCTTGCCCCCTTCAGCCATGTTGTGTCCTTGCCCCATCTGCCATGTTGTGTCCTTGCCCCATCTGCCATGTTGCGTCCTTGCCCCCTTCAGCCATGTTGCGTCCTTGTCCCCATCTGCCATGTTGCGTCCTTGCCCCCTTCAGCCATGTTGCGTCCTTCTCCCCATCTGCCATGTTGTGTCCTTGCCCCCTTTAGCCATGTTGCGTCTTTGCCCCCTTCAGCCATGTTGTGTCCGTGCCCCCTTTAGCCATGTTGTGTCCTTGCCCCCTTCAGCCATGTTGCGTCCTTGCCCCCATCTGCCATGTTGTGTCCTTGCCCCCTTTAGCCATGTTGCGTCTTTGCCCCCTTCAGCCATGTTGTGTCCTTGCCCCCTTCAGCCATGTTGTGTCCTTGCCCCATCTGCCATGTTGTGTCCTTGCCCCATCTGCCATGTTGTGTCCTTGCCCCATCTGCCATGTTGCGTCCTTGCCCCCTTCAGCCATGTTGTGTCCTTGCCCCCTTCAGCCATGTTGTGTCCTTGCCCCATCTACCATGTTGCGTCCTTGCCCCCTTCAGCCATTTTGCGTCCTTGCCCCCTTCAGCCATGTTGCGTCCTTGCCCCCTTCAGCCATGTTGCGTCCTTGCCCCCTTCCTTGCATTGTCCTGCCTTCACCCCACTCTTGCGCCCCTCCAGAGCTGTGACCTGCAGTTCGATTATCTGTAAAGACATAATTGGGTCTTTAAGTCTTTCCTTGGAGCTGCGGAGCTGCGCTCGTATGCAGATGTCGTGTTTGTGAGTTGTCCCCCAGGACCTGGCACCTGCTGAGCATCAGCTTCTCTACAAACTCATCGCTGTAATGTTACCACCGGGAGATGGATGATTTCTCCGAGCAGAGACGACCTGTTGCCGCATATTATCCTCCCGTGTGCGAATACCGCTAATGAGCTGATGAGCGCGGCAGACGATGCAACACAACTTAAAGGGCCTCCAACCACTGAAACACAAGAACCCCACGACTGACGACTTTACTGACCGATGGCAGGACCCTGAGGAAAAGGGGTCAATGTTCTCAATATCTTACACTCCACTCACATCCGGAGCTGCACTCACAATTCTGCTGTACCATCATGTCCTGTGCTCCAGATCTACAATCATAATGCTGCTGTACCATCATAGAAGAATATAGGAAGAACAAGGTTCTAATAAAAAATATAAATCTTTATTAAATAATAACCAAGTCACGGTACATTGCTTACCCAGCTGAGGATCGGCGCCACAGAGGAAGGTGGTATAGAAGGGTGGGCATCTCTGATATCACTGACTGGAAGTAGGTCCATGAATACAGATGTCACATGGTGGCCCAGGAGCATTCAGCATGATGTCCCCAAAGAACATTCCCCCACACACAGTATGATGTCCCCAAAGAACATTCCCCCACACACAGTATGATGTCCTCACAGTACATTCCCCCACACACAGTATGATGTCCTCACAGTACATTCCCCCACACACAGTATGATGTCCTCACAGTACATTCCCCACACACAGTATGATGTCCTCACAGTACATTCCCCACACACAGTATGATGTCTCCACAGTACATTCCTCCACACACAGTATGATGTCCCCACAGTACATTCCCTCCACACACAGTATGATGTCCCCACAGTACATTCCCCCCACACACAGTATGATGTCCTCACAGTACATTCCCCCCACACACAGTATGATGTCCTCACAGTACATTCCCCCCACACACAGTATGATGTCCTCACAGTACATTCCCCCACACACAGTATGATGTCCTCACAGTACATTCCCCCCACACACAGTATGATGTCCTCACAGTACATTCCCCCCACACACAGTATGATGTCCTCACAGTACATTCCTCCACACACAGTATGATGTCCCCACAGTACATTCCTCCACACACAGTATGATGTCCTCACAGTACATTCCCCCCACACACAGTATGATGTCCTCACAGTACATTCCCCCCACACACAGTATGATGTCCTCACAGTACATTCCTCCACACACAGTATGATGTCCTCACAGTACATTCCCCCCACACACACAGTATGATGTCTCCACAATACATTACCCCACACACAGTATAATGTCCTCAGAGTACATTCCCTCCACACACAGTATGATGTCCTCACAGTACATTCCCCCCACACACAGTATGATGTCTCCACAGTACATTCCCCCACACACAGTATGATGTCGCCACAGTACATTCCCCCACTCACAGTATGATGTCCTCACAGTACATTCCCCCCACACACAGTATGATGTCCCCACAGTACATTCCCCCACACACAGTATGATGTCCCCACAGTACATTCCCCACACACACAGTATGATGTCCTCTGAGTACATTCCCCCCACACACAGTATAATGTCCCCACAGTACATTCCCCCACACACAGTATGATGTCCTCACAGTACATTCCCCACACACAGTATGATGTCTCCACAGTACATTCCCCCCACACACAGTATGATGTCTCCACAGTACATTCCCCACACACAGTATGAGGTCCCCACAGTACATTCCTCCACACACAGTATGATGTCTCCACAGTACATTCCTCCACACACAGTATGATGTCCTCACAGTACATTCCCCCCACACACAGTATGATGTCTCCACGGTACATTCCCCCCCACACACAGTATGATGTCCTCACAGTACATTCCCCCACACACAGTATGATGTCCTCACAGTACATTCCCCCACACACAGTATGATGTCCCCACAGTACATTCCCCCACACACTGTATGATGTCCTCACAGTACATTCCCCCCACACAGTATGATGTCCCCACAGTACATTCCCCACACACAGTATGATGTCTCCACAGTACATTCCTCCACACACAGTATGATGTCCCCACAGTACATTCCCCCACACACAGTATGATGTCCCCACAGTACATTCCTCCACACAAAGTATGAGGTCCCCACAGTACATTCCTCCACACAAAGTATGATGTCCCCACAGTACATTCCCTCCACACACAGTATGATGTCCTCACAGTACATTCCCCCACACACAGTATGATGTCCCCACAGTACATTCCCCCACACACTGTATGATGTCCTCACAGTACATTCCCCCACACACAGTATGATGTCCCCACAGTACATTCCCCCACACACTGTATGATGTCCTCACAGTACATTCCCCCCACACACAGTATGATGTCCTCACAGTACATTCCCTCCACACACAGTATGATGTCCCCACAGTACATTCCCCCACACACAGTATGATGTCCTCACAGTACATTCCCCCCACACACAGTATGATGTCCTCACAGTACATTCCCCACACACAGTATGATGTCCCCACAGTACATTCCTCCACACACAGTATGATGCCCCCACAGTACATTCCTCCACACACAGTATGATGTCCTCACAGTACATTCCCCACACACAGTATGATGTCCCCACAGTACATTCCTCCACACACAGTATGATGTCCTCACAGTACATTCCTCCACACACAGTATGATGTCCTCACAGTACATTCCCCACACACAGTATGATGTCCCCACAGTACATTCCTCCACACACAGTATGATGTCTCCACAGTACATTCCCCCACACACAGTATGATGTCCTCACAGTACATTCCCCCACACACAGTGTGATGTCCTCACAGTACATTCCCCCACACACAGTATGATGTCCCCACAGTACATTCCCCCCACACAGTATGATGTCCCCACAGTACATTCCTCCACACACAGTATGATGTCCCCACAGTACATTCCCCCACACACAGTATGATGTCCCCACAGTACATTCCCCCACACACAGTATGATGTCCCCACAGTGCATTCCCCCACACACAGTATGATGTCCTCACAGTACATTCCCCCACACACAGTATGATGTCCTCACAGTACATTCCCTCCACACACAGTATGATGTCCCCACAGTACATTCCCCCACACACACAGTATGATGTCCCCACAGTACATTCCCCCACACACAGTATGATGTCCTCACAGTACATTCCCCCACACACAGTATGATGTCCTCACAGTACATTCCCCCACACACAGTATGATGTCCTCACAGTACATACCCCCACACACAGTATGATGTCCCCACAGTACATTCCCCCCACACAGTATGATGTCCCCACAGTACATTCCCCCACACACAGTATGATGTCCCCACAGTACATTCCCTCCACACACAGTATGATGTCCCCACAGTACATTCCCCCACACACACAGTATGATGTCCCCACAGTACTTTCCCCCACACACAGTATGATGTGTGAAGACTCAAACTTCAAGGTTAGATTTTAGAAAGGCAGATTTTAAGAGACTCAGAAAGAGAATAGGAGGGATCCAATGGCTGGATGTCCTTAAGGACAAAAATGTCCAGGAAGGATGGGAAATTTTTAAAAATGAGATTCTCAAAGCACAATCGTTAACAATCCTGAAAAGTAGGAAGAATGGGAAGCATTTAAGGAAACCAGGATGGATGAACACAGAACTTAAACACATGCTAAAAAGAAAGAAAGAAATGTTTATTAAATGGAAAGAGGGAGGCATATCTAAAGAAGATTATAATGCAGTCTGCAGATCCTGTAGGGCACGTATCAGGTTAGCTAAAGCTGACAATGAATTAAGGCTTGCAAGAGATGTCAAAAGCAATAAAAAAGGATTTTGGGGGTATGTCAAAAGTAAAAGAAAAGTCAAAGATGCTATAGGATTTTTACAGGATGAAAATGGAGAAATGGTAAGAGAGGATGTTGAGAAGGCCGAACTTTTTAATTCCTATTTTGCATCTGTTTTCTCTCAGAAAGAAAATGTAACATCAACTGATCTTCACTGTCCTTTTAAAGGAATAGAGGAATCCAAGTTATCTGTAAACAGAAAGATTGTGAGGGAATATTTAGCTAACATAAATGAGTTCAAGTCTCCAGGTCCAGATGAATTACACCCCAGAGTACTGAAGGAGATCGTAGAAGAAATTTTAGAACCACTCTCCATAATCTTTGAAAATTCTTGGAGAACAGGAGAAGTCCCAGAAGACTGGAGAAGAGAAAATGTTGTTCCTATCTTCAAAAAGGGGAAGAAGGTGGACCCAGGGAACTATAGGCCGGTGAGTCTGACTTCTATACCAGGAAAGATCTTTGAACAAATTATTAAACAACATTTATGTGACGCGCCCCCTGGGACATATTCTTTAGGGGAATACCCGGAGCCGGATCAGATGGGGGTTGTAGTCTCCGAGTGGCTGTGACCCGGTCCGTGCCCAGGGTGTCAAACTCAGTTGTATGTGGCAGTCCTACAGATGTTATTAAGTTCTTAATGTCGACTACGCCACCCGTTGTGATGCGGTCACTGTGGCCGCCGCTGCAGCAGGGTCCGCTGAGGCTGATGGTGTTGGTGCAGCTATTGATGGGATAACCCCCAACGGGTGGGGTATAGCCTCAGGGGGTCAGGTGCAGAGGATGGGGGTTGTAGTGGTGCAGCATAGATGTTAAAGGAAGACAGAGTCGGGTTGTGCAGTTTAGGGTATTTACTCACTGCTGATGTTCCGGTCACTCCAGCTTCAAGTGACCACCCGAGCCGTGCTGCGTCCACCAGGTCCTGGATCCAGCCAACCCCCAAGCGAGTCCGGAGCGTGACCCTGAGCTCTCCTTCTGTCCTTTCTCTCTGGCCGTCCCCACTAGTGATCCACCCAGGTCCAGCTCCCTCGGGCCTTCTGTTGGGAGACCCTTGGCCTTGGGTTCCCTGACCCTCCACGTGGTATGCCTTCGGGGTGGATGTGGTGGGTGGCCGTGGCAGACGCTGCCCACGGCCTCCGGTCTCTGGCTGGGGTGTGTTTTTGCCCCCACCAGCTTGGGTTCCGGTACCCTGATGCCGACTCTTCACCCGGGGATTTAATTTGGGGTCTTAGAGTCCTTTCTTCTGCTTCCCCCTCTGGGTCTTTCCTTCTCTGCTCCACTCTCTCTCTCTCTAGGGCTCTGCTCTGCTCCTCTTCCTGATTCTGACAGACTGACCCTGTTCTTAGTTGGTGCCCACCTTATATACACCCTCTATGTGTGAGCTCAGGTGACCAGCACCCAATGAGCTCCTATCTTTACCCAGGCTGCTCCCCCTATCTGCCCCTACACTACTTGGGATGTACCACCCCCCTCCCACTCCAGCCAGGAACAGACTCGGTCGTACCTGCACATTTCTAAGTGGGAGTACCGTCGGTCTGCTCCTCGGAAATGGGATGTGTGTAGTGCATGCAGCCTACCGAGCTCAGATCCACACTCCATCCTTACCCGGGAGTGGAATATCACACCTCTGGGATGAGGTGCAATACCCCTGTAGCAGCCGAATCCTCAGGGTGCTACATTCCCCCCTGGTAAATCACAGCACGTCCTCGGGCTGTAAGACATAAAACACCAAACATACATTTTTTTTTTTAAACATAAACATATAAAACATCATATAAAACTTTTCATATAAACATTCTCGTAGTCGTTTCTTGTTTCAGGTTCCTCCTCCGGACACTGTGCAACGTGTGTCCGGGAAAAGTACGACAGTCTCTTAGAAAAACTGGTTTTCCTATAAAACCGGTAGGGGGCGCTTTAGGAAGCGCAACTATATACAGGGGAAGTTGGCCGCTCTCAGTCCTCGGCCAGGTAGAGGGAAGGGAATGGCTGCTCACAGTCCTCAGCCTGTGGGATTAAGGGGGTTAACGGGTAAACAGTTCACTCTTGCTGGTCCCAACGGGGACTATATATATATATATCAACAGTTTCTTTGGTACCCGGTCGGGTAACTATTTACATCACTTGCTCTGCCGCACTCAACGGCGTCTTCCTCCTGCTCTTTGAACTTCAGACCCGTCCGGGTCCTCTTGCTCCTCCTCCTCGCACCGCAACTCCTCCTCCGTCAGGCGGTGTACGTGGAGGGCGTAAGGTCCTTTGGCACACTTGTGCCGGGTGAAGGTGACCTCATCTCCGATGTAGAGGTCACGACCTCTGTGCCCCTCCGGCAGATGGGACTCCACGTCTCTGCGCGTGACAAAGACGTCGCCGAGGGTGTTGTTGTCTCTGATAAAGCCCCACCCGTGCTGCTGGTTAAACTTGATTACAGTCCCGGTGGTACGGGGACTGTGCGCTGCACGGGGGTCCCTCCTGGTCTGGCTCTTTTGCTCGGCGCTCCTTATTTGGGCCTGTTGTTCCCGGACCCGCCTCTCTCTCCGCTCCCTTGCGAACTCTTCGAGCTGCTGTCGGCAACACTCAGCGCGCTCTGCTGCAGCTGCCCTAGTTTCCTGAGTGAACCCCATTAGATCTTCTCCGGTGGGGTCCCACTCAAACTGTGCTTCCGCTAGCGGGGGCGAGATCCGTGCCACGGGCTTCGGAGCCGGAATCAGGGGTTCATCCAGGGGTCTTAGTTTCTGCTGCCGTTCCAGCTCATGGTATCCTTCGGGCCAGATGAAGGGCCGCCCGTCCGGCCATGTGAGCTGGCTGAACAAGTCCTTCCCCAGGTGTGGCACCCTTGGTTTTACGGGCGCGGGCGCGGTGGTGGTGGCGCCCGGGTTGCCCAGGCCTTGCGGCCAGGCCTGGGGCACCTGGAAGGTGAAGGGCACCGTTAGGACGGCGGCACCCTGGGCTACCTGGCCTTGCGGCCAGGCCGGAGGCTCCGCGGAGGTAGGGGGCGCTGTTGGTGATGCGGCGCCCGGGGGTACTAGACCTTGCGACCAGGCTGGTGGTATTTCCTGCTTTGTCACGCTCCGGGTCGAGGCGCGTGACGTCACAGGGGTCGCTGCGGCGGCTTCCGGTCGGGGCCTAGTCCATAGCGGTGACATGGCGGCTACGGGCACAGCAGGGGGACTTTCGGGCTCTGCGACGGGGAGCTGGGGCAGGTGGGCGGTTTCTCGGCTTGGGGTATAGGCGTCCCCTTTACCTGCCTCCATGCGTTCGGCTCCCTTCTCGGCGCCGTCTCCGGCCTTGGGTCCTCCCGCGCCATCCTCAGAGGCGGTCTGCTTCCTCTTCCAGGGTAGCGTGCTCCGTTGACTGGTCTCTGCTTGCTGGGTCATCTCCCGGCTCCATTCCGCCAATATCTCGCGCTGTACCCGGGCCATCCTCCGTGCGAGGCCCTCCAGGGCAGTCTGTGCACACTCCCGGTCTCGGGGGAGCTGCGCAAGGACCTCCACTAGGCCTAGTGGGGTCGTGGTGTCTAGCAGGCTCCTGACCAACGGGTCGGTGCTGCTCTGCTCTTCTTCCAGCAGGCTCCTGGCCAGCGGGCCGGTGCTGCTCTGCTCTCCTTCCTCGGTCTTTAGCAGACTCCTGGCCAGCGGGCCGGTGCTGTTCTGCTTTCTCTCCATATCCGGGTAAACTTCTCCGCTACTCCTCGTTAGACTTCTTGCCTCCGGGTGCGCTCGCTCCAGACTGCTCCAGGCGGCACCCATCTTCGTTCTTTTCTTTCGTCTCCTCCCACTTCGAGGGCGGTCCCGGGGCAACTCGGTGACTGTCAGCTCCAGAGGTAGTTCTTTCACGCTGACAGACACCTCCAGCATCACAGTCTCTGTTGGTGGGGGCGGTTTCCACTTTTGGCGCCATTTTCTGTCCCGGCCCACGATGGGAGGTGGCCTCTTGCCCTCCTTTGGCACGCCCATAATGGCGTCCGCTGCTCTTCCAAGGCGGGAAATCTGCGGTTTTGGCGGGAAGCGTCGCCCAGTGGCGGGAAACTCTGCAGATGGCGGGAACAAGTTGGAAATGGCGGACAATCGGCGGGAAACGACTGGTGATGGAGTCCGATGGCGTGGACCCTCCGGAACCGGCGGGAGACTTCTTTCTGAGGTAAACTTGCACTTTTCTTCAGGCACGCAGTACCCGGGTGTTGCGGGCACGTAATCCTGCCGACTACGCCAAAGTTGACGCGCCCCCTGGGACATATTCTTTAGGGGAATACCCGGAGCCGGATCAGATGGGGGTTGTAGTCTCCGAGTGGCTGTGACCCGGTCCGTGCCCAGGGTGTCAAACTCAGTTGTATGTGGCAGTCCTACAGATGTTATTAAGTTCTTAATGTCGACTACGCCACCCGTTGTGATGCGGTCACTGTGGCCGCCGCTGCAGCAGGGTCCGCTGAGGCTGATGGTGTTGGTGCAGCTATTGATGGGATAACCCCCAACGGGTGGGGTATAGCCTCAGGGGGTCAGGTGCAGAGGATGGGGGTTGTAGTGGTGCAGCATAGATGTTAAAGGAAGACAGAGTCGGGTTGTGCAGTTTAGGGTATTTACTCACTGCTGATGTTCCGGTCACTCCAGCTTCAAGTGACCACCCGAGCCGTGCTGCGTCCACCAGGTCCTGGATCCAGCCAACCCCCAAGCGAGTCCGGAGCGTGACCCTGAGCTCTCCTTCTGTCCTTTCTCTGCCCGTCCCCACTAGTGATCCACCCAGGTCCAGCTCCCTCGGGCCTTCTGTTGGGAGACCCTTGGCCTTGGGTTCCCTGACCCTCCACGTGGTATGCCTTCGGGGTGGATGTGGTGGGTGGCCGTGGCAGACGCTGCCCACGGCCTCCGGTCTCTGGCTGGGGTGTGTTTTTGCCCCCACCAGCTTGGGTTCCGGTACCCTGATGCCGACTCTTCACCCGGGGATTTAATTTGGGGTCTTAGAGTCCTTTCTTCTGCTTCCCCCTCTGGGTCTTTCCTTCTCTGCTCCACTCTCTCTCTCTCTAGGGCTCTGCTCTGCTCCTCTTCCTGATTCTGACAGACTGACCCTGTTCTTAGTTGGTGCCCACCTTATATACACCCTCTATGTGTGAGCTCAGGTGACCAGCACCCAATGAGCTCCTATCTTTACCCAGGCTGCTCCCCCTATCTGCCCCTACACTACTTGGGATGTACCACCCCCCTCCCACTCCAGCCAGGAACAGACTCGGTCGTACCTGCACATTTCTAAGTGGGAGTACCGTCGGTCTGCTCCTCGGAAATGGGATGTGTGTAGTGCATGCAGCCTACCGAGCTCAGATCCACACTCCATCCTTACCCGGGAGTGGAATATCACACCTCTGGGATGAGGTGCAATACCCCTGTAGCAGCCGAATCCTCAGGGTGCTACATATGTAAGTACATGGATAAGAATGAAGTGATTAACCAGAGTCAGCATGGGTTTGTAACTAACAAGTCATGTCAGACTAACTTAATTTCCTTCTATGACAGAATCACTGACTGGGTGGATCAGGGAAATGCTGTAGATATAGTATATCTTGACTTCAGCAAAGCATTTGACAAAGTATCTCACACCATCCTTATTGAAAAAATGACCAAGTATGCAATGGACCAGGCAACTGTTAGGTGGATTCATAACTGGCTTAGTGATCGGACTCAAAGGGTGGTTGTAAATGGCTTCACATCCAGCTGGATGAATGTCTCAAGTGGGGTACCACAGGGCTCCGTCCTGGGACCTGTATTGTTCAACATCTTTATCAATGATTTAGATGAAGGAATTGAGGGTAAACTGATTAAATTTGCTGATGACACAAAGCTAGGAGGGATAGCTAATACTAGAGAAGAGAGAGAGAGGATTCAAAAAGACCTAAATAAACTGGAGCAGTGGGCAGCAACCAACAGAATGGTTTTTAACAGGGAAAAATGCAAAGTACTACATCTGGGCAATAAAAATGAAAAAAGCATATACAGAATGGGAGGAATAGAGCTAAGCAACAGTACATGTGAAAAAGACTTAGGTATATTAATAGATCATACACTGAACATGAGTCAACAGTGTGATGCAGCAGCAAAAAAGGCAAATACAATTCTGGGATGTATTAACAGAAGCATACAGTCTAGATCACGTGAAGTCATTATCGGTCTTTACTCCTCTTTGGTCAGACCTCATCTGGAATACTGTGTACAGTTTTGGGCACCACATTTTAAAAAAGACATAGACAAACTGGAGCAAGTTCAGAGAAGAGCGACCAGAATGGTGACTGGTCTGCAAACCATGTCCTATGAGGAACGGTTGCAGGATTTGGGAATGTTTAGCTTGCAAAAAAGAAGACTGAGAGGAGACTTAATAGCTGTCTACAAATATGTCAAGGGCTGTCACATTGTAGAAGGATCATCTTTATTCTCATTTGCACAAGGAAAGACTAGAAGCAATGGGATGAAACTAAATGGGAGGAGACACAGATTAGATATTAGAAAAAACTTTTTGACAGTTAGGGTGATTAATGAGTGGAACAGGCTGCCACGAGAGGTGGTGAGTTCCCCTTCAATGGACGTCTTCAAACAGAGGCTGGACAGACATCTGTTTGAGATGATTTAGTGAATCCTGCTTTGAGCAGGGGGTTGGACCAGATGACCCAGGAGGTCCCTTCCAACTCTACCATTCTATGATTCTATGATTCTATGATTCTATGTCCCCACAGTACATTCCCCCACACACAGTATGATGTCCTCACAGTACATTCCCTCCACACACAGTATGATGTCCTCACAGTACATTCCCTCCACACACAGTATGATGTCTCCACAGTACATTCCCCCACACACAGTATGATGTCCCCACAGTACTTTCCCCCACACACAGTATGATGTCCCCACAGTACTTTCCCCCACACACAGTATGATGTCCCCACAGTACATTCCTCCACACACAGTGTGATGTCCCCACAGTACATTCCCCCCACACACAGTATGATGTCCTCACAGTACATTCCCCCCACACACAGTATGATGTCCTCACAGTACATTCCCCACACACGGTATGATGTCCTCACAGTACATTCCCCACACACAGTATGATGTCCTCACAGTACATTCCCCCACACAGTATGATGTTCCCACAGTACATTCCCCCACACACAGTATGATGTCCCCACAGTACATTCCCTCCACACACAGTATAATGTCCTCACAGTACATTCCCCCCACACACAGTATGATGTCCCCACAGTACATTCCCCCCACACACAGTATGATGTCCCTACAGTACATTCCCCCACACACACAGTATGATGTCTCCACAGTACATTCCCCCACACACAGTATAATGTCCTCAGAGTACATTCCCCCACACACAGTATGATGTCTCCACAGTACATTCCCCCACACACAGTATGATGTCCCCACAGTACATTCCCCCACACACAGTATGATGTCCTCACAGTACATTCCCCCCACACACAGTATGATGTCCTCACAGTACATTCCCCCCACACACAGTATAATGTCCCCACAGTACATTCCCCCACACACAGTATGATGTCTCCACAGTACATTCCCTCCACACACAGTATGATGTCTCCACAGTACATTCCCCACACACAGTATGATGTCCCCACAGTACATTCCTCCACACAAAGTATGATGTCCCCACAGTACATTCCCCCACACACACAATATGATGTCCTCACAGTACATCCCTCCACACACAGTATGATGTCCTCACAGTACATTCCCCCCACACACAGTATAATGTCCCCACAGTACATTCCCCCACACACAGTATGATGTCTCCACAGTACATTCCCTCCACACACAGTATGATGTCTCCACAGTACATTCCCCACACACAGTATGATGTCCCCACAGTACATTCCTCCACACAAAGTATGATGTCCCCACAGTACATTCCCCCACACACACAGTATGATGTCCTCACAGTACATCCCTCCACACACAGTATGATGTCCTCACAGTACATTCCTCCACACACAGTATGATGTCTCCACAGTACATTCCCCCACACACACAGTATGATGTCCTCACAGTACATCCCTCCACACACAGTATGATGTCCTCACAGTACATTCCTCCACACACAGTATGATGTCTCCACAGTACATTCCCCCACACACACAGTATGATGTCCTCACAGTACATTCCTCCACACACAGTATGATGTCTCCACAGTACATTCCCCCACACACACAGTATGATGTCCTCACAGTACATCCCTCCACACACAGTATGATGTCCTCACAGTACATTCCTCCACACACAGTATGATGTCTCCACAGTACATTCCCCCACACACACAGTATGATGTCCTCACAGTACATTCCCCCACACACAGTATGATGTCTCCACAGTACATTCCCCCACACACACAGTATGATGTCCTCACAGTACATTCCCTCCACACACAGTATGATGTCCTCACAGTACATTCCCCCACACACAGTATGATGTCCCCACAGTACATTCCCTCCACACACAGTATGATGTCCTCACAGTACATTCCCCCCACACACAGTATGATGTCCTCACAGTACATTCCCTCCACACACAGTATGATGTCCTCACAGTACATTCCTCCACACACAGTATGATGTCTCCACAGTACATTCCCTCCACACACAGTATGATGTCCTCACAGTACATTCCTCCACACACAGTATGATGTCTCCACAGTACATTCCCCCACACACAGTATGATGTCCCCACAGTACATTCCCCCACACACAGTATGATGTCCCCACAGTACATTCCCCCACACACAGTATGATGTCCTCACAGTACATTCCCCCACACACAGTATGATGTCCCCACAGTACATTCCCTCCACACACAGTATGATGTCCTCACAGTACATTCCCCCCACACACAGTATGATGTCCTCACAGTACATTCCCCACACACAGTATGATGTCTCCACAGTACATTCCCCCACACACAGTATGATTTCCTCACAGTACATTCACCCACACACAGTATGATGTCCTCACAGTACATTCCTCCACACACAGTATGATGTCCCCACAGTACATTCCTCCACACACAGTATGATGTCCTCACAGTACATTCCTCCACACACAGTATGATGTCCCCACAGTACATTCCTCCACACACAGTATGATGTCTCCACAGTACATTCCTCCACACACAGGATGATGTCCTCACAGTACATTCTCCCCACACACAGTATGATGTCCTCACAGTACATTCCTCCACACACAGTATGATGTCTCCACAGTACATTCCCCCACACACAGTATGATGTCCCCACAGTACATTCCTCCACACACAGTATGATGTCTCCACAGTACATTCCCCCACACACAGTATGATGTCCCCACAGTACATTCCTCCACACACAGTATGATGTCCCCACAGTACATTCCCTCCACACACAGTATGATGTCCCCACAGTACATTCCCCACACACAGTATGATGTCCCTACAGTGCATTCCCCCCACACACAGTATGATGTCCTCACAGTACATTCCCCCACACACAGTATGATGTCCCCACAGTACATTCCCCCACACACTGTATGATGTCCTCACAGTACATTCCCCCACACACAGTATGATGTCCCCACAGTACATTCCCCCACACACAGTATGATGTCCTCACAGTACATTCCCCCCACACACAGTATGATGTCCTCACAGTACATTCCCCCCACACACAGTATGATGTCCCCACAGTACATTCCCCCCACACACAGTATGATGTCCCCACAGTACATTCCCTCCACACACAGTATGATGTCCCCACAGTACATTCCCCACACACAGTATGATGTCCCTACAGTACATTCCCCCCACACACAGTATGATGTCCTCACAGTACATTCCCCCGCACACAGTATGATGTCCCCACAGTACATTCCCCCACACACTGTATGATGTCCTCACAGTACATTCCCCCACACACAGTATGATGTCCCCACAGTACATTGCCCCACAAACAGTATGATGTCCTCACAGTACATTCTCCCCACACACAGTATGATGTCCTCACAGTACATTCCCCCCACACACAGTATGATGTCCTCACAGTACATTCCCCACACACAGTATGATGTCCCCACAGTACATTCCTCCACACACAGTATGATGTCCTCACAGTACATTCCCCACACACAGTATGATGTCCTCACAGTACATTCCCCCCACACACAGTATGATGTCCTCACAGTACATTCCCCCCACACACAGTATGATGTCCTCACAGTACATTCCCCCCACATACAGTATGATGTCCCCACAGTACATTCCCCCCACACACAGTATGATGTCCACACAGTACATTCCCCCCACACACAGTATGATGTCCTCACAGTACATTCCCCACACACGGTATGATGTCCTTACAGTACATTCCCCACACACAGTATGATGTCCTCACAGTACATTCCCCCACACAGTATGATGTCCCCACAGTACATTCCCCCACACACAGTATGATGTCCTCACAGTACATTCCCCCCACACACAGTATGATGTCCCCACAGTACATTCCCCCCACACACAGTATGATGTCCCCACAGTACATTCCTCCACACACAGTATGATGTCCCTACAGTACATTCCCCCACACACACAGTATGATGTCTCCACAGTACATTCCCCCACACACAGTATAAAGTCCTCAGAGTACATTCCCCCACACACAGTATGATGTCCTCACAGTACATTCCCTCCACACACAGTATGATGTCCCCACAGTACATTCCCCCACACACAGTGTGATGTCCTCACAGTACATTCCCCCACACACAGTATGATGTCCCCACAGTACATTCCCCCCACACAGTATGATGTCCCCACAGTACATTCCTCCACACACAGTATGATGTCCCCACAGTACATTCCTCCACACACAGTATGATGTCCCCACAGTACATTCCCCCACACACAGTATGATGTCCCCACAGTACATTCCCCCACACACAGTATGATGTCCTCACAGTAGATTCCCCCACACACAGTATGATGTCCTCACAGTACATTCCCTCCACACACAGTATGATGTCCCCACAGTACATTCCCCCACACACACAGTATGATGTCCCCACAGTACATTCCCCCACACACAGTATGATGTCCTCACAGTACATTCCCCCACACACAGTATGATGTCCTCACAGTACATACCCCCACACACAGTATGATGTCCCCACAGTACATTCCCCCCACACAGTATGATGTCCCCACAGTACATTCCCCCACACACAGTATGATGTCCCCACAGTACATTCCCTCCACACACAGTATGATGTCCTCACAGTACATTCCCTCCACACACAGTATGATGTCCCCACAGTACATTCCCCCACACACACAGTATGATGTCCCCACAGTACTTTCCCCCACACACAGTATGATGTCCCCACAGTACATTCCCCCACACACACAGTATGATGTCCCCACAGTACTTTCCCCCACACACAGTATGATGTCCCCACAGTACATTCCCTCCACACACAGTATGATGTCCCCACAGTACATTCCTCCACACACAGTGTGATGTCCCCACAGTACATTCCCCCCACACACAGTATGATGTCCTCAAAGTACATTCCCCCCACACACAGTATGATGTCCCCACAGTACATTCACCCCACACACAGTATGATGTCCACACAGTACATTCCCCCCACACACAGTATGATGTCCTCACAGTACATTCCCCACACACGGTATGATGTCCTCACAGTACATTCCCCACACACAGTATGATGTCCTCACAGTACATTCCCCCACACAGTATGATGTCCCCACAGTACATTCCCCCACACACAGTATGATGTCCCCACAGTACATTCCCCCACACACTGTATGATGTCCTCACAGTACATTCCCCCACACACAGTATGATGTCTCCACAGTACATTCCCCCACACACAGTATGATGTCCCCACAGTACTTTCCCCCACACACAGTATGATGTCCCCACAGTACTTTCCCCCACACACAGTATGATGTCCCCACAGTACATTCCTCCACACACAGTGTGATGTCCCCACAGTACATTCCCCCCACACACAGTATGATGTCCTCACAGTACATTCCCCCCACACACAGTATGATGTCCTCACAGTACATTCCCCACACACGGTATGATGTCCTCACAGTACATTCCCCACACACAGTATGATGTCCTCACAGTACATTCCCCCACACAGTATGATGTTCCCACAGTACATTCCCCCACACACAGTATGATGTCCCCACAGTACATTCCCTCCACACACAGTATAATGTCCTCACAGTACATTCCCCCCACACACAGTATGATGTCCCCACAGTACATTCCCCCCACACACAGTATGATGTCCCTACAGTACATTCCCCCACACACACAGTATGATGTCTCCACAGTACATTCCCCCACACACAGTATAATGTCCTCAGAGTACATTCCCCCACACACAGTATGATGTCTCCACAGTACATTCCCCCACACACAGTATGATGTCCCCACAGTACATTCCCCCACACACAGTATGATGTCCTCACAGTACATTCCCCCCACACACAGTATGATGTCCTCACAGTACATTCCCCCCACACACAGTATAATGTCCCCACAGTACATTCCCCCACACACAGTATGATGTCTCCACAGTACATTCCCTCCACACACAGTATGATGTCTCCACAGTACATTCCCCACACACAGTATGATGTCCCCACAGTACATTCCTCCACACAAAGTATGATGTCCCCACAGTACATTCCCCCACACACACAATATGATGTCCTCACAGTACATCCCTCCACACACAGTATGATGTCCTCACAGTACATTCCCCCCACACACAGTATAATGTCCCCACAGTACATTCCCCCACACACAGTATGATGTCTCCACAGTACATTCCCTCCACACACAGTATGATGTCTCCACAGTACATTCCCCACACACAGTATGATGTCCTCACAGTACATCCCTCCACACACAGTATGATGTCCTCACAGTACATTCCTCCACACACAGTATGATGTCTCCACAGTACATTCCCCCACACACACAGTATGATGTCCTCACAGTACATTCCCTCCACACACAGTATGATGTCCTCACAGTACATTCCCCCACACACAGTATGATGTCCTCACAGTACATTCCCTCCACACACAGTATGATGTCCTCACAGTACATTCCTCCACACACAGTATGATGTCTCCACAGTACATTCCCCCACACACAGTATGATGTCCCCACAGTACATTCCCCCACACACAGTATGATGTCCTCACAGTACATTCCCCCACACACAGTATGATGTCCCCACAGTACATTCCCTCCACACACAGTATGATGTCCTCACAGTACATTCCCCCCACACACAGTATGATGTCCTCACAGTACATTCCCCACACACAGTATGATGTCTCCACAGTACATTCCCCCACACACAGTATGATTTCCTCACAGTACATTCACCCACACACAGTATGATGTCCTCACAGTACATTCCTCCACACACAGTATGATGTCTCCACAGTACATTCCTCCACACACAGTATGATGTCCTCACAGTACATTCTCCCCACACACAGTATGATGTCCTCACAGTACATTCCTCCACACACAGTATGATGTCTCCACAGTACATTCCCCCACACACAGTATGATGTCCCCACAGTACATTCCTCCACACACAGTATGATGTCCCCACAGTACATTCCCTCCACACACAGTATGATGTCCCCACAGTACATTCCCCACACACAGTATGATGTCCCTACAGTACATTCCCCCCACACACAGTATGATGTCCTCACAGTACATTCCCCCACACACAGTATGATGTCCCCACAGTACATTCCCCCACACACTGTATGATGTCCTCACAGTACATTCCCCCACACACAGTATGATGTCCCCACAGTACATTCCCCCACACACAGTATGATGTCCTCACAGTACATTCCCCCCACACACAGTATGATGTCCTCACAGTACATTCCCCCCACACACAGTATGATGTCCCCACAGTACATTCCCCCCACACACAGTATGATGTCCCCACAGTACATTCCCTCCACACACAGTATGATGTCCCCACAGTACATTCCCCACACACAGTATGATGTCCCTACAGTACATTCCCCCCACACACAGTATGATGTCCTCACAGTACATTCCCCCGCACACAGTATGATGTCCCCACAGTACATTCCCCCACACACTGTATGATGTCCTCACAGTACATTCCCCCACACACAGTATGATGTCCCCACAGTACATTGCCCCACAAACAGTATGATGTCCTCACAGTACATTCCCCCCACACACAGTATGATGTCCTCACAGTACATTCCCCCCACACACAGTATGATGTCCTCACAGTACATTCCCCACACACAGTATGATGTCCCCACAGTACATTCCTCCACACACAGTATGATGTCCTCACAGTACATTCCCCACACACAGTATGATGTCCTCACAGTACATTCCCCCCACACACAGTATGATGTCCTCACAGTACATTCCCCCCACACACAGTATGATGTCCTCACAGTACATTCCCCCCACATACAGTATGATGTCCCCACAGTACATTCCCCCAACACACAGTATGATGTCCACACAGTACATTCCCCCCACACACAGTATGATGTCCTCACAGTACATTCCCCACACACGGTATGATGTCCTTACAGTACATTCCCCACACACAGTATGATGTCCTCACAGTACATTCCCCCACACAGTATGATGTCCCCACAGTACATTCCCCCACACACAGTATGATGTCCTCACAGTACATTCCCCCACACACAGTATGATGTCCCCACAGTACATTCCCCCCACACACAGTATGATGTCTCCACAGGACATTCAGTCCACACACAGTATAATGTCCTCACAGTACATTCCCCCCACACACAGTATGATGTCCCCACAGTACATTCCCCCCACACACAGTATGATGTCCCCACAGTACATTCCTCCACACACAGTATGATGTCCCTACAGTACATTCCCCCACACACACAGTATGATGTCTCCACAGTACATTCCCCCACACACAGTATAAAGTCCTCAGAGTACATTCCCCCACACACAGTATGATGTCCTCACAGTACATTCCCTCCACACACAGTATGATGTCCCCACAGTACATTCCCCCACACACAGTGTGATGTCCTCACAGTACATTCCCCCACACACAGTATGATGTCCCCACAGTACATTCCCCCCACACAGTATGATGTCCCCACAGTACATTCCTCCACACACAGTATGATGTCCCCACAGTACATTCCTCCACACACAGTATGATGTCCCCACAGTACATTCCCCCACACACAGTATGATGTCCCCACAGTACATTCCCCCACACACAGTATGATGTCCTCACAGTACATTCCCCCACACACAGTATGATGTCCTCACAGTACATTCCCTCCACACACAGTATGATGTCCCCACAGTACATTCCCCCACACACACAGTATGATGTCCCCACAGTACATTCCCCCACACACAGTATGATGTCCTCACAGTACATTCCCCCACACACAGTATGATGTCCTCACAGTACATACCCCCACACACAGTATGATGTCCCCACAGTACATTCCCCCCACACAGTATGATGTCCCCACAGTACATTCCCCCACACACAGTATGATGTCCCCACAGTACATTCCCTCCACACACAGTATGATGTCCTCACAGTACATTCCCTCCACACACAGTATGATGTCCCCACAGTACATTCCCCCACACACACAGTATGATGTCCCCACAGTACTTTCCCCCACACACAGTATGATGTCCCCACAGTACATTCCCCCACACACACAGTATGATGTCCCCACAGTACTTTCCCCCACACACAGTATGATGTCCCCACAGTACATTCCCTCCACACACAGTATGATGTCCCCACAGTACATTCCTCCACACACAGTGTGATGTCCCCACAGTACATTCCCCCCACACACAGTATGATGTCCTCAAAGTACATTCCCCCCACACACAGTATGATGTCCCCACAGTACATTCACCCCACACACAGTATGATGTCCACACAGTACATTCCCCCCACACACAGTATGATGTCCTCACAGTACATTCCCCACACACGGTATGATGTCCTCACAGTACATTCCCCACACACAGTATGATGTCCTCACAGTACATTCCCCCACACAGTATGATGTCCCCACAGTACATTCCCCCACACACAGTATGATGTCCCCACAGTATATTCCCCCACACACTGTATGATGTCCTCACAGTACATTCCCCCCCACACAGTATGATGTCCCCACAGTACATTCCCCCACACACAGTATGATGTCCTCACAGTACATTCCCCCCACACAGTATGATGTCCTCACAGTACATTCCCCCACACACAGTATGATGTCCCCACAGTACATTCCCCCCACACACAGTATGATGTCTCCACAGGACATTCCCTACACACACAGTATGATGTCCTCACAGTACATTCCCCCACACACAGTATGATGTCCCCACAGTACATTCCCTCCACACACAGTATGATGTCCCCACAGTACATTCCTCCACACACAGTATGATGTCCCCACAGTACATTCCTCCACACACAGTATGATGTCCCCACAGTACATTCCCTCCACACAGTATGATGTCCCCACAGTACATTCCCCACACACAGTATGATGTCCTCACAGTACATTCCCCCACACACAGTATGATGTCCCCACAGTACATTCCCTCCACACACAGTATGATGTCCCCACAGTACATTCCCCCACACACAGTATGATGTCTCCACAGTACATTCCTCCACACACAGTATGATGTCCCCACAGTACATTCCCTCCACACACAGTATGATGTCCCCACAGTACATTCCTCCACACACAGTATGATGTCCCCACAGTACATTCCCTCCACACAGTATGATGTCCTCACAGTACATTCCTTCACACACAGTATGATGTCCTCACAGTACATTCCCCCACACACAGTATGATGTCCCCACAGTACATTCCCTCCACACACAGTATGATGTCCCCACAGTACATTCCTCCACACACAGTATGATGTCCCCACAGTACATTCCCTCCACACACAGTATGATGTCCTCACAGTACATTCCCCACACACAGTATGATGTCCCCACAGTACATTTCCCACACACAGTATGATGTCCACACAATACATTCCCCCCACACACACAGTATGATGTCTCCACAGTACATTCCCTCCACACACAGTATGATGTCTCCACAGTACATTCCCTCCACACACAGTATGATGTCCCCACAGTACATTTCCCACACACAGTATGATGTCCCCACAATACATTCCCCCCACACACACAGTATGATGTCTCCACAGTACATTCCCCACACACAGTATGATGTCCCCACAGTACATTCCCTCCACACACAGTATGATGTCCTCACAGTACATTCCCCACACACAGTATGATGTCCCCACAGTACATTTCCCACACACAGTATGATGTCCCCACAATACATTCCCCCCACACACACAGTATGATGTCACCACAGTACATTCCTCCACACACAGTATGATGTCCCCACAGTACATTCCCCCACACACAGTATGATGTCCTCACAGTACGTTCCCCACACACAGTATGATGTCCTCACAGTACATTCCCCACACACAGTATGATGTCCCCACAGTACATTCCCCACACACAGTATGATGTCCCCACAGTACATTCCCCACAGACAGTATGATGTCCTCACAGTACATTCCCCACACACAGTATGATGTCCTCACAGTACATTCCCCCTACACAGTATGATGTCCCCACAGTACATTCCCCCACACACAGTATGATGTCTCCACAGTACATTCCCCCACACACAGTATGATGTCTCCACAGTACATTCCCCACACACAGTATGATGTCCTCACAGTACATTCCTCCACACACAGTATGATGTCCCCACAGTACATTTCCCACACACAGTATGATGTCCCCACAATACATTCCCCCCACACACACAGTATGATGTCTCCACAGTACATTCCTCCACACACAGTATGATGTCCCCACAGTACATTCCTCCACACACAGTATGATGTCCTCACAGTACGTTCCCCACACACAGTATGATGTCCCCACAGTACATTCCCCACACACAGTATGATGTCCCCACAGTACATTCCCCACAGACAGTATGATGTCCTCACAGTACATTCCCCACACACAGTATGATGTCCTCACAGTACATTCCCCCTACACAGTATGATGTCCCCACAGTACATTCCCCCACACACAGTATGATGTCTCCACAGTACATTCCCCCCACACACAGTATGATGTCCTCACAGTACATTCCCCCACACAGTATGATGTCCCCACAGTACATTCCCCCACACACAGTATGATGTCCCCACAGTACATTCCCCCACACACAGTGTAGCACCGGCGTCCCTGCCCTCTGCTAGGCAGGGACGCTGTTCCCCTCACCTCCCTGCTCCGTGCCCGGCGTCCTCCTCCCGCTCTGCTGGCAGCGCGCGCTCCTTCCCGGCCACTGTGCTTACGGCGCGCGCGCGCGCTCTCCCTCCCTCTTAAAGGGGCCGCGCGCGCCGTCCTAAGGAGTCCCCGGCCAATGGCCGGAGGACTTCACCATATATAAGGCACCTCCTCCAAAATGGAGGTGCCCGAGCAATGTTGTTGCACTGTTCACTACTCTGCTTCAGCCCTCAGGTCCCGTTGCCAGTTACCTGCCAGATTCCTGCCTGATTATCTGCTACCTGCCTGCTAGTCTGAGGTCCGACGGTCTGCCTTACTACTCCTGTCAGTCTGTCTAAGGACCAGCCTGCCCGCTCACCTGGGAGCGCACATCAGCCACCTGCCTGCTTGCCTGAGGTCCGACGGTCTGCCTTCCAACTCCTGTCAGTCTGTCTATGGACCAGCTTGCCCGCTCACCTGGGAGCGCACATCTGCTACCTGCCTGCTAGTCTACCTGGAGGCTCCGCCGTCACGTGCTGTGACCACCTGCCTGTCCAGTGACTCCTGCTCGCTCACCTGGGAGCGCTCATCTGCTACCTGTCTGCTAGCCTACCTGGAGGCTCTGCCGTCACGTGCTGTGACCACCCGCCTGTCCAGGGACTTCTGCCCGCTCACCTGGGAGCGCTCATCTGCCGCCTGTCTGTTGGTCTTCCTGGAGGCTCCGCCGTCACATGCTGTGACCACCCGTTCATCCAGAGACTCTCGCCTGCTCACCTGGGAGCTCACGTCTATCATCAGCCGCCACAGGTCGTACCAACCCTTTACCTAGAGACTGCCCCGGTCACTTGCCGTGACCATCTGCCCGTTCATCCAGAGACTGCCCCGGTCACTTGCCGTGACCATCTGCCCGTTCATTCAGAGACTGCCCCGGTCACTTGCCGTGACCATCAGCCCGTTCATCCAGAGACTGTCCCGGTCACTTGCCGTGACCTCCAGCCCGTTCACTCAGAGACTGTCCCGGTCACCTGCTGTGACCTCCTGCCTGTCTTCCCTGGTCGCCACCCGCTCCCTTACAAGGACTGCCCCTTTGTATAGTAGCTCAGAGGTTCCGCCTCCCAGACCCGTTACAGTTTGCTCGGGCCATGGAACCCGGTGGCACCCAAGCTCCCTCGCTCTCGGACCTGTGTCATGAACTGTCCCGTCAAAGGTCCCAACAGGAGTCCATCCTGGGTCACCTGCGGAATGTCAATACTCGCCTGGACACTCTGACTGCTCCACCAGCAACCTCCGCCAGTGCCATGTCTCGCAATCCGGCAGCTCCGCTGCCCACTAATACCATGGTATCCTACCCCGGACCCCGGCTTTCTGCACCTCCTCGCTTCGGAGGCGACTCCGCCCAGGCTCGGGGCTTCATAAATCAGTGCACCCTGCACTTTGAACTATTGTCCCACCAGTTTAACTCCGACCAGGCCAAAATTGCATTCATCATGTCCCATCTCACCGGGGAGGCCCTGGCCTGGCTAAATCCTCTATGGGAGAGAGGAGACCCCCTGGTGTCCAACTTGCCTGCTTTTCTCACGGCTTTCCGGAAAGTCTTCGACGAACCCGGACGGAAGACCTCATCCGCATCATCACTGCTACGCCTCCGTCAGGGAAGTCTCACCGTGGGCCAATATGCCATACGGTTCCGTACCCTTGCCTCGGAGCTGGCCTGGGATAACGACGCTCTGGTATCCGTCTTCTGGGAGGGTCTGTCCGGCCGTATTAAAGATGAACTTGCCGGTCGGGACATTCCTACCACTCTCGATGACCTAATAACTCTTGCCACCCGGATTGACCTACGGTTCCAGGAGCGTGCCTAAGAGGTCACCCGTGAGAGGAGGTTACCATGTCTAGCTCCTACTTTTCAGAAACCCGTCACTCCCTCCGTCTCTACCCAGGTACACTCTCCTGAGTCTATGCAGGTTGACCAGACCAAGATGGTCAAAACCCGTCAGGACTTACGCCGTGCCGAAGGGAGCTGCTTCTACTGTGGCAGTAAGGAGCACCGGATCCGTGCCTGCCCGGAGAGGTCGGGAAACGCCTGTGTCTAGGTTCGCTCAGAGAGGTCAACCTAGACAAGAATAAATCCTCTGCATCTCTGCTGCTGTCAGTCTCAATCGTCTGCGGGGAGAACCGTTATTTCGAACTAGCCCAACTTGACTCTGGAGCAGCCGGGAATCTTATTTCACAGTCCCTGGTAGAGAAATACCGCATCCCCACCAAACCTCTGGCTGTACCCTTGTCTGTTGCTGCCGTGGATGGGGGCCTCTTACCACGCCCCATCCAACTCATCACCGAGTCCATTACTCTGCAGGTGGGAATGCTGCATTCTGAGAGTATCTCCTTTCATGTTCTGCCTGGACTCTCTCACGCCCTCTTGCTAGGCCTACCTTGGCTCCAGAGACATGCACCCGTGCTTGACTGGCAGACCGGAGAAGTCCTTCGCTGGGGACAGGACTGCCATAATACCTGTCTGGTTCCCGTCCATCCCGTCCGTCCTTCTCCTACCCCAGCTAATCTACCTGGACTTCCGATTCCTTATTGGTCTTATGCTGATGTCTTTAATAAAAAGGAAGCAGAGACACTACCTCCTCATAGACCATACGACTGCCCTATCGACCTGTTACCTGGTACTACTCCTCCCCGTGGGCGTATTTATCCTTTATCCGCTGCTGAGACCCGGTCGATGTCCGAATATATTGAGGAGAATCTGGCCAGGGGATTCATCCGGAAATCTACCTCCCCAGCGGGAGCAGGCTTCTTTTTCGTCAAAAAGAAGGACGGTTCTCTCCGTCCCTGTATAGACTATAGAGGCCTTAACCAGATCACGGTGAAGAATAAGTACCCCCTTCCGCTCATTCCGGAGTTATTTGATCGTCTGAGGGGGGCTAGAATCTTCACCAAACTGGACCTCCGTGGTGCGTACAACCTGGTTCGTATCCGTCAGGGGGATGAATGGAAGACGGCATTCAACACCCGGGACGGCCACTATGAATATCTGGTAATGCCCTTTGGTCTTTGTAACGCTCCTGCCGTCTTTCAAGAGTTGGTCAATGACATCTTCCGGGACCTTCTCTACTCCTGCGTAGTGGTGTACCTGGACGACATCTTGGTCTTCTCTCCGGATCTCCAGACTCACCGGAGGGACGTTCGTCAGGTCCTGCTCAGGCTCAGGCAGAATCACCTCTTCGCTAAATACGAGAAATGCCTCTTTGAGCAGACCTCGCTTCCGTTTTTGGGCTACATTATTTCTCAGACCGGCCTACGAATGGATCCAGAGAAACTGTCTGCCATCGAGAAATGGTCTCGACCGGAGGGGTTGAAGGCCATTCAGCGATTCCTGGGCTTCGCCAACTACTACCGCCTCTTCATACCACGCTTCTCTTCCCGGACTGCCCCAATTTCCGCGCTCACCCGTAAGGGTACTAATCCCAAAGAGTGGCCGCCCGAAGCAGAGGAGGCCTTTCTTTCCCTAAAACAGGCCTTCTCTTCCGCCCCGGTGCTGCATCGCCCGGACGGCAACAAGCAGTTCTTCCTGGAAGTTGACGCCTCCTCCTCTGGAGCCGGAGCGGTACTTACTCAAAAATCATCTTCCGGGAGAATGGTAACTTGTGGCTTCTTCTCCAAACTCTTCTCCTCTTCTGAGCGCAACTATTCCATAGGAGACCGAGAGTTATTGGCCATCAAACTGGCATTGGAGGAGTGGCGTTACCTACTCGAGGGGGCTCTTCACACGGTAATAATTTACACTGACCACAAGAACTTGGCTTACCTCCAGCATGCCCAGAGACTTAACCCGCGCCAAGCCCGGTGGTCCTTGTTTTTTGCTCGCTTTGATTTTGTTCTTCATTTTCGCCCGGCTGACAAAAACGTCAAAGCAGATGCCTTGTCCCGATCCTTTCTGGTGTCCGATCTCGAGGAAGAACCTAAACACATCATCGATCCCGCCAGAGTAATGCAGGTGGCTCCCGTGAGCCTAAATCGTCTCCCTCCCGGTAAGACGTTCGTATCAGTACCTGATCGGGAGAAGATCCTACACTGGGGTCACTCGTCTAAACTAGCTGGCCACGCCGGTCAGAAAAAGACCCTCCAGCTTATTGCCCGGCACTACTGGTGGCCTACCCTGCACAAGGACGTAATAGACTTTGTTTCTGCCTGTGTGTCCTGCGCCCGCAACAAAGTCCCGAGACACCTGCCAGCCGGTCGCCTTCTTCCGCTTCCTGTGCCTGCTGCCCCCTGGCAGCATATTGCTATGGACTTCATAACTGATCTCCCCGTCTCTGCCGGTTGTACGGTCATTTGGGTGGTCGCTGACCGCTTTTCCAAGATGGCTCACTTTATTCCCCTGCCTGGTCTCCCGTCTGCACCCGAGCTGGCTAAAGACTTTATCCGCCACATCTTCCATCTTCATGGCCTGCCCCTCCACATCGTGTCGGATCGTGGGGTACAGTTCACCTCACGTTTCTGGAGAGCCACTTGTAAACTGCTAGACGTCACCCTGGACTTCTCTGCCGCTTACCACCCACAGTCTAATGGTCAAGTGGAGCGGATCAATCAGAACCTGACCAGTTACCTCCGGCATTTCGTTAATGCCCATCATTCTGACTGGGTGGATCTCCTACCATGGGCCGAGTTCTCCTATAACAATCACGAGAGCGAATCCTCTTCCAAATCCCCGTTTTTTGTAGTCTTCGGTCAGCATCCTCGGATTCCTTTTCCTGTCTCCACCTCTGTGGACAACCCGGCTGCGGAATCTCTCGTTAGCAAATTTTCCTCCATTTGGGAGAGTACCCGATCCGCACTCCTCCAGTCGTCCGAACGGATGAAAAGACACGCTGACAAAAAACGCCTGGATCCTCCACAATTTCGTCCTGGAGATAAAGTCTGGCTCTCGTCTAAATATGTCCGACTCAAGATACCCTCTTACAAGTTAGGGCCTCGGTTCATCGGTCCTCTGGAGGTCATCAGTCAGATCAACCCGGTGGCCTATAAATTAAAACTCCCGGCCAACTTACGGATCCCTAACTCCTTCCATGTATCTCTCCTCAAACCTGTGGTACTTAACTCTTTTTCCAAGTCTACAGGTACGCCTCCTGCTCCGGTTTCTGCTGAGGACGAGTTTGAGGTAGAGAACATTCTTGCCACCAAAAGGGTAAGAGGAAAGACCTTTTTTCTAGTAGATTGGAAGGGGTTTGGTCCTGAGGAGAGAACGTGGGAGCCCCGGGAGAACATCCATGCCCCTCTCATCCTAGCCAAATTTCTGTCTGGCCTAAAAAAGGGGGGGCCTAAAGGGGGGGGTACTGTAGCGCCGGCGTCCCTGCCCCCTGCTAGGCAGGGACGCTGCTCCCCTCACCTCCCTGCTCCGTGCCCGGCGTCCTCCTCCCGCTCTGCTGGCAGCGCGCGCTCCTTCCCGTCCACTGTGCTTAGGGCGCGCGCGCGCGCTCTCCCTCCCTCTTAAAGGGGCCGCGCGCGCCGTCCTAAGGAGTCCCCGGCCAATGGCCGGAGGACTTCACCATATATAAGGCACCTCCTCCAAAATGGAGGTGCCCGAGCAATGTTGTTGCACTGTTCACTACTCTGCTTCAGCCCTCAGGTCCCGTTGCCAGTTACCTGCCAGTTACCTGCCAGTTACCTGCCAGATTCCTGCCTGATTATCTGCTACCTGCCTGCTAGTCTGAGGTCCGACGGTCTGCCTTACTACTCCTGTCAGTCTGTCTAAGGACCAGCCTGCCCGCTCACCTGGGAGCGCACATCAGCCACCTGCCTGCTTGCCTGAGGTCCGACGGTCTGCCTTCCAACTCCTGTCAGTCTGTCTATGGACCAGCTTGCCCGCTCACCTGGGAGCACACACCTGCTACCTGCCTGCTAGTCTACCTGGAGGCTCCGCCGTCACGTGCTGTGACCACCTGCCTGTCCAGTGACTCCTGCTCGCTCACCTGGGAGCACTCATCTGCTACCTGTCTGCTAGCCTACCTGGAGGCTCTGCCGTCACGTGCTGTGACCACCCGCCTGTCCAGGGACTTCTGCCCGCTCACCTGGGAGCGCTCATCTGCCGCCTGTCTGTTGGTCTTCCTGGAGGCTCCGCCGTCACATGCTGTGACCACCCGTTCATCCAGAGACTCTCGCCTGCTCACCTGGGAGCTCACGTCTATCATCAGCCGCCACAGGTCGTACCAACCCTTTACCTAGAGACTGCCCCGGTCACTTGCCGTGACCATCTGCCCGTTCATCCAGAGACTGCCCCGGTCACTTGCCGTGACCATCTGCCCGTTCATTCAGAGACTGCCCCGGTCACTTGCCGTGACCATCAGCCCGTTCATCCAGAGACTGCCCCGGTCACTTGCCGTGACCTCCAGCCCGTTCACTCAGAGACTGTCCCGGTCACCTGCTGTGACCTCCTGCCCGTCTTCCCTGGTCGCCACCCGCTCCCTTACAAGGACTGCCCCTTTGTATAGTAGCTCAGAGGTTCCGCCTCCCAGACCCGTTACACACAGTATGATGTCCCCACAGTACATTCCCCCACACAGTATGATGTCCCCACAGTACATTCCCCCCACACACAGTATGATGTCCTCACAGTACATTCCCCCACACACAGTATGATGTCCTCACAGTACATTCCTCCACACACAGTATGATGTCTCCACAGTACATTCCCCCCACACACACAGTATGATGTCTCCACAGTACATTCCCCCCCATACACAGTATGATGTCCCCACAGTACATTCCTCCACACACAGTATGATGTCCCCACAGTACATTCCTCCACACACAGTATGATGTCTCCACAGTACATTCCTCCACACACAGTATGATGTCCTCACAGTACATTCCTCCACACACAGTATGATGTCCTCACAGTACATTCCCTCCACACACAGTATGATGTCCTCACAGTACATTCCCCCACACACAGTATGATGTCCTCACAGTACATTCCCCCACACACAGTATGATGTCCTCACAGTACATTCCCACACACAGTATGATGTCCTCACAGTACATTCCCCCACACACAGTATGATGTCCTCACAGTACATTCCCCCACACAGTATGATGTCCCCACAGTACATTCCCCCACACACAGTATGATGTCCTCACAGTACATTCCCCCACACACAGTATGATGTCCCCACAGTACATTCCCCCCACACACAGTATGATGTCCTCACAGTACATTCCCCCACACACAGTATGATGTCCTCACAGTACATTCCCCCACACACAGTATGATGTCCCCACAGTACATTCCTCCACACACAGTATGATGTCCTCACAGTACATTCCCCCCATACACAGTATGATGTCCCCACAGTACATTCCCCCACACACAGTATGTTGTCCTCACAGTACATTCCCCCCACACACAGTATGATGTCCTCACAGTACATTCCCCACACACAGTATGATGTCTCCACAGTACATTCCCCCACACACAGTATGATTTCCTCACAGTACATTCCCCCACACACAGTATGATGTCCTCACAGTACATTCCTCCACACACAGTATGATGTCCCCACAGTACATTCCTCCACACACAGTATGATGTCCCCACAGTACATTCCCCCACACACAGTATGATGTCTCCACAGTACATTCCCCCACACACAGTATGATGTCCCCACAGTACATTCCCCCCACACACAGTATGATGTCCCCACAGTACATTCCCTCCACACACAGTATGATGTCCGCACAGTACATTCCCTCCACACACAGTATGATGTCCTCACAGTACATTCTCCCCACACACAGTATGATGTCCTCACAGTACATTCCTCCACACACAGTATGATGTCTCCACAGTACATTCCCCCACACACAGTATGATGTCCCCACAGTACATTCCTCCACACACAGTATGATGTCCCCACAGTACATTCCCTCCACACACAGTATGATGTCCCCACAGTACATTCCCCACACACAGTATGATGTCCCTACAGTACATTCCCCCCACACACAGTATGGTGTCCTCACAGTACATTCCCCCACACACAGTATGATGTCCCCACAGTACATTCGCCCACACACTGTATGATGTCCTCACAGTACATTCCCCCACACACAGTATGATGTCCCCACAGTACATTCCCCCACACACTGTATGATGTCCTCACAGTACATTCCCCCACACACAGTATGATGTCCCCACAGTACATTCCCCGACACACAGTATGATGTCCTCACAGTACATTCCCCCCACACACAGTATGATGTCCTCACAGTACATTCCCCCCACACACAGTATGATGTCCTCACAGTACATTCCACACACACAGTATGATGTCCCCACAGTACATTCCTCCACACACAGTATGATGTCCTCACAGTACATTCCCCACACACAGTATGATGTCCTCACAGTACATTCCCCCCACACACAGTATGATGTCCTCACAGTACATTCCCCCCACATACAGTATGATGTCCCACAGTACATTCCCCCCACACACAGTATGATGTCCACACAGTACATTCCCCCCACACACAGTATGATGTCCTCACAGTACATTCCCCACACACGGTATGATGTCCTCACAGTACATTCCCCACACAGTATGATGTCCTCACAGTACATTCCCCCACACAGTATGATGTCCTCACAGTACATTCCCCCACACACAGTATGATGTCCTCACAGTACATTCCCCCACACACAGTATGATGTCCCCACAGTACATTCCCCCCACACACAGTATGATGTCTCCACAGGACATTCCCTCCACACACAGTATAATGTCCTCACAGTACATTCCCCCCACACACAGTATGATGTCCCCACAGTACATTCCCCCCACACACAGTATGATGTCCCCACAGTACATTCCTCCACACACAGTATGATGTCTCCACAGTACATTCCCCCACACACACAGTATGATGTCCCCACAGTACATTCCCCCACACACAGTATGATGTCCTCACAGTACATTCCCCCACACACAGTATGATGTCCTCACAGTACATACCCCCACACACAGTATGATGTCCTCACAGTACATTCCCTCCACACACAGAATGATGTCTCCACAGTACATTCCCCCACACACAGTGTGATGTCCTCACAGTACATTCCCCCACACACAGTATGATGTCTCCACAGTACATTCCCCCACACACAGTGTGATGTCCTCAGAGTACATTCCCCCACACACAGTATGATGTCCTCACAGTACATTCCCTCCACACACAGTATGATGTCCCCACAGTACATTCCCCCACACACACAGTATGATGTCTCCACAGTACATTCCCCCACACACAGTATAATGTCCTCAGAGTACATTCCCCCACACACAGTATGATGTCCTCACAGTACATTCCCTCCACACACAGTATGATGTCCCCACAGTACATTCCCCCACACACAGTGTGATGTCCTCACAGTACATTCCCCCACACACAGTATGATGTCTCCACAGTACATTCCCCCACACACAGTGTGATGTCCTCACAGTACATTCCCCCACACACAGTATGATGTCCCCACAGTACATTCCCCCCACACAGTATGATGTCCCCACAGTACATTCCTCCACACACAGTATGATGTCCCCACAGTACATTCCTCCACACACAGTATGATGTCCCCACAGTACATTCCCCCACACACAGTATGATGTCCCCACAGTACATTCCCCCACACACAGTATGATGTCCTCACAGTACATTCCCCCACACACAGTATGATGTCCTCACAGTACATTCCCTCCACACACAGAATGATGTCCCCACAGTACATTCCCCCACACACACAGTATGATGTCCCCACAGTACATTTCCCCACACACAGTATGATGTCCTCACAGTACTTTCTCCCACACACAGTATGATGTCCCCACAGTACATTCCCCCACACACACAGTATGATGTCCCCACAGTACTTTCCCTCCACACACAGTATGATGTCCCCACAGTACATTCCTCCACACACAGTGTGATGTCCCCACAGTACATTCCCCCCACACACAGTATGATGTCCTCAAAGTACATTCCCCCCACACACAGTATGATGTCCCCACAGTACATTCCCCCCACACACAGTATGATGTCCACACAGTACATTCCCCCCACACACAGTATGATGTCCTCACAGTACATTCCCCACACACGGTATGATGTCCTCACAGTACATTCCCCACACACGGTATGATGTCCTCACAGTACATTCCCCCACACAGTATGATGTCCCCACAGTACATTCCCCCACACACAGTATGATGTCCTCACAGTACATTCCCCCACACACAGTATGATGTCCCCACAGTACATTCCCCCCATACACAGTATGATGTCTCCACAGGACATTCCCTACACACACAGTATGATGTCCTCACAGTACATTCCCCCACACACAGTATGATGTCCCCACAGTACATTCCCTCCACACACAGTATGATGTCCCCACAGTACATTCCTCCACACACAGTATGATGTCCCCACAGTACATTCCTCCACACACAGTATGATGTCCCCACAGTACATTCCCTCCACACAGTATGATGTCCCCACAGTACATTCCCCACAAACAGTATGATGTCCTCACAGTACATTCCCCCACACACAGTATGATGTCCTCACAGTACATTCCCTCCACACACAGTATGATGTCCCCACAGTACATTCCTCCACATACAGTATGATGTCCTCACAGTACATTCCCCCACACACAGTATGATGTCCTCACAGTACATTCCTCCACACACAGTATGATGTCCTCACAGTACATTCCCCACACACAGTATGATGTCCTCACAGTACATTCCTCCACACACAGTATGATGTCCTCACAGTACATTCCCCACACACAGTATGATGTCCCCACAGTACATTCCCCCACACACAGTATGATGTCCTCACAGTACATTCCTCCACACACAGTATGATGTCTCCACAGTACATTCCCCCACACACACAGTATGATGTCCTCACAGTACATTCCCTGCACACACAGTATGATGTCCTCACAGTACATTCCCCACACACAGTATGATGTCCTCACAGTACATTCCTCCACACACAGTATGATGTCCTCACAGTACATTCCCCCACACACAGTATGAGGTCCCCACAGTATATTCCTCCACACACAGTATGATGTCCTCACAGTACATTCCCCCACACACTGTATGATGTCCCCACAGTACATTCCCTCCACACACAGTATGATGTCCTCACAGTACATTCCTCCACACACAGTATGATGTCTCCACAGTACATTCCCCCACACACAGTATGATGTCCCCACAGTACATTCCCCCACACACAGTATGATGTCCTCACAGTACATTCCCCCACACACAGTATGATGTCCCCACAGTACATTCCCTCCACACACAGTATGATGTCTCCACAGTACATTCCCCCACACACAGTATGATGTCCCCACAGTACATTCCCCCACACACAGTATGATGTCCCCACAGTACATTCCCTCCACACACAGTATGATGTCCTCACAGTACATTCTCCCCACACACAGTATGATGTCCTCACAGTACATTCCTCCACACACAGTATGATGTCTCTGACGCGCCCCTGGGCCTGTGTCGCGCTGCGTTGCGCACGCGGGAGCTTACCCGGAGCCGGATCTGTTTAGGGTTGTAGTCTCGTGGCGGTGACCCGGTCCGTGCCCAGGGAGTCAAACTGGACGGCAGTCTGTTAGCGGTAGAAAATGGTTGATGACTACGCCCCCCGTTGAATGCAGCCAGGGGGCTGCTGCTGCAGGGCAGACCGCTGAGGCCGGTGGAAGGATGGTGCAGCGTGATAGTATAACCCCCAACGGGAGGGGTATGGCCTCAGGGCAGCCGACGTGGATGATGGGGGTAGCAGGAACCACTCAGAGACGGTATGGTAGCGTTCAGGGTCTTTACTGGTAACAACGATAGACCCTCCCGGAGTACTTGCTAGCGAACGGGGCCTGGTCAGTCCTTGAGCAGATGGGATCTCCCCTGGCCAGGCGTAGTTGTAGGCCTCCCAAGCTGACTGTACTCTTCTGGCTACCTTGCTAGAAGCTGATGTAAGTAGCCCACGTCCCTGAGTGTACCGTGTGGTGCTCACCCGTATGGCCGGTGACTCGGGGCCTTCTAATGGCTTCCGCTCCACGATGGCGGTGCTGGTCCCACGCGTGTGACCGGGCCTTCGGGCTTCTGGGCCAGGGGACCTGAAATCCCCTGCCTGACGGATTCTGCTGCTGGGTAGAAGTTAGTCCCCACAGCCTCGGACTCCGGGTCCGGTAAAGAATCTTCTTAGTCAGGGCGAGCTCTTTAGCTGCCAGCCCCTGACTCCTTGTGACTCTGCTGCTTCCTATGCTGCTCTTGTCTCTACTCTTCCTGGACTCACTCACCCTGCCTCAGCCCCGGGTTTATCCAGGGGAAGTTCTTCCCCTCCCAAGGCTGGGCAGGAGGTGTGGCATGCACAGGATCCCTGACCAAAGGACCTCCCACCTGCTCTCAGACGTAATATCTCTATCACTGTGACAACCAGACCCCTGGGGTGTCACACTCCCCCCTAGTGAAATTTAGTACTCCGGGACTAAACACTTTTTAGAAAAATATAACAAGGTATATCAAAGAACAATAAAATACAATAAGGAAACACAATAAGATGGTCACGGATGTCCGCAACCGGGTGCAGTCTTTGAAGAAAAGCAAAGGTGTCCATTTCACCAACACAGGGAGACGTAACCAGGTAGGGGTCTGTCCTACCCCGAGTCCTTAACAGTCTCTAGTCCATCCTGGGTTACGCTCCAACTATATACAAAGGATTCCCGGTAAATCCACCGAAGACTCCTAAAAACAACTAGAAACACAAAATTACACACAAGCAACAATAAACAGGTAAACATTGTAAAACAACTTAAACATTTAGATCCTCCAACGTGCGGGTAACTGGCCTCTAGTGGCCCTAGTGGACCTACGGAGCTGACTGTCTGGCCCTGAACTACAGGGTGTAGGAGCTGTCAAGGGTAAACTGGGCAGCTGTCTACCGGCTCTTTGTCTCACTAGGGGTACGGCAGGCTCACTATAAGCAGAGGGTGGATTCTCCTGTTCCGCTTGGGTGGAGTCTTCTGCCTCCTGGACCGGCTGCTCTTCCAGCTCTACCCGTTGCTCCGTAGGTTCTTGGGATGATGGTTGGAGGAAGGTGAGTACGGGTACCACAACTGCACCATTGACTTGAGTCCAAGACCGAGGGAAGTCCCCGAGCACGGTACTAACCATATCTTCCCTTTCTTCCACGGGTCGATGGTCTTCCTGTTCCTCCTCAGGGTTCCTCAGTTGTTCGGGGCACTTCTTCAGGTGGTCCCGGGATACAATGGCTGTGGTTTCCCCTCCGTCTTTACTGATGGTACAGACCTTCGGGTTCTCGTGGCTTGAGGGCAGTACGGTGTACGGGTCCTTCTCCCACTGGTCGTCCAACTTGTGGAGCCGTCTCTTCCTCTTCAAGACCTGCTCTCCGGGTACCAGGGGAACAGCGGGAGCATACTGGTTGTAAGTCTTCTCTTGTCTTTCCCTAGCCTGACAGAGACTTCGCTCCACGCTCTCCTGTACTTTCCGGTACTGCTGCTGCCTCTCTGTGTCCCAGTCCGTTTCTGGTGAAGTGTCCTCGGGCGTCAGGACTCCCATTTCCAGGTCAACAGGTAACTTACCAGGTCTTGCCCTCATTAGGTAAGCCGGGGTACAGTTGGTGGAACCTACCGGGATGTGGTTGTATAGGTCCACCAGATCGGGCAACTTCTCAGGCCACAGACTGCGTTCTTCCAGGGGCAACGTTTTTAGAAGATCCATTACCACCTGGTTCATTTTCTCACAAAGTCCATTAGTTTGCGGATGGTAGGGTGTCGTCCTTATCTTCCGGCAGCCATACAGATTGCAGAATTCCTGGAAGACCTCCGCTTCAAAGGCAGGTCCCTGGTCCGTCAGCACTTGGTCCGGGTACCCGTGTGGACGGCAAAAGTGCTGCTGGAAGGCTCTAGCTGCTGTTCGAGCCGTTAAGTCCTTGACGGGGACGACAACCAGAAACCGGGAGTAATGATCCACGATGGTTAACGCGTAGACGTAGCCACTTCTGCTGGGGGTCAGTTTTACATGATCCAAGGCTACCAGTTCCAACGGTTGCCGGGTGACGATGGACTGCAGGGGAGTCTTCTGGCTGGCCCGGTCCTTCCTTCTCAGATTGCACGGGCCACAGTCTCTGCACCACTTCTCGATGGTTCCCCTCATGCCTACCCAGTGGAACCGCTCGCGCAGCAGGAACTCCAGCTTTTTCCACCCGAAGTGTCCAGCTCCGTCGTGGTATGCCTCCATCACCATGGCTGCGTCTCTTCGTGGCACCACTACTTGCCAGAGTAGTTCATGCGTCCTGGAGTTAACCATTCTGCGGCACAACTTCCCCTTGTAAAGGAACAGTCGACTCTTCTCTGCCCATAGTTGTTTGGCTTCCTCTGGAGCGTCTGATTCCAGGCTAGCCTCCGGGCGAGTCAGCATCTCCTTCACCAGTCGGACGGCAGGGTCGCTGTCTTGCGTTTCCGCCCAGTTGTAGTGAGGTAAGGGGTTCAACGTAGCAGCCTGCTTACTCCTTACCCGGTGGGAATACTGGATAGTCCCATGACGGTGGAACGCAGGGAGTTCAACTTCTTCCAGTCCCTCCGGATCTTCTCCTCCGTCCGGCAGGTTGGGCATCCTGGACAGGGCGTCCGCGTTGGTATTGGAGCGCCCTGCCCGGTATTTAATTGTGAACTCGTAGTTGGACAGACGGGCCATCCACCTCTGCTCCAGGGCACCGAGTCTTGCCGTGTCCAGGTGTGTCAGCGGGTTGTTATCCGTGTATACGGTGAACCGGGAAGAAGCGAGGTAATGCCTAAAGCGCTCGGTGACTGCCCATACCACGGCCAGGAACTCTAGCTTAAATGAGCTGTAATTTTCGGGGTTCCTTTCGGTGGGTCGCAGTTTTCGGCTGGCATAGGAGATTACTCGTTCTCTCCCCTGCTGAATCTGGGACAGTACGGCTCCTAGCCCGATGTTACTGGCGTCGGTGTAGAGGATGAAGGGCTGGCTATAGTCCGGGTACGCCAAGATTTCATCCCCCGTGAGGGCCATCTTCAGCTGGCGGAAGGACTCTTCTTCTAGCTTTTCCCATTTGAAGGGCGGCTTCTGGTTCTTGGCCTTCCGGGACTGGCCTATCAGGAGGTCCTGCATAGGTGCTGCCTTTTTGGTGAAACCGGGAATAAACCTTCGGTAGTAGCCTACCAACCCTAGGAACTGCCGCACTTCTTTTACGCTGGAGGGGCTTGGCCATCCCTTAATTGCGGTGATCTTATCGGGGTCGGGAGCCACTCCGTCAGCGCTCACCACGTGTCCCAGGTATTGCACCTTTGGTTTCAGGAGGTGACACTTGGAGGGTTTCACCTTTAGGCCGTAACTCGCCAGAGCTTCGAACACCTCCGCCAGGTGTTTCAGGTGGTCCTCATAAGTTTTGGAGTATACGATGACATCGTCCAGGTACAACAGGACCGTCTCGAAGTTTCTGTGGCCCAGACAGCACTCCATTAATCGTTGGAAGGTTCCTGGGGCGTTGCAGAGTCCGAACGGCATGCAGGTGAACTCGCTAAGTCCCATCGGGGTGGTGAATGCGGTCTTCTCCCGGTCCGCCTCTGCTACAGGAACCTGCCAGTACCCGCTAGTGAGATCCAAGGTAGAGAAGAAGTTAGCAGATCTTAAAGCAGCCAATGACTCCTCTATCCTTGGTAAGGGGTACGCATCCTTGTGTGTGATACGGTTGATTTTCCGGTAATCTACACACATCCTCATGGTGTTGTCTTTCTTTTTGACTAAAACTAGTGGGGCTGCCCAGGGGCTACAGCTATCCCGGATTACCCCAGCCTCCTTCATGTCTCTAAGCATCCCCTTGGCGTGTTGGTAATGTGCAGGGGGTACGGGTCGATACCTCTCTTTTATGGGAGGATGATCTCCCGTGGGGATGCGGTGTTCTACCCCCTTGACTCGCCCGAAGTCTAACGGGTGTTTACTAAACACTCTCTCATACTCTTGAACCACCCGATAGACTCCTTGTTTCTGGTGTGAGGGAGTGGAGTCAGTACCCAGATGTAGTTGCTGACACCAGTCCTCCATGTCTTTCTTAGAGCCGTTACCTTCCTCCGGGTGAGATGGAGGCAAGGGTTCCACAGATTGTATAGAATTTTGATTAGTGGTATATAATTTGGCTAGCGTGGCATACCGGGGCAGGTACACTTCCCTCTCCCCGATATTTATTATGCGAACGGGCACCCTCCCATGGCGTACATTGACCACCCCCCGTGCTGTCAAAATGGTGGGCCTACTGTCTGAGTAAACTGGTTCTACCATTGCCTGGTAATCTCTACCTCTCAGGCCAATAGCTGCCCGGCACCAAATCATCATTTCACTTTTTGGGGGCATGGCAATAGGAAAAGGGTCACACATTCTTACGCTACCAATCTCACCGCCGGAGAGTTCCACTTGTTGCCGTTGCATCAGTGCCCGGATCTCTTTCTGGAGCACCCGCTGCTCGCCGGAGCTGGCATTCTTGGCAACCTGCTGTAAAAGGAAAATCACCTCTGCAAGACAATTTTCAATTACATTAGTTCCTAGAGTTATTTTTGGGTGACTCTCATGTTTGTCAATATCTACAATGATCAGTCCCTGTGCGGCCAGTTCGACTCTACCAATTTTGATGGTCACCTCTTTAAATCCGATCTGTGGCACGGGCTGACCATTGCTGGCGATGATACTCAAGTCGTCGTCAGGGTAGCGGGTAATATCCGAGTCATTCCAGTACTGCTTGAAGAGCACGTACGGGATGGTGGTGACCTGTGACCCGGTGTCCAGTAGGGCACTCATGGGAATGCCATCCAGTACCACAGGCAAGACTGGACGTCCTCCCACATATCTGTCGCGCCAGTTCGATGGGCCTGGTGATCTTTTTCCTGGGGGTTGGCCCTCTACCCCAGGTTGTGCCCGTTTAAAGAACAGTACCTTTCCATATGTCCGGGTTGATTGCAGCGGCGGCAGATGGGTCGTCCGTCCTCGCTGTATCGGTCACTGGGTCTTCCTCTGGCCGGTGGGGTCCTCCTTGGTCGACGCCACGGGATGTCCTCCGGTCCGGATGCCAGCTGGATCTTCCCTGGAGTGGAAACCTGTAAAGACTGCACAGTTCGGGTTAGCGCAGCAACGCTTTTAGCTAGCTCTTGGACCTGATGGTGTAGGTCTGGAGCCGGGTCATTGTCCAAAGCCTGCGCATCAGCTCCCACAGGCCCTGCTGACAAGGGCGCCGCCTCCTGGTAGTAAGTGGTAGTGGGGCGTCTGTGGGTCACAACGCCACCTGGTGCCGGTTCTCGGAGCACCCGGATGGCTCTGTCCTTGAACTGTGCAAATTCTAGATGAGGGTCCTGTAAGGCCATTGCCCGCAACTGGGTGCGGTGGGCATTGCAATATAAACCCTCTATAAATTGTTCGGTCAACAGCCTGTCCTCGTTTCCCACTCCATTAGGGTCGGTCTGCTTAATGGCCCTCAGGGCCTCTTGTAGGTTGAGTGCATAGTCCCTTATACTCTCATGCGCTCGCTGCTTGCACCCGTAGAATCTAAGTTTAATCTCGGCTGAGGTGCGGGTATCAAAGGTGTCCTTCAGCCGGGTTAGTATCCCTGCGACAGTCTTCCTCCCAGGTGGCCAGGATTTTACTTCCCTTTTGGCTGCCCCAGTTAGTTGGGCCACCAGGATGCTCACTTTTTGCTCTTCTGTGAGGGGGTACACCTGGAAGAGGCTATCCAGCTTTTCTCTAAAGTCATGCAGGGTATGTGACTCCCCTGAGTACTGGGGTAGCCAAGCTGCTCCCGGGATATAGGGCATGGTGAAGGGCATAACTGCAACAGCGGTAGCGCTGGCGGGGGTTGAGGCAGTGGAGCTCTCCTCCGTATCCGACATCTTCCTCCCCCCTAGTGGACCGTGGCCTACCTTGTGATGATCCTGTTCCGTAGGCCGCGGCTACGCAGTGGATCGTCAGGGTTGAGGACCTTCCGTCGCGCTCCTGTGACGTCGGCGTCTGCTGGGCTCCTTCCAGGACCTTACGCAACGTCCGGACGTGAGGCGGGGCTTCAGTTCTCGCGCGCTTTCGGAGTCCACGCCCCTCTTCTTCCCGCGCGGCGTCCTCAAGATGGCGTCCAATGGCGGGAAAACTCCACGGATGGCGGGAAGAAGGCTGAAGATGGCGCCGGATGGCGGGAAACTTCACCGATGGCGGGAAGAAGGCTGAAGATGGCGCCGGATGGCGGGAATCTTCACCGATGGCGGGAATCTTCACCACTGGTAAGTTTGAACAGTCTTTGCTTTTCAGGCACGCAGTACCCGGTGGTTGCGGGCACGTGATCCTGCCGACTACGCCAAAGTTGACGCGCCCCTGGGCCTGTGTCGCGCTGCGTTGCGCACGCGGGAGCTTACCCGGAGCCGGATCTGTTTAGGGTTGTAGTCTCGTGGCGGTGACCCGGTCCGTGCCCAGGGAGTCAAACTGGACGGCAGTCTGTTAGCGGTAGAAAATGGTTGATGACTACGCCCACCGTTGAATGCAGCCAGGGGGCTGCTGCTGCAGGGCAGACCGCTGAGGCCGGTGGAAGGATGGTGCAGCGTGATAGTATAACCCCCAACGGGAGGAGTATGGCCTCAGGGCAGCCGACGTGGATGATGGGGGTAGCAGGAACCACTCAGAGACGGTATGGTAGCGTTCAGGGTCTTTACTGGTAACAACGATAGACCCTCCCGGAGTACTTGCTAGCGAACGGGGCCTGGTCAGTCCTTGAGCAGATGGGATCTCCCCTGGCCAGGCGTAGTTGTAGGCCTCCCAAGCTGACTGTACTCTTCTGGCTACCTTGCTAGAAGCTGATGTAAGTAGCCCACGTCCCTGAGTGTACCGTGTGGTGCTCACCCGTATGGCCGGTGACTCGGGGCCTTCTAATGGCTTCCGCTCCACGATGGCGGTGCTGGTCCCACGCGTGTGACCGGGCCTTCGGGCTTCTGGGCCAGGGGACCTGAAATCCCCTGCCTGACGGATTCTGCTGCTGGGTAGAAGTTAGTCCCCACAGCCTCGGACTCCGGGTCCGGTAAAGAATCTTCTTAGTCAGGGCGAGCTCTTTAGCTGCCAGCCCCTGACTCCTTGTGACTCTGCTGCTTCCTATGCTGCTCTTGTCTCTACTCTTCCTGGACTCACTCACCCTGCCTCAGCCCCGGGTTTATCCAGGGGAAGTTCTTCCCCTCCCAAGGCTGGGCAGGAGGTGTGGCATGCACAGGATCCCTGACCAAAGGACCTCCCACCTGCTCTCAGACGTAATATCTCTATCACTGTGACAACCAGACCCCTGGGGTGTCACATCTCCACAGTACATTCCCCCACACACAGTATGATGTCCCCACAGTACATTCCTCCACACACAGTATGATGTCCCCACAGTACATTCCTTCCACACACAGTATGATGTCTCCACAGTACATTCCCCACACACAGTATGATGTCCCTACAGTACATTCCCCCCACACACAGTATGATGTCCTCACAGTACATTCCCCCACACACAGTATGATGTCCCCACAGTACATTCCCCCACACACTGTATGATGTCCTCACAGTACATTCCCCCACACACAGTATGATGTCCCCACAGTACATTCCCCCACACACAGTATGATGTCCTCACAGTACATTCCCCCCACACACAGTATGATGTCCTCAAAGTACATTCCCCCCACACACAGTATGATGTCCCCACAGTACATTCCCCCCACACACAGTATGATGTCCCCACAGTACATTCCCTCCACACACAGTATGATGTCCCCACAGTACATTCCCCACACACAGTATGATGTCCCTACAGTACATTCCCCCCACACACAGTATGATGTCCTCACAGTACATTCCCCCACACACAGTATGATGTCCCCACAGTACATTCCCCCACACACTGTATGATGTCCTCACAGTACATTCCACCACACACAGTATGATGTCCCCACAGTACATTTCCCCACACACAGTATGATGTCCTCACAGTACATTCCCCCCACACCCAGTATGATGTCCTCACAGTACATTCCCCACACACGGTATGATGTCCTCACAGTACATTCCCCACACACAGTATGATGTCCTCACAGTACATTCCCCCACACAGTATGATGTCCCCACAGTACATTCCCCCACACACAGTATGATGTCCTCACAGTACATTCCCCCACACACAGTATGATGTCCCCACAGTACATTCCCCCCACACACAGTATGATGTCTCCACAGGACATTCCCCCCACACACAGTATGATGTCCCCACAGTACATTCCTCCACACACAGTATGATGTCTCCACAGTACATTCCCCCACACACACAGTATGATGTCCTCACAGTACATTCCCTCCACACACAGTATGATGTCTCCACAGTACATTCCCCCACACACAGTATGATGTCTCCACAGTACATTCCCCCACACACACAGTATGATGTCCCCACAGTACATTCCCCCACACACAGTATGATGTCCTCACAGTACATTCCCCCACACACAGTATGATGTCCTCACAGTACATACCCCCACACACAGTATGATGTCCTCACAGTACATTCCCTCCACACACTGAATGATGTCTCCACAGTACATTCCCCCACACACAGTGTGATGTCCTCACAGTACATTCCCCCACACACAGTATGATGTCTCCACAGTACATTCCCCCACACACAGTGTGATGTCCTCAGAGTACATTCCCCCACACACAGTATGATGTCCTCACAGTACATTCCCCCACACACAGTATGATGTCCTCACAGTACATACCCCCACACACAGTATGATGTCCCCACAGTACATTCCCCCCACACAGTATGATGTCCCCACAGTACATTCCCCCACACACAGTATGATGTCCCCACAGTACATTCCCTCCACACACAGTATGATGTCCTCACAGTACATTCCCCCACACACAGTATGATGTCCCCACAGTACATTCCCCCCACACAGTATGATGTCCCCACAGTACATTCCCCCACACACAGTATGATGTCCCCACAGTACATTCCCTCCACACACAGTATGATGTCCTCACAGTACATACCCCCACACACAGTATGATGTCCCCACAGTACATTCCCCCCACACAGTATGATGTCCCCACAGTACATTCCCCCACACACAGTATGATGTCCCCACAGTACATTCCCTCCACACACAGTATGATGTCCCCACAGTACATTCCCCCACACACAGTATGATATCCTCACAGTACATTCCCCCACACACAGTATGATGTCCTCACAGTACATTCCCTCCACACACAGAATGATGTCCCCACAGTACATTCCCCCACACACACAGTATGATGTCCCCACAGTACATTCCCCCACACACAGTATGATGTCCTCACAGTACATTCCGCCACACACAGTATGATGTCCTCACAGTACATTCCCCCACACACAGTATGATGTCCTCACAGTACATACCCCCACACACAGTATGATGTCCCCACAGTACATTCCCCCCACACAGTATGATGTCCCCACAGTACATTCCCCCACACACAGTATGATGTCCTCACAGTACATTCCCTCCACACACAGTATGATGTCCCCACAGTACATTCCTCCACACACACAGTATGATGTCCCCACAGTACTTTCCCCCACACACAGTATGATGTCCCCACAGTACATTCCCCCACACACACAGTATGATGTCCCCACAGTACTTTCCCCCACACACAGTATGATGTCCCCACAGTACATTCCCTCCACACACAGTATGATGTCCCCACAGTACATTCCTCCACACACAGTGTGATGTCCCCACAGTACATTCCCCCCACACACAGTATGATGTCCTCAAAGTACATTCCCCCCACACACAGTATGATGTCCCCACAGTACATTCCCCCCACACACAGTATGATGTCCACACAGTACATTCCCCCCACACACAGTATGATGTCCTCACAGTACATTCCCCACACACGGTATGATGTCCTCACAGTACATTCCCCACACACGGTATGATGTCCTCACAGTACATTCCCCCACACAGTATGATGTCCCCACAGTACATTCCCCCACACACAGTATGATGTCCTCACAGTACATTCCACCACACACAGTATGATGTCCCCACAGTACATTCCCCCCACACACAGTATGATGTCTCCACAGGACATTCCCTACACACACAGTATGATGTACTCACAGTACATTCCCCCACACACAGTATGATGTCCCTACAGTACATTCCCTCCACACACAGTATGATGTCCCCACAGTACATTCCTCCACACACAGTATGATGTCCCCACAGTACATTCCTCCACACACAGTATGATGTCCCCACAGTACATTCCCTCCACACAGTATGATGTCCCCACAGTACATTCCCCACACACAGTATGATGTCCTCACAGTACATTCCCCCACACACAGTATGATGTCCTCACAGTACATTCCCTCCACACACAGTATGATGTCCCCACAGTACATTCCTCCACACACAGTATGATGTCCCCACAGTACATTCCTCCACATACAGTATGATGTCCTCACAGTACATTCCCCCACACACTGTATGATGTCCCCACAGTACATTCCCTCCACACACAGTATGATGTCCTCACAGTACATTCCTCCACACACAGTATGATGTCTCCACAGTACATTCCCCCACACACAGTATGATGTCCCCACAGTACATTCCCCCACACACAGTATGATGTCCTCACAGTACATTCCCCCACACACAGTATGATGTCCCCACAGTACATTCCCTCCACACACAGTATGATGTCTCCACAGTACATTCCCCCACACACAGTATGATGTCCCCACAGTACATTCCCCCACACACAGTATGATGTCCCCACAGTACATTCCCTCCACACACAGTATGATGTCCTCACAGTACATTCTCCCCACACACAGTATGATGTCCTCACAGTACATTCCTCCACACACAGTGTGATGTCTCCACAGTACATTCCCCCACACACAGTATGATGTCCCCACAGTACATTCCTCCACACACAGTATGATGTCCCCACAGTACATTCCCTCCACACACAGTATGATGTCCCCACAGTACATTCCCCACACACAGTATGATGTCCCTACAGTACATTCCCCCCACACACAGTATGATGTCCTCACAGTACATTCCCCCACACACAGTATGATGTCCCCACAGTACATTCCCCCACACACTGTATGATGTCCTCACAGTACATTCCCCCACACACAGTATGATGTCCCCACAGTACATTCCTCCACACACAGTATGATGTCCCCACAGTACATTCCCTCCACACACAGTATGATGTCCCCACAGTACATTCCCCACACACAGTATGATGTCCCTACAGTACATTCCCCCCACACACAGTATGATGTCCTCACAGTACATTCCCCCACACACAGTATGATGTCCCCACAGTACATTCCCCCACACACTGTATGATGTCCTCACAGTACATTCCCCCACACACAGTATGATGTCCCCACAGTACATTCCCCCACACACAGTATGATGTCCTCACAGTACATTCCCCCCACACACAGTATGATGTCCTCACAGTACATTCCCCCCACACACAGTATGATGTCCCCACAGTACATTCCCCCCACACACAGTATGATGTCCCCACAGTACATTCCCTCCACACACAGTATGATGTCCCCACAGTACATTCCCCACACACAGTATGATGTCCCTACAGTACATTCCCCCCACACACAGTATGATGTCCTCACAGTACATTCCCCCACACACAGTATGATGTCCCCACAGTACATTCGCCCACACACAGTATGATGTCCTCACAGTACATTCCCCCCACACACAGTATGATGTCCTCACAGTACATTCCCCCCACACACAGTATGATGTCCTCACAGTACATTCCCCACACACAGTATGATGTCCCCACAGTACATTCCTCCACACACAGTATGATGTCCTCACAGTACATTCCCCACACACAGTATGATGTCCTCACAGTACATTCCCCCCACACACAGTATGATGTCCTCACAGTACATTCCCCCCACACACAGTATGATGTCCTCACAGTACATTCCCCCCGCATACAGTATGATGTCCCCACAGTACATACCCCCCACACCCAGTATGATGTCCACACAGTACATTCCCCCCACACCCAGTATGATGTCCTCACAGTACATTCCCCACACACGGTATGATGTCCTCACAGTACATTCCCCACACACAGTATGATGTCCTCACAGTAGATTCCCCCACACAGTATGATGTCCCCACAGTACATTCCCCCACACACAGTATGATGTCCTCACAGTACATTCCCCCACACACAGTATGATGTCCCCACAGTACATTCCCCCCACACACAGTATGATGTCTCCACAGGACATTCCCTCCACACACAGTATAATGTCCTCACAGTACATTCCCCCCACACACAGTATGATGTCCCCACAGTACATTCCCCCCACACCCAGTATGATGTCCTCACAGTACATTCCCCACACACGGTATGATGTCCTCACAGTACATTCCCCACACACAGTATGATGTCCTCACAGTACATTCCCCCACACAGTATGATGTCCCCACAGTACATTCCCCCACACACATTATGATGTCCTCACAGTACATTCCCCCACACACAGTATGATGTCCCCACAGTACATTCCCCCCACACACAGTATGATGTCTCCACAGGACATTCCCTCCACACACAGTATAATGTTCTCACAGTACATTCCCCCCACACACAGTATGATGTCCCCACAGTACATTCCTCCACACACAGTATGATGTCCCTACAGTACATTCCTCCACACACAGTGTGATGTCTCCACAGTACATTCCCCCACACACAGTGTGATGTCCCCACAGTACATTCCTCCACACACAGTATGATGTCCCCACAGTACATTCCCTCCACACACAGTATGATGTCCCCACAGTACATTCCCCACACACAGTATGATGTCCCTACAGTACATTCCCCCCACACCCAGTATGATGTCCTCACAGTACATTCCCCACACACAGTATGATGTCCTCACAGTACATTCCCCCACACAGTATGATGTCCCCACAGTACATTCCCCCACACACAGTATGATGTCCTCACAGTACATTCCCCCACACACAGTATGATGTCCCCACAGTACATTCCCCACACACAGTATGATGTCCCTACAGTACATTCCCCCCACACACAGTATGATGTCCTCACAGTACATTCCCCCACACACAGTATGATGTCCCCACAGTACATTCCCCCACACACAGTATGATGTCCTCACAGTACATTCCCCCCACACACAGTATGATGTCCTCACAGTACATTCCCCCCACACACAGTATGATGTCCCCACAGTACATTCCCCCCACACACAGTATGATGTCCCCACAGTACATTCCCTCCACACACAGTATGATGTCCCCACAGTACATTCCCCACACACAGTATGATGTCCCTACAGTACATTCCCCCCACACACAGTATGATGTCCTCACAGTACATTCCCCCACACACAGTATGATGTCCCCACAGTACATTCCCCCACACACTGTATGATGTCCTCACAGTACATTCCACCACACACAGTATGATGTCCCCACAGTACATTTCCCCACACACAGTATGATGTCCTCACAGTACATTCCCCCCACACACAGTATGATGTCCTCACAGTACATTCCCCCCACACACAGTATGATGTCCTCACAGTACATTCCCCACACACAGTATGATGTCCCCACAGTACATTCCTCCACACACAGTATGATGTCCTCACAGTACATTCCCCACACACAGTATGATGTCCTCACAGTACATTCCCCCCACACACAGTATGATGTCCTCACAGTACATTCCCCCCACACACAGTATGATGTCCTCACAGTACATTCCCCCCACATACAGTATGATGTCCCCACAGTACATACCCCCCACACACAGTATGATGTCCACACAGTACATTCCCCCCACACCCAGTATGATGTCCTCACAGTACATTCCCCACACACGGTATGATGTCCTCACAGTACATTCCCCACACACAGTATGATGTCCTCACAGTACATTCCCCACACACAGTATGATGTCCTCACAGTACATTCCCCCACACAGTATGATGTCCCCACAGTACATTCCCCCACACACAGTATGATGTCCTCACAGTACATTCCCCCACACACAGTATGATGTCCCCACAGTACATTCCCCCCACACACAGTATGATGTCTCCACAGGACATTCCCTCCACACACAGTATAATGTTCTCACAGTACATTCCCCCCACACACAGTATGATGTCCCTACAGTACATTCCTCCACACACAGTATGATGTCCCTACAGTACATTCCCCCACACACACAGTATGATGTCTCCACAGTACATTCCCCCACACACAGTATAATGTCCTCAGAGTACATTCCCCCACACACAGTATGATGTCCTCACAGTACATTCCCTCCACACACAGTATGATGTCCCCACAGTACATTCCCCCACACACAGTGTGATGTCCTCACAGTACATTCCCCCACACACAGTATGATGTCTCCACAGTACATTCCCCCACACACAGTGTGATGTCCTCACAGTACATTCCCCCACACACAGTATGATGTCCCCACAGTACATTCCCCCCACACAGTATGATGTCCCCACAGTACATTCCTCCACACACAGTATGATGTCCCCACAGTACATTCCTCCACACACAGTATGATGTCCCCAAAGTACATTCCCCCACACACAGTATGATGTCCCCACAGTACATTCCCCCACACACAGTATGATGTCCTCACAGTACATTCCCCCACACACAGTATGATGTCCCCACAGTACATTCCCCCACACACACAGTATGATGTCCCCACAGTACATTCCCCCACACACAGTATGATGTCCTCACAGTACATTCCACCACACACAGTATGATGTCCCCACAGTACATTTCCCCACACACAGTATGATGTCCTCACAGTACATTCCCCCCACACACAGTATGATGTCCTCACAGTACATTCCCCCCACACACAGTATGATGTCCTCACAGTACATTCCCCACACACAGTATGATGTCCCCACAGTACATTCCTCCACACACAGTATGATGTCCTCACAGTACATTCCCCACACACAGTATGATGTCCTCACAGTACATTCCCCCCACACACAGTATGATGTCCTCACAGTACATTCCCCCCACACACAGTATGATGTCCTCACAGTACATTCCCCCCACATACAGTATGATGTCCCCACAGTACATACCCCCCACACACAGTATGATGTCCACACAGTACATTCCCCCCACACCCAGTATGATGTCCTCACAGTACATTCCCCACACACGGTATGATGTCCTCACAGTACATTCCCCACACACAGTATGATGTCCTCACAGTACATTCCCCACACACAGTATGATGTCCTCACAGTACATTCCCCCACACAGTATGATGTCCCCACAGTACATTCCCCCACACACAGTATGATGTCCTCACAGTACATTCCCCCACACACAGTATGATGTCCCCACAGTACATTCCCCCCACACACAGTATGATGTCTCCACAGGACATTCCCTCCACACACAGTATAATGTTCTCACAGTACATTCCCCCCACACACAGTATGATGTCCCTACAGTACATTCCTCCACACACAGTATGATGTCCCTACAGTACATTCCCCCACACACACAGTATGATGTCTCCACAGTACATTCCCCCACACACAGTATAATGTCCTCAGAGTACATTCCCCCACACACAGTATGATGTCCTCACAGTACATTCCCTCCACACACAGTATGATGTCCCCACAGTACATTCCCCCACACACAGTGTGATGTCCTCACAGTACATTCCCCCACACACAGTATGATGTCTCCACAGTACATTCCCCCACACACAGTGTGATGTCCTCACAGTACATTCCCCCACACACAGTATGATGTCCCCACAGTACATTCCCCCCACACAGTATGATGTCCCCACAGTACATTCCTCCACACACAGTATGATGTCCCCACAGTACATTCCTCCACACACAGTATGATGTCCCCAAAGTACATTCCCCCACACACAGTATGATGTCCCCACAGTACATTCCCCCACACACAGTATGATGTCCTCACAGTACATTCCCCCACACACAGTATGATGTCCCCACAGTACATTCCCCCACACACACAGTATGATGTCCCCACAGTACATTCCCCCACACACAGTATGATGTCCTCACAGTACATTCCCCCACACACAGTATGATGTCCTCACAGTACATTCCCCCACACACAGTATGATGTCCCCACAGTACATTCCCCCCACACAGTATTATGTCCCCACAGTACATTCCCCCACACACAGTATGATGTCCCCACAGTACATTCCCTCCACACACAGTATGATGTCCTCACAGTACATTCCCTCCACACACAGTATGATGTCCCCACAGTACATTCCCCCACACACACAGTATGATGTCCCCACAGTACTTTCCCCCACACACAGTATGATGTCCCCACAGTACATTCCCCCACACACACAGTATGATGTCCCCACCGTACTTTCCCCCACACACAGTATGATGTCCCCACAGTACATTCCCTCCACACACAGTATGATGTCCCCACAGTACATTCCTCCACACACAGTGTGATGTCCCCACAGTACATTCCCCCCACACACAGTATGATGTCATCAAAGTACATTCCCCCCACACACAGTATGATGTCCCCACAGTACATTCCCCCCACACACAGTATGATGTCCACACAGTACATTCCCCCCACACACAGTATGATGTCCTCACAGTACATTCCCCACACACGGTATGATGTCCTCACAGTACATTCCCCACACACAGTATGATGTCCTCACAGTACATTCCCCCACACAGTATGATGTCCCCACAGTACATTCCCCCACACACAGTATGATGTCCTCACAGTACATTCCCCCACACACAGTATGATGTCCCCACAGTACATTCCCCCCACACACAGTATGATGTCTCCACAGGACATTCCCTACACACACAGTATGATGTCCTCACAGTACATTCCCCCACACACAGTATGATGTCCCCACAGTACATTCCCTCCACACACAGTATGATGTCCCCACAGTACATTCCTCCACACACAGTATGATGTCCCCACAGTACATTCCCCACACACAGTATGATGTCCTCACAGTACATTCCCCCACACACAGTATGATGTCCCCACAGTACATTCCCTCCACACACAGTATGATGTCCTCACAGTACATTCCCCCACACACAGTATGATGTCCCCACAGTACATTCCCCCACACACACAGTATGATGTCCCCACAGTACATTCCCCCACACACAGTATGATGTCCTCACAGTACATTCCCCCACACACAGTATGATGTCCTCACAGTACATTCCCCCACACACAGTATGATGTCCCCACAGTACATTCCCCCCACACAGTATTATGTCCCCACAGTACATTCCCCCACACACAGTATGATGTCCCCACAGTACATTCCCTCCACACACAGTATGATGTCCTCACAGTACATTCCCTCCACACACAGTATGATGTCCCCACAGTACATTCCCCCACACACACAGTATGATGTCCCCACAGTACTTTCCCCCACACACAGTATGATGTCCCCACAGTACATTCCCCCACACACACAGTATGATGTCCCCACCGTACTTTCCCCCACACACAGTATGATGTCCCCACAGTACATTCCCTCCACACACAGTATGATGTCCCCACAGTACATTCCTCCACACACAGTGTGATGTCCCCACAGTACATTCCCCCCACACACAGTATGATGTCATCAAAGTACATTCCCCCCACACACAGTATGATGTCCCCACAGTACATTCCCCCCACACACAGTATGATGTCCACACAGTACATTCCCCCCACACACAGTATGATGTCCTCACAGTACATTCCCCACACACGGTATGATGTCCTCACAGTACATTCCCCACACACAGTATGATGTCCTCACAGTACATTCCCCCACACAGTATGATGTCCCCACAGTACATTCCCCCACACACAGTATGATGTCCTCACAGTACATTCCCCCACACACAGTATGATGTCCCCACAGTACATTCCCCCCACACACAGTATGATGTCTCCACAGGACATTCCCTACACACACAGTATGATGTCCTCACAGTACATTCCCCCACACACAGTATGATGTCCCCACAGTACATTCCCTCCACACACAGTATGATGTCCCCACAGTACATTCCTCCACACACAGTATGATGTCCCCACAGTACATTCCCCACACACAGTATGATGTCCTCACAGTACATTCCCCCACACACAGTATGATGTCCCCACAGTACATTCCCTCCACACACAGTATGATGTCCCCACAGTACATTCCCCCACACACAGTATGATGTCTCCACAGTACATTCCACCACACACAGTATGATGTCCCCACAGTACATTCCCTCCACACACAGTATGATGTCCCCACAGTACATTCCTCCACACACAGTATGATGTCCCCACAGTACATTCCCTCCACACAGTATGATGTCCTCACAGTACATTCCTTCACACACAGTATGATGTCCTCACAGTACATTCCCCCACACACAGTATGATGTCCCCACAGTACATTCCCTCCACACACAGTATGATGTCCCCACAGTACATTCCTCCACACACAGTATGATGTCCCCACAGTACATTCCCTCCACACAGTATGATGTCCTCACAGTACATTCCGTCACACACAGTATGATGTCCTCACAGTACATTCCCCCCACACACAGTATGATGTCCCCACAGTACATTCCCTCCACACACAGTATGATGTCCTCACAGTACATTCCTCCACACACAGTATGATGTCCTCACAGTACATTCCCCCCACGCACAGTATGATGTCCCCACAGTACATTCCCTCCACACACAGTATGATGTCCTCACAGTACATTCCCTCCACACACAGTATGATGTCCTCACAGTACATTCCCCCCACGCACAGTATGATGTCCCCACAGTACATTCCCCCCACACACAGTATGATGTCCCCACAGTACATTCCCTCCACACACAGTATGATGTCCTCACAGTACATTCCTCCACACACAGTATGATGTCCTCACAGTACTTTCCCCCCACACACAGTATGATGTCCCCACAGTACATTCCCTCCACACACAGTATGATGTCCTCACAGTACATTCCTCCACACACAGTATGATGTCTCCACAGTACATTCCCCCCACGCACAGTATGATGTCACCACAGTACATTCCTCCACACACAGTATAATGTCCCCACAGTACATTCCCTCCACACACAGTATGATGTCCTCACAGTACATTCCTCCACACACAGTATGATGTCCTCACAGTACATTCCCCTCACACAGTATGATGTCCTCACAGTACATTCCCTCCACACACAGTATGATGTCACCACAGTACATTCCTCCACACACAGTATAATGTCCCCACAGTACATTCCCTCCACACACAGTATGATGTCCCCACAGTACATTCCCCACACACAGTATGATGTCCCCACAGTACATTTCCCACACACAGTATGATGTCCCCACAATACATTCCCCCCACACACACAGTATGATGTCTCCACAGTACATTCCTCCACACACAGTATGATGTCCCCACAGTACATTCCCCCACACACAGTATGATGTCCTCACAGTACATTCCCCACACACAGTATGATGTCCTCACAGTACATTCCCCACACACAGTATGATGTCCCCACAGTACATTCCCCACACACAGTATGATGTCCCCACAGTACATTCCCCACAGACAGTATGATGTCCTCACAGTACATTCCCCACACACAGTATGATGTCCTCACAGTACATTCCCCCTACACAGTATGATGTCCCCACAGTACATTCCCCCACACACAGTATGATGTCTCCACAGTACATTCCCCCCACACACAGTATGATGTCCTCACAGTACATTCCCCCACACAGTATGATGTCCCCACAGTACATTCCCCCACACACAGTATGATGTCCCCACAGTACATTCTCCCACACACAGTGTAGCGCCGGCGTCCCTGCCCTCTGTTAGGCAGGGACGCTGTTCCCCTCACCTCCCTGCTCCGTGCCCGGCGTCCTCCTCCCGCTCTGCTGGCAGCGCGCGCTCCTTCCCGTCCACTGTGCTTAGGGCACGCGCGCGCGCTCTCCCTCCCTCTTAAAGGGGCCGCGCGCGCCGTCCTAAGGAGTCCCCGGCCAATGGCCGGAGGACTTCACAATATATAAGGCACCTCCTCCAAAATGGAGGTGCCCGAGCAATGTTGCTGCACTGTTCACTACTCTGCTTCAGCCCTCAGGTCCCATTGCCAGTTACCTGCCAGTTACCTGCCAGTTACCTGCCAGATTCCTGCCTGATTATCTGCTACCTGCCTGCTAGTCTGAGGTCCGACGGTCTGCCTTACTACTCCTGTCAGTCTGTCTAAGGACCAGCTTGCCTGCTCACCTGGGAGCGCACATCAGCCACCTGCCTGCTTGCCTGAGGTCCGACGGTCTGCCTTCCAACTCCTGTCAGTCTGTCTATGGACCAGCTTGCCCGCTCACCTGGGAGCGCACATCTGCTACCTGCCTGCTAGTCTACCTGGAGGCTCCGCCGTCACGTGCTGTGACCACCTGCCTGTCCAGTGACTCCTGCTCGCTCACTTGGGAGCGCTCATCTGCTACCTGTCTGCTAGCCTACCTGGAGGCTCTGCCGTCACGTGCTGTGACCACCCGCCTGTCCAGGGACTTCTGCCCGCTCACCTGGGAGCGCTCATCTGCCGCCTGTCTGTTGGTCTTCCTGGAGGCTCCGCCGTCACATGCTGTGACCACCCGTTCATCCAGAGACTCTCGCCTGCTCACCTGGGAGCTCACGTCTATCATCAGCCGCCACAGGTCGTACCAACCCTTTACCTAGAGACTGCCCCGGTCACTTGCCGTGACCATCTGCCCGTTCATCCAGAGACTGCCCCGGTCACTTGCCGTGACCATCTGCCCGTTCATTCAGAGACTGCCCCGGTCACTTGCCGTGACCTCCAGCCCGTTCACTCAGAGACTGTCCCGGTCACCTGCTGTGACCTCCTGCCCGTCTTCCCTGGTCGCCACCCGCTCCCTTACAAGGACTGCCCCTTTGTATAGTAGCTCAGAGGTTCCGCCTCCCAGACCCGTTACAGTTTGCTCGGGCCATGGAACCCGGTGGCACCCAAGCTCCCTCGCTCTCGGACCTGTGTCATGAACTGTCCCGTCAAAGGTCCCAACAGGAGTCCATCCTGGGTCACCTGCGGAATGTCAATACTCGCCTGGACACTCTGACTGCTCCACCAGCAACCTCCGCCAGTGCCATGTCTCGCAATCCGGCAGCTCCGCTGCCCACTAATACCATGGTATCCTACCCCGGACCCCGGCTTTCTGCACCTCCTCGCTTCGGAGGCGACTCCGCCCAGGCTCGGGGCTTCATAAATCAGTGCACCCTGCACTTTGAACTATTGTCCCACCAGTTTAACTCCGACCGGGCCAAAATTGCATTCATCATGTCCCATCTCACCGGGGAGGCCCTGGCCTGGCTAAATCCTCTATGGGAGAGAGGAGACCCCCTGGTGTCCAACTTGCCTGCTTTTCTCACGGCTTTCCGGAAAGTCTTCGACGAACCCGGACGGAAGACCTCATCCGCATCATCACTGCTACGCCTCCGTCAGGGAAGTCTCACCGTGGGCCAATATGCCATACGGTTCCGTACCCTTGCCTCGGAGCTGGCCTGGGATAACGACGCTCTGGTATCCGTCTTCTGGGAGGGTCTGTCCGGCCGTATTAAAGATGAACTTGCCGGTCGGGACATTCCTACCACTCTCGATGACCTAATAACTCTTGCCACCCGGATTGACCTACGGTTCCAGGAGCGTGCCTAAGAGGTCACCCGTGAGAGGAGGTTACCATGTCTAGCTCCTACTTTTCAGAAACCCGTCACTCCCTCCGTCTCTACCCAGGTACACTCTCCTGAGTCTATGCAGGTTGACCAGACCAAGATGGTCAAAACCCGTCAGGACTTACGCCGTGCCGAAGGGAGCTGCTTCTACTGTGGCAGTAAGGAGCACCGGATCCGTGCCTGCCCGGAGAGGTCGGGAAACGCCTGTGTCTAGGTTCGCTCAGAGAGGTCAACCTAGACAAGAATAAATCCTCTGCATCTCTGCTGCTGTCAGTCTCAATCGTCTGCGGGGAGAACCGTTATTTCGAACTAGCCCAACTTGACTCTGGAGCAGCCGGGAATCTTATTTCACAGTCCCTGGTAGAGAAATACCGCATCCCCACCAAACCTCTGGCTGTACCCTTGTCTGTTGCTGCCGTGGATGGGGGCCTCTTACCACGCCCCATCCAACTCATCACCGAGTCCATTACTCTGCAGGTGGGAATGCTGCATTCTGAGAGTATCTCCTTTCATGTTCTGCCTGGACTCTCTCACGCCCTCTTGCTAGGCCTACCTTGGCTCCAGAGACATGCACCCGTGCTTGACTGGCAGACCGGAGAAGTCCTTCGCTGGGGACAGGACTGCCATAATACCTGTCTGGTTCCCGTCCATCCCGTCCGTCCTTCTCCTACCCCAGCTAATCTACCTGGACTTCCGATTCCTTATTGGTCTTATGCTGATGTCTTTAATAAAAAGGAAGCAGAGACACTACCTCCTCATAGACCATACGACTGCCCTATCGACCTGTTACCTGGTACTACTCCTCCCCGTGGGCGTATTTATCCTTTATCCGCTGCTGAGACCCGGTCGATGTCCGAATATATTGAGGAGAATCTGGCCAGGGGATTCATCCGGAAATCTACCTCCCCAGCGGGAGCAGGCTTCTTTTTCGTCAAAAAGAAGGACGGTTCTCTCCGTCCCTGTATAGACTATAGAGGCCTTAACCAGATCACGGTGAAGAATAAGTACCCCCTTCCGCTCATTCCGGAGTTATTTGATCGTCTGAGGGGGGCTAGAATCTTCACCAAACTGGACCTCCGTGGTGCGTACAACCTGGTTCGTATCCGTCAGGGGGATGAATGGAAGACGGCATTCAACACCCGGGACGGCCACTATGAATATCTGGTAATGCCCTTTGGTCTTTGTAACGCTCCTGCCGTCTTTCAAGAGTTGGTCAATGACATCTTCCGGGACCTTCTCTACTCCTGCGTAGTGGTGTACCTGGACGACATCTTGGTCTTCTCTCCGGATCTCCAGACTCACCGGAGGGACGTTCGTCAGGTCCTGCTCAGGCTCAGGCAGAATCACCTCTTCGCTAAATACGAGAAATGCCTCTTTGAGCAGACCTCGCTTCCGTTTTTGGGCTACATTATTTCTCAGACCGGCCTACGAATGGATCCAGAGAAACTGTCTGCCATCGAGAAATGGTCTCGACCGGAGGGGTTGAAGGCCATTCAGCGATTCCTGGGCTTCGCCAACTACTACCGCCTCTTCATACCACGCTTCTCTTCCCGGACTGCCCCAATTTCCGCGCTCACCCGTAAGGGTACTAATCCCAAAGAGTGGCCGCCCGAAGCAGAGGAGGCCTTTCTTTCCCTAAAACAGGCCTTCTCTTCCGCCCCGGTGCTGCATCGCCCGGACGGCAACAAGCAGTTCTTCCTGGAAGTTGACGCCTCCTCCTCTGGAGCCGGAGCGGTACTTACTCAAAAATCATCTTCCGGGAGAATGGTAACTTGTGGCTTCTTCTCCAAACTCTTCTCCTCTTCTGAGCGCAACTATTCCATAGGAGACCGAGAGTTATTGGCCATCAAACTGGCATTGGAGGAGTGGCGTTACCTACTCGAGGGGGCTCTTCACACGGTAATAATTTACACTGACCACAAGAACTTGGCTTACCTCCAGCATGCCCAGAGACTTAACCCGCGCCAAGCCCGGTGGTCCTTGTTTTTTGCTCGCTTTGATTTTGTTCTTCATTTTCGCCCGGCTGACAAAAACGTCAAAGCAGATGCCTTGTCCCGATCCTTTCTGGTGTCCGATCTCGAGGAAGAACCTAAACACATCATCGATCCCGCCAGAGTAATGCAGGTGGCTCCCGTGAGCCTAAATCGTCTCCCTCCCGGTAAGACGTTCGTATCAGTACCTGATCGGGAGAAGATCCTACACTGGGGTCACTCGTCTAAACTAGCTGGCCACGCCGGTCAGAAAAAGACCCTCCAGCTTATTGCCCGGCACTACTGGTGGCCTACCCTGCACAAGGACGTAATAGACTTTGTTTCTGCCTGTGTGTCCTGCGCCCGCAACAAAGTTCCGAGACACCTGCCGGCCGGCCGCCTCCTACCTCTGCCAGTACCTGCTGCCCCCTGGCAGCATATTGCTATGGACTTCATAACTGATCTCCCCGTCTCTGCCGGTTGTACGGTCATTTGGGTGGTCGCTGACCGCTTTTCCAAGATGGCTCACTTTATTCCCCTGCCTGGTCTCCCGTCTGCACCCGAGCTGGCTAAAGACTTTATCCGCCACATCTTCCGTCTTCATGGCCTGCCCCTCCACATCGTGTCGGATCGTGGGGTACAGTTCACCTCACGTTTCTGGAGAGCCACTTGTAAACTGCTAGACGTCACCCTGGACTTCTCTTCCGCTTACCACCCACAGTCTAATGGTCAAGTGGAGCGGATCAATCAGAACCTGACCAGTTACCTCCGGCATTTCGTTAATGCCCATCATTCTGACTGGGTGGATCTCCTACCATGGGCCGAGTTCTCCTATAACAATCACGAGAGCGAATCCTCTTCCAAATCCCCGTTTTTTGTAGTCTTCGGTCAGCATCCTCGGATTCCTTTTCTTGTCTCCACCTCTGTGGACAACCCGGCTGCGGAATCTCTCGTTAGCAAATTTTCCTCCATTTGGGAGAGTACCCGATCCGCACTCCTCCAGTCGTCCGAACGGATGAAAAGACACGCTGACAAAAAACGCCTGGATCCTCCACAATTTCGTCCTGGAGATAAAGTCTGGCTCTCGTCTAAATATGTCCGACTCAAGATACCTTCTTACAAGTTAGGGCCTCGGTTCATCGGTCCTCTGGAGGTCATCAGTCAGATCAACCCGGTGGCCTATAAATTAAAACTCCCGGCCAACTTACGGATCCCTAACTCCTTCCATGTATCTCTCCTCAAACCTGTGGTACTTAACTCTTTTTCCAAGTCTACAGGTACGCCTCCTGCTCCGGTTTCTGCTGAGGACGAGTTTGAGGTAGAGAACATTCTTGCCACCAAAAGGGTAAGAGGAAAGACCTTTTTTCTGGTAGATTGGAAGGGGTTTGGTCCTGAGGAGAGAACGTGGGAGCCCCGGGAGAACATCCATGCCCCTCTCATCCTAGCTAAATTTCTGTCTGGCCTAAAAAAGGGGGGGCCTAAAGGGGGGGGTACTGTAGCGCCGGCGTCCCTGCCCTCTGCTAGGCAGGGACGCTGTTCCCCTCACCTCCCTGCTCCGTGCCCGGCGTCCTCCTCCCGCTCTGCTGGCAGCGCGCGCTGCTTCCCGACCACGGTGCTTAGGGCGCGCGCACGCGCGCTCCCCCCCTCTTAAAGGGGCCGCGCGCGCCGTCCTAAGGAGTCCCCGGCCAATGGCCGGAGGACTTCACCATATATAAGGCACCTCCTCCAAAATGGAGGTGCCCGAGCAATGTTGTTGCACTGTTCACTACTCTGCTTCAGCCCTCAGGTCCCGTTGCCAGTTACCTGCCAGTTACCTGCCAGTTACCTGCCAGATTCCTGCCAGATTATCTGCTACCTGCCTGCTAGTCTGAGTTCCGACGGTCTGCCTTACTACTCCTGTCAGTCTGTCTAAGGACCAGCCTGCCCGCTCACCTGGGAGCGCACATCAGCCACCTGCCTGCTTGCCTGAGGTCCGACGGTCTGCCTTCCAACTCCTGTCAGTCTGTCTATGGACCAGCTTGCCCGCTCACCTGGGAGCACACACCTGCTACCTGCCTGCTAGTCTACCTGGAGGCTCCGCCGTCACGTGCTGTGACCACCTGCCTGTCCAGTGACTCCTGCTCGCTCACCTGGGAGCACTCATCTGCTACCTGTCTGCTAGCCTACCTGGAGGCTCTGCCGTCACGTGCTGTGACCACCCGCCTGTCCAGGGACTTCTGCCCGCTCACCTGGGAGCGCTCATCTGCCGCCTGTCTGTTGGTCTCCCTGGAGACTCCGCCGTCACATGCTGTGACCACCCGTTCATCCAGAGACTCTCGCCTGCTCACCTGGGAGCTCACGTCTATCATCAGCCGCCACAGGTCGTACCAACCCTTTACCTAGAGACTGCCCCGGTCACTTGCCGTGACCATCTGCCCGTTCATCCAGAGACTGCCCCGGTCACTTGCCGTGACCATCAGCCCGTTCATCCAGAGACTGCCCCGGTCACTTGCCGTGACCATCAGCCCGTTCATCCAGAGACTGCCCCGGTCACTTGCCGTGACCTCCAGCCCGTTCACTCAGAGACTGTCCCGGTCACCTGCTGTGACCTCCTGCCCGTCTTCCCTGGTCGCCACCCGCTCCCTTACAAGGACTGCCCCTTTGTATAGTAGCTCAGAGGTTCCGCCTCCCAGACCCGTTACACACAGTATGATGTCCCCACAGTACATTCCCCCACACAGTATGATGTCCCCACAGTACATTCCCCCCACACACAGTATGATGTCCTCACAGTACATTCCCCCACACATAGTATGATGTCCTCACAGTACATTCCCACACACAGTATGATGTCCTCACAGTACATTCCCCCACACACAGTATGATGTCCTCACAGTACATTCCCCCACACAGTATGATGTCCCCACAGTACATTCCCCCACACACAGTATGATGTCCTCACAGTACATTCCCCCACACACAGTATGATGTCCCCACAGTACATTCCCCCCACACACAGTATGATGTCCTCACAGTACATTCCCCCACACACAGTATGATGTCCTCACAGTACATTCCCCCACACACAGTATGATGTCCCCACAGTACATTCCTCCACACACAGTATGATGTCCTCACAGTACATTCCCCCCACACACAGTATGATGTCCCCACAGTACATTCCCCCACACACAGTATGTTGTCCCCACAGTACATTCCCCCACACACTATGATGTCCCCACAGTACATTCCCCCACACACAGTATGATGTCCTCACAGTACATTCCCCCACACACCGTATGATGTCCTCACAGTACATTCCCCCACACACAGTATGATGTCCCCACAGTACATTCCCCCCACACACAGTATGATGTCCCCACAGTACATTCCCCACACACAGTATGATGTCCCCACAGTACATTCCCCACACACAGTATGATGTCCCCACAGTACATTCCCACCACACACAGTATGATGTCCCCACAGTACATTCCCCACACACAGTATGATGTCCCCACAGTACATTCCCCCCACACACAGTATGCTGTCCCCACAGTACATTCCCCACACACAGTATGATGTCCTCACAGTACATTCCCCCACACACAGTATGATGTCCTCACAGTACATTCCACCACACAGTATGATGTCCCCACAGTACATTCCCCCACACACAGTATGATGTCCTCACAGTACATTCCCCCACACACAGTATGATGTCCCCACAGTACATTCCCCCCACACACAGTATGATGTCCTCACAGTACATTCCCCCACACACAGTATGATATCCTCACAGTACATTCCCCCACACACAGTATGATGTCCCCACAGTACATTCCCCCCACACACAGTATGATGTCCTCACAGTACATTCCCCCCACACACAGTATGATGTCCCCACAGTACATTCCCCCACACACAGTATGATGTCCCCACAGTACATTCCCCCACACAGTATGATGTCCCCACAGTACATTCCCCCACACACAGTATGATGTCCTCACAGTACATTCCCCCACACACAGTATGATGTCTCCACAGTACATTCCCCCACACAGTATGATGTCCTCACAGTACATTCCCCCACACACAGTATGATGTCTCCACAGTACATTCCCCACACACAGTATGATGTCCTCACAGTACATTCCCCCACACACAGTATGATGTCCCCACAGTACATTCCCCCACACAGTATGATGTCCCCACAGCACATTCCCCCACACACCGTATGATGTCCTCACAGTACATTCCCCCACACACAGTATGATGTCCCCACAGTACATTCCCCACACACAGTATGATGTCCCCACAGTACATTCTCCACACACAGTATGATGTCCCCACAGTACATTCCCTCCACACACAGTATGATCTCCCCACAGTACATTCCCCACACACAGTATGATGTCCCCACAGTACATTCCCCCCACACACAGTATGATGTCCCCACAGTACATTCCCCACACACAGTATGATGTCCCCACAGTACATTCCCCCAACACAGTATGATGTCCCCACAGTACATTCCCCACACACAGTATGATGTCCCCACAGTACATTCCTCCACACACAGTATGATGTCCTCACAGTACATTCCCCCACACACAGTATGATGTCCTCACAGTACATTCCCTCCACACACAGTATGATGTCCTCACAGTACATTCCTCCACACACAGTATGATGTCCCCACAGTACATTCCCCCACACACAGTATGATGTCCTCACAGTACATTTCCTCCACACACAGTATGATGTCCTCACAGTACATTCCTCCACACACAGTATGATGTCCTCACAGTACATTCCCCCCACACACAGTATGATGTCCTCACAGTACATTCCCCCACACACAGTATGATGTCCCCACAGTACATTCCTCCACACACAGTATGATGTCTCCACAGTACATTCCCCCACACACAGTATGATCTCCTCACAGTACATTCCGCCCACACACAGTATGATGTCCCCACAGTACATTCCTCCACACACACAGTATGATGTCTCCACAGTACATTCCCCCACACACAGTATGATGTCCTCACAGTACATTCCCCCACACACAGTATGATGTCCTCACAGTACATTCCCTCACACACAGTATGATGTCCCCACAGTACATTCCCCCACACAGTATGATGTCCCCACAGCACATTCCCCCACACACCGTATGATGTCCTCACAGTACATTCCCCCACACACAGTATGATGTCCCCACAGTACATTCCCCACACACAGTATGATGTCCCCACAGTACATTCCCCACACACAGTATGATGTCCCCACAGTACATTCCCTCCACACACAGTATGATGTCCCCACAGTACATTCCCCACACACAGTATGATGTCCCCACAGTACATTCCCCCCACACACAGTATGATGTCCCCACAGTACATTCCCCACACACAGTATGATGTCCCCACAGTACATTCCCCCAACACAGTATGATGTCCCCACAGTACATTCCCCCACACACAGTATGATGTCCTCACAGTACATTCCCCCACACACAGTATGATGTCCTCACAGTACATTCCCTCCACACACAGTATGATGTCCTCACAGTACATTCCTCCACACACAGTATGATGTCCCCACAGTACATTCCCCCACACACAGTATGATGTCCTCACAGTACATTCCCTCCACACACAGTATGATGTCCTCACAGTACATTCCTCCACACACAGTATGATGTCCCCACAGTACATTCCTCCACACACAGTATGATGTCCTCACAGTACATTCCCCCACACACAGTATGATGTCCTCACAGTACATTCCCCCCACACACAGTATGATGTCCTCACAGTACATTCCCCCACACACAGTATGATGTCCCCACAGTACATTCCTCCACACACAGTATGATGTCTCCACAGTACATTCCCCCACACACAGTATGATGTCCCCACAGTACATTCCCCCACACACAGTATGATGTCCCCACAGTACATTCTCCCCAAACACAGTATGATCTCCTCACAGTACATTCCGCCCACACACAGTATGATGTCCCCACAGTACATTCCTCCACACACACAGTATGATGTCCTCACAGTTCATTCCCCCACACACAGTATGATGTCCTCACAGTACATTCCCCACACACAGTATGATGTCCTCACAGTACATTCCCCCCACACACAGTATGATGTCCTCACAGTACATTCCCTCCACACACAGTATGATGTCCTCACAGTACATTCCCCCACACACAGTATGATGTCCTCACAGTACATTCCCCCACACACAGTATAATGTCCCCACAGTACATTCCTCCACACACAGTATAATGTCCCCACAGTACATTCCCCCACACACAGTATGATGTCCTCACAGTACATTCCCCACACACAGTATGATGTCCCCACAGTACATTCCTCCACAAACAGTATGATGTCCTCACAGTACATTCCCCACACACAGTATGATGTCCCCACAGTACATTCCTCCACACACAGTATGATGTCCCCACAGTACATTCCTCCACACACAGTATGATGTCTCCACAGTACATTCCCCCACACACAGTATGATGTCCCCACAGTACATTCCCCCACACACAGTATGCTGTCCTCACAGTACATTCCTCCCCACACACAGTATGATGTCCCCACAGTACATTCCCCACACACACAGTATGATGTCCTCACAGTACATTCCCTCCACACACAGTATGATGTCCTCACAGTACATTCCCCCACACACAGTATGATGTCCTCACAGTACATTCCCTCCACACACAGTATGATGTCCTCACAGTACATTCCCCCCACACACAGTATGATGTCCCCACAGTACATTCCTCCACACACAGTATGATGTCCTCACAGTACATTCCTCCACACACAGTATGATGTCCCCACAGTACATTCCCCCACACACAGTATGATATCCTCACAGTACATTCCCCCCACACACAGTATGATGTCCTCACAGTACAATCCCTCCACACACAGTATGATGTCCTCACAGTACATTCCCCCCACACACAGTATGATGTCCTCACAGTACATTCCCCCCACACACAGTATGATGTCCCCACAGTACATTCCTCCACACACACAGTATGATGTCCTCACAGTACATTCCCCCCACACACAGTATGATGTCCCCACAGTACATTCCTCCACACACACAGTATGATGTCCTCACAGTACATTCCCCCCACACACAGTATGATGTCCCCACAGTACATTCCTCCACACACACAGTATGATGTCCTCACAGTACATTCCCCCACACACAGTATGATATCCTCACAGTACATTCCCCCCACACACAGTATGATGTCCCCACAGTACATTCCTCCACACACACAGTATGATGTCCTCACAGTACATTCCCCCACACACAGTATGATATCCTCACAGTACATTCCTCCACACACAGTATGATGTCCCCACAGTACATTCCTCCACACACACAGTATGATGTCCTCACAGTACATTCCCCCCACACACAGTATGATGTCCCCACAGTACATTCCCTCCACACACAGTATGATGTCCTCACAGTACATTCCCCCACACACAGTATGATGTCCTCACAGTACATTCCCCCCACACACAGTATGATGTCCCCACAGTACATTACCTCCACACACACAGTATGATGTCCTCACAGTACATTCCCCCCACACACAGTATGATGTCCCCACAGTACATTCCCCCCACACACAGTATGATGTCCCCACAGTACATTACCTCCACACACACAGTATGATGTCCCCACAGTACATTCCCCCACACACAGTATGATATCCTCACAGTACATTCCCCCACAAACAGTATGATATCCTCACAGTACATTCCTCCACACACAGTATGATGTCCCCACAGTACATTACCTCCACACACACAGTATGATGTCCTCACAGTACATTCCCCCACACACAGTATGATATTCTCACAGTACATTCCCCCACAAACAGTATGATATCCTCACAGTACATTCCTCCACACACAGTATGATATCCTCACAGTACATTCCCCCACACACAGTATGATGTCCTCACAGTACATTCCCCCACACACAGTATGATGTCCTCACAGTACATTCCCCCACACACAGTATGATGTCCCTACAGTACATTCCCCCACACACAGTATGATGTCCTCACAGTACATTCCCCCCACACACAGTATGATGTCCTCACAGTACATTCCCTCCACACACAGTATGATGTCCCCACAGTACATTCCCCCCACACACAGTATGATGTCCTCACAGTACATTCCCCCACACACAGTATGATGTCCTAACAGTACATTCCCTCCACACACAGTATGATGTCCCCACAGTACATTCCCTCCACACACAGTATGATGTCCTCACAGTACATTCCTCCACACACACAGTATGATGTCCTCACAGTACATTCCCTCCACACACAGTATGATGTCCTCACAGTACATTCCTCCACACACAGTATGATGTCCCCACAGTACATTCCCCCACACACAGTATGATGTCCTCACAGTACATTCCCTCCACACACAGTATGATGTCCTCACAGTACATTCCTCCACACACAGTATGATGTCCCCACAGTACATTCCTCCACACACAGTATGATGTCCTCACAGTACATTCCCCCACACACAGTATGATGTCCTCACAGTACATTCCCCCCACACACAGTATGATGTCCTCACAGTACATTCCCCCACACACAGTATGATGTCCCCACAGTACATTCCTCCACACACAGTATGATGTCTCCACAGTACATTCCCCCACACACAGTATGATGTCCCCACAGTACATTCCCCCACACACAGTATGATGTCCCCACAGTACATTCTCCCCAAACACAGTATGATCTCCTCACAGTACATTCCGCCCACACACAGTATGATGTCCCCACAGTACATTCCTCCACACACACAGTATGATGTCCTCACAGTTCATTCCCCCACACACAGTATGATGTCCTCACAGTACATTCCCCACACACACAGTATGATGTCCTCACAGTACATTCCCCCCACACACAGTATGATGTCCTCACAGTACATTCCCTCCACACACAGTATGATGTCCTCACAGTACATTCCCCCACACACAGTATGATGTCCCCACAGTACATTCCTCCACACACAGTATGATGTCTCCACAGTACATTCCCCCACACACAGTATGATGTCCCCACAGTACATTCCCCCACACACAGTATGCTGTCCTCACAGTACATTCCTCCCCACACACAGTATGATGTCCCCACAGTACATTCCCCACACACACAGTATGATGTCCTCACAGTACATTCCTCCACACACAGTATGATGTCCTCACAGTACATTCCCTCCACACACAGTATGATGTTCTCACAGTACATTCCCCCACACACAGTATGATGTCCCCACAGTACATTCCTCCACACACAGTATGATGTCTCCACAGTACATTCCCCCACACACAGTATGATGTCCCCACAGTACATTCCCCACACACACAGTATGATGTCCTCACAGTACATTCCCTCCACACACAGTATGATGTCCTCACAGTACATTCCCCCCACACACAGTATGATGTCCCCACAGTACATTCCTCCACACACAGTATGATGTCCTCACAGTACATTCCTCCACACACAGTATGATGTCCCCACAGTACATTCCCCCACACACAGTATGATATCCTCACAGTACATTCCCCCCACACACAGTATGATGTCCTCACAGTACAATCCCTCCACACACAGTATGATGTCCTCACAGTACATTCCCCCCACACACAGTATGATGTCCTCACAGTACATTCCCCCCACACACAGTATGATATCCCCACAGTACATTCCTCCACACACACAGTATGATGTCCTCACAGTACATTCCCCCCACACACAGTATGATGTCCCCACAGTACATTCCTCCACACACACAGTATGATGTCCTCACAGTACATTCCCCCCACACACAGTATGATGTCCCCACAGTACATTCCTCCACACACACAGTATGATGTCCTCACAGTACATTCCCCCACACACAGTATGATATCCTCACAGTACATTCCCCCCACACACAGTATGATGTCCCCACAGTACATTCCTCCACACACACAGTATGATGTCCTCACAGTACATTCCCCCACACACAGTATGATATCCTCACAGTACATTCCTCCACACACAGTATGATGTCCCCACAGTACATTCCTCCACACACACAGTATGATGTCCTCACAGTACATTCCCCCCACACACAGTATGATGTCCCCACAGTACATTCCCTCCACACACAGTATGATGTCCTCACAGTACATTCCCCCACACACAGTATGATGTCCTCACAGTACATTCCCCCCACACACAGTATGATGTCCCCACAGTACATTACCTCCACACACACAGTATGATGTCCTCACAGTACATTCCCCCCACACACAGTATGATGTCCCCACAGTACATTCCCCCCACACACAGTATGATGTCCCCACAGTACATTACCTCCACACACACAGTATGATGTCCCCACAGTACATTCCCCCACACACAGTATGATATCCTCACAGTACATTCCCCCACAAACAGTATGATATCCTCACAGTACATTCCTCCACACACAGTATGATGTCCCCACAGTACATTACCTCCACACACACAGTATGATGTCCTCACAGTACATTCCCCCACACACAGTATGATATCCTCACAGTACATTCCCCCACAAACAGTATGATATCCTCACAGTACATTCCTCCACACACAGTATGATATCCTCACAGTACATTCCCCCACACACAGTATGATGTCCTCACAGTACATTCCCCCACACACAGTATGATGTCCTCACAGTACATTCCCCCACACACAGTATGATGTCCCTACAGTACATTCCCCCACACACAGTATGATGTCCTCACAGTACATTCCCCCCACACACAGTATGATGTCCTCACAGTACATTCCCTCCACACACAGTATGATGTCCCCACAGTACATTCCCCCCACACACAGTATGATGTCCTCACAGTACATTCCCCCACACACAGTATGATGTCCTAACAGTACATTCCCTCCACACACAGTATGATGTCCCCACAGTACATTCCCTCCACACACAGTATGATGTCCTCACAGTACATTCCTCCACACACACAGTATGATGTCCTCATAGTACATTCCCTCCACACACAGTATGATGTCCCCACAGTACATTCCCCCCACACACAGTATGATGTCCTCACAGTACATTCCCTCCACACACAGTATGATGTCCCCACAGTACATTCCCCCCACACACAGTATGATGTCCTCACAGTACATTCCTCCACACACAGTATGATGTCTCCACAGTACATTCCTCCACACACAGTATGATGTCCCCACAGTACATTCCCTCCACACACAGTATGATGTCCTCACAGTACATTCCTCCACACACAGTATGATGTCCTCACAGTAAATTCCCCACACACAGTATGATGTCTCCACAGTACATTCCCCACACACAGTATGATGTCCCCACAGTACATTCCCTCCACACACAGTATGATGTCCCCACAGTACATTCCCCCACACACAGTATGATGTCCTCACAGTACATTCCTCCACACACACAGTATGATATCCTCACAGTACATTCCCTCCACACACAGTATGATGTCCTCACAGTACATTCCCTCCACACACAGTATGATGTCCCCACAGTACATTCCCCCACACACAGTATGATGTCCTCACAGTACATTCCTCCACACACAGTATGATGTCTCCACAGTACATTCCCCCACACACAGTATGATGTCCTCACAGTACATTCCCTCCACACACACAGTATGATGTCCCCACAGTACATTCCCCCACACACAGTATGATGTCCTCACAGTACATTCCTCCACACACACAGTATGATATCCTCACAGTACATTCCTCCACACACAGTATGATGTCCTCACAGTACATTCCCTCCACACACAGTATGATGTCCCCACAGTACATTCCTCCACACACACAGTATGATGTCCTCACAGTACATTCCTCCACACACAGTATGATGTCCTCACAGTACATTCCCTCCACACACAGTATGATGTCCCCACAGTACATTCCACCCACACACAGTATGATGTCCTCACATTACATTCCCCCCACACACAGTATGATGTCTCCACAGTACATTCCTCTCACACAGTATGATGTCCTCATAGTACATTCCCTCCACACACAGTATGATGTCCCCACAGTACATTCCTCTCACACAGTATGATGTCCCCACAGTACATTCCCCCCACACACAGTATGATATCCCCACAGTACATTCCCCCCACACACAGTATGATGTCCCCACAGTACAGTCCCTCCACACAGTATGATGTCCCCACAGTACATTCCTCCACACACAGTATGATGTCCTCACAGTACATTCCCCCTACACACAGTATGATGTCCCCACAGTACATTCCCCACACACAGTATGATGTCCCCACAGTACATCCCCCCCACACACAGTATGATGTCCTCACAGTACATTCCCCCCACACACAGTATGATGTCTCCACAGTACATTCCCCACACACAGTATGATGTCCTCACAGTACATTCCCCCACACACAGTGTGATGTCTCCACAGTACATTCCTCCACACACAGTATGATGTCCTCACAGTACATTCCCTCCACACACAGTATGATGTCCCCACAGTACATTCCTCCACACACAGTATGATGTCCTCACAGTACATTCCCTCCACACACAGTATGATGTCCTCACAGTACATTCCTCCACACACAGTATGATGTCCTCACAGTACATTCCCCCACACACAGTATGATGTCCTCACAGTACATTCCCTCCACACACAGTATGATGTCCCCACAGTACATTCCTCTCACACAGTATGATGTCCCCACAGTACATTCCCCCCACACACAGTATGATGTCCCCACAGTACATTCCCCCCACACACAGTATGATGTCCCCACAGTACATTCCCCCCACACAGTATGATGTCCCCACAGTACATTCCCCCTACACACAGTATGACGTCCCCACAGTACATTCCCTCACACACAGTATGATGTCCCCACAGTACATTCCCCCCACACACAGTATGATGTCCTCACAGTACATTCCCCCCACACACAGTATGATGTCTCCACAGTACATTCCCCACACACAGTATGATGTCCTCACAGTACATTCCCCCACACACAGTATGATGTCTCCACAGTACATTCCACCCACACAGTATGATGTCCTCACAGTACATTCCTCCACACACACAGTATGATGTCCCCACAGTACATTCCCTCCACACACAGTATGATGTCCTCACAGTACATTCCCCCACACACAGTATGATGTCTCCACAGTACATTCCCTCCACACACAGTATGATGTCCCCACAGTACATTCCTCTCACACAGTATGATGTCCCCACAGTACATTCCCCCCACACACAGTATGATGTCCCCACAGTACATTCCCCCCACACACAGTATGATGTCCCCACAGTACATTCCCCACACACAGTATGATGTCCCCACAGTACATTCCCTCCACACACAGTATGATGTCCTCACAGTACATTCCCCCACACACAGTATGATGTCCTCACAGTACATTCCCCCCACACACAGTATGATATCCTCACAGTACATTCCCTCCACACACAGTATGATGTCCCCACAGTACATTCCCCACACACAGTATGATGTCCCCACAGTACATTCCCCCAACACAGTATGATGTCCCCACAGTACATTCCCCCACACACAGTATGATGTCCTCACAGTACATTCCCCCACACACAGTATGATGTCCTCACAGTACATTCCCTCCACACACAGTATGATGTCCTCACAGTACATTCCTCCACACACAGTATGATGTCCCCACAGTACATTCCCCCACACACAGTATGATGTCCTCACAGTACATTCCCTCCACACACAGTATGATGTCCTCACAGTACATTCCTCCACACACAGTATGATGTCCCCACAGTACATTCCTCCACACACAGTATGATGTCCTCACAGTACATTCCCCCACACACAGTATGATGTCCTCACAGTACATTCCCCCCACACACAGTATGATGTCCTCACAGTACATTCCCCCACACACAGTATGATGTCCCCACAGTACATTCCTCCACACACAGTATGATGTCTCCACAGTACATTCCCCCACACACAGTATGATGTCCCCACAGTACATTCCCCCACACACAGTATGATGTCCCCACAGTACATTCTCCCCAAACACAGTATGATCTCCTCACAGTACATTCCGCCCACACACAGTATGATGTCCCCACAGTACATTCCTCCACACACACAGTATGATGTCCTCACAGTTCATTCCCCCACACACAGTATGATGTCCTCACAGTACATTCCCCACACACAGTATGATGTCCTCACAGTACATTCCCCCCACACACAGTATGATGTCCTCACAGTACATTCCCTCCACACACAGTATGATGTCCTCACAGTACATTCCCCCACACACAGTATGATGTCCCCACAGTACATTCCTCCACACACAGTATGATGTCTCCACAGTACATTCCCCCACACACAGTATGATGTCCCCACAGTACATTCCCCCACACACAGTATGCTGTCCTCACAGTACATTCCTCCCCACACACAGTATGATGTCCCCACAGTACATTCCCCACACACACAGTATGATGTCCTCACAGTACATTCCCTCCACACACAGTATGATGTCCTCACAGTACATTCCCCCACACACAGTATGATGTCCTCACAGTACATTCCCTCCACACACAGTATGATGTCCTCACAGTACATTCCCCCCACACACAGTATGATGTCCCCACAGTACATTCCTCCACACACAGTATGATGTCCTCACAGTACATTCCTCCACACACAGTATGATGTCCCCACAGTACATTCCCCCACACACAGTATGATATCCTCACAGTACATTCCCCCCACACACAGTATGATGTCCTCACAGTACAATCCCTCCACACACAGTATGATGTCCTCACAGTACATTCCCCCCACACACAGTATGATGTCCTCACAGTACATTCCCCCCACACACAGTATGATGTCCCCACAGTACATTCCTCCACACACACAGTATGATGTCCTCACAGTACATTCCCCCCACACACAGTATGATGTCCCCACAGTACATTCCTCCACACACACAGTATGATGTCCTCACAGTACATTCCCCCCACACACAGTATGATGTCCCCACAGTACATTCCTCCACACACACAGTATGATGTCCTCACAGTACATTCCCCCACACACAGTATGATATCCTCACAGTACATTCCCCCCACACACAGTATGATGTCCCCACAGTACATTCCTCCACACACACAGTATGATGTCCTCACAGTACATTCCCCCACACACAGTATGATATCCTCACAGTACATTCCTCCACACACAGTATGATGTCCCCACAGTACATTCCTCCACACACACAGTATGATGTCCTCACAGTACATTCCCCCCACACACAGTATGATGTCCTCACAGTACATTCCCCCACACACAGTATGATGTCCTCACAGTACATTCCCCCCACACACAGTATGATGTCCCCACAGTACATTACCTCCACACACACAGTATGATGTCCCCACAGTACATTCCCTCCACACACAGTATGATGTCCTCACAGTACATTCCCTCCACACACAGTATGATGTCCTCACAGTACATTCCCCCACACACAGTATGATGTCCTCACAGTACATTCCCCCCACACACAGTATGATGTCCCCACAGTACATTACCTCCACACACACAGTATGATGTCCTCACAGTACATTCCCCCCACACACAGTATGATGTCCCCACAGTACATTCCCCCCACACACAGTATGATGTCCCCACAGTACATTACCTCCACACACACAGTATGATGTCCCCACAGTACATTCCCCCACACACAGTATGATATCCTCACAGTACATTCCCCCACAAACAGTATGATATCCTCACAGTACATTCCTCCACACACAGTATGATGTCCCCACAGTACATTACCTCCACACACACAGTATGATGTCCTCACAGTACATTCCCCCACACACAGTATGATATTCTCACAGTACATTCCCCCACAAACAGTATGATATCCTCACAGTACATTCCTCCACACACAGTATGATATCCTCACAGTACATTCCCCCACACACAGTATGATGTCCTCACAGTACATTCCCCCACACACAGTATGATGTCCTCACAGTACATTCCCCCACACACAGTATGATGTCCCTACAGTACATTCCCCCACACACAGTATGATGTCCTCACAGTACATTCCCCCCACACACAGTATGATGTCCTCACAGTACATTCCCTCCACACACAGTATGATGTCCCCACAGTACATTCCCCCCACACACAGTATGATGTCCTCACAGTACATTCCCCCACACACAGTATGATGTCCTAACAGTACATTCCCTCCACACACAGTATGATGTCCCCACAGTACATTCCCTCCACACACAGTATGATGTCCTCACAGTACATTCCTCCACACACACAGTATGATGTCCTCACAGTACATTCCCTCCACACACAGTATGATGTCCTCACAGTACATTCCTCCACACACAGTATGATGTCCCCACAGTACATTCCCCCACACACAGTATGATGTCCTCACAGTACATTCCCTCCACACACAGTATGATGTCCTCACAGTACATTCCTCCACACACAGTATGATGTCCCCACAGTACATTCCTCCACACACAGTATGATGTCCTCACAGTACATTCCCCCACACACAGTATGATGTCCTCACAGTACATTCCCCCCACACACAGTATGATGTCCTCACAGTACATTCCCCCACACACAGTATGATGTCCCCACAGTACATTCCTCCACACACAGTATGATGTCTCCACAGTACATTCCCCCACACACAGTATGATGTCCCCACAGTACATTCCCCCACACACAGTATGATGTCCCCACAGTACATTCTCCCCAAACACAGTATGATCTCCTCACAGTACATTCCGCCCACACACAGTATGATGTCCCCACAGTACATTCCTCCACACACACAGTATGATGTCCTCACAGTTCATTCCCCCACACACAGTATGATGTCCTCACAGTACATTCCCCACACACAGTATGATGTCCTCACAGTACATTCCCCCCACACACAGTATGATGTCCTCACAGTACATTCCCTCCACACACAGTATGATGTCCTCACAGTACATTCCCCCACACACAGTATGATGTCCCCACAGTACATTCCTCCACACACAGTATGATGTCTCCACAGTACATTCCCCCACACACAGTATGATGTCCCCACAGTACATTCCCCCACACACAGTATGCTGTCCTCACAGTACATTCCTCCCCACACACAGTATGATGTCCCCACAGTACATTCCCCACACACACAGTATGATGTCCTCACAGTACATTCCTCCACACACAGTATGATGTCCTCACAGTACATTCCCTCCACACACAGTATGATGTTCTCACAGTACATTCCCCCACACACAGTATGATGTCCCCACAGTACATTCCTACACACACAGTATGATGTCTCCACAGTACATTCCCCCACACACAGTATGATGTCCCCACAGTACATTCCCCACACACACAGTATGATGTCCTCACAGTACATTCAATCCACACACAGTATGATGTCCTCACAGTACATTCCCCCCACACACAGTATGATGTCCCCACAGTACATTCCTCCACACACAGTATGATGTCCTCACAGTACATTCCTCCACACACAGTATGATGTCCCCACAGTACATTCCCCCACACACAGTATGATATCCTCACAGTACATTCCCCCCACACACAGTATGATGTCCTCACAGTACAATCCCTCCACACACAGTATGATGTCCTCACAGTACATTCCCCCCACACACAGTATGATGTCCTCACAGTACATTCCCCCCACACACAGTATGATGTCCCCACAGTACATTCCTCCACACACACAGTATGATGTCCTCACAGTACATTCCCCCCACACACAGTATGATGTCCCCACAGTACATTCCTCCACACACACAGTATGATGTCCTCACAGTACATTCCCCCCACACACAGTATGATGTCCCCACAGTACATTCCTCCACACACACAGTATGATGTCCTCACAGTACATTCCCCCACACACAGTATGATATCCTCACAGTACATTCCCCCCACACACAGTATGATGTCCCCACAGTACATTCCTCCACACACACAGTATGATGTCCTCACAGTACATTCCCCCACACACAGTATGATATCCTCACAGTACATTCCTCCACACACAGTATGATGTCCCCACAGTACATTCCTCCACACACACAGTATGATGTCCTCACAGTACATTCCCCCCAAACACAGTATGATGTCCCCACAGTACATTCCCTCCACACACAGTATGATGTCCTCACAGTACATTCCCCCACACACAGTATGATGTCCTCACAGTACATTCCCCCCACACACAGTATGATGTCCCCACAGTACATTACCTCCACACACACAGTATGATGTCCTCACAGTACATTCCCCCCACACACAGTATGATGTCCCCACAGTACATTCCCCCCACACACAGTATGATGTCCCCACAGTACATTACCTCCACACACACAGTATGATGTCCCCACAGTACATTCCCCCACACACAGTATGATATCCTCACAGTACATTCCCCCACAAACAGTATGATATCCTCACAGTACATTCCTCCACACACAGTATGATGTCCCCACAGTACATTACCTCCACACACACAGTATGATGTCCTCACAGTACATTCCCCCACACACAGTATGATATCCTCACAGTACATTCCCCCACAAACAGTATGATATCCTCACAGTACATTCCTCCACACACAGTATGATATCCTCACAGTACATTCCCCCACACACAGTATGATGTCCTCACAGTACATTCCCCCACACACAGTATGATGTCCTCACAGTACATTCCCCCACACACAGTATGATGTCCCTACAGTACATTCCCCCACACACAGTATGATGTCCTCACAGTACATTCCCCCCACACACAGTATGATGTCCTCACAGTACATTCCCTCCACACACAGTATGATGTCCCCACAGTACATTCCCCCCACACACAGTATGATGTCCTCACAGTACATTCCCCCACACACAGTATGATGTCCTAACAGTACATTCCCTCCACACACAGTATGATGTCCCCACAGTACATTCCCTCCACACACAGTATGATGTCCTCACAGTACATTCCTCCACACACACAGTATGATGTCCTCATAGTACATTCCCTCCACACACAGTATGATGTCCCCACAGTACATTCCCCCCACACACAGTATGATGTCCTCACAGTACATTCCCTCCACACACAGTATGATGTCCCCACAGTACATTCCCCCCACACACAGTATGATGTCCTCACAGTACATTCCTCCACACACAGTATGATGTCTCCACAGTACATTCCTCCACACACAGTATGATGTCCCCACAGTACATTCCCTCCACACACAGTATGATGTCCTCACAGTACATTCCTCCACACACAGTATGATGTCCTCACAGTAAATTCCCCACACACAGTATGATGTCTCCACAGTACATTCCCCACACACAGTATGATGTCCCCACAGTACATTCCCTCCACACACAGTATGATGTCCCCACAGTACATTCCCCCACACACAGTATGATGTCCTCACAGTACATTCCTCCACACACACAGTATGATATCCTCACAGTACATTCCCTCCACACACAGTATGATGTCCTCACAGTACATTCCCTCCACACACAGTATGATGTCCCCACAGTACATTCCCCCACACACAGTATGATATCCTCACAGTACATTCCTCCACACACAGTATGATGTCTCCACAGTACATTCCCCCACACACAGTATGATGTCCTCACAGTACATTCCCTCCACACACACAGTATGATGTCCCCACAGTACATTCCCCCACACACAGTATGATGTCCTCACAGTACATTCCTCCACACACACAGTATGATATCCTCACAGTACATTCCTCCACACACAGTATGATGTCCTCACAGTACATTCCCTCCACACACAGTATGATGTCCCCACAGTACATTCCTCCACACACACAGTATGATGTCCTCACAGTACATTCCTCCACACACAGTATGATGTCCTCACAGTACATTCCCTCCACACACAGTATGATGTCCCCACAGTACATTCCACCCACACACAGTATGATGTCCTCACATTACATTCCCCCCACACACAGTATGATGTCCCCACAGTACATTCCTCCACACACACAGTATGATGTCCTCACAGTACATTCCCCCCACACACAGTATGATGTCCCCACAGTACATTCGCTCCACACACATAGTATGATGTCCTCACAGTACATTCCCCCCACACACAGTATGATGTCCTCACAGTACATTCCCCACACACAGTATGATGTCCCCACAGTACATTCCTCCACACACACAGTATGATATCCTCACAGTACATTCCTCCACACACAGTATGATGTCCCCACAGTACATTCCTAACACACACAGTATGATGTCCTCACAGTACATTCCCCCACACACAGTATGATGTCCCTACAGTACATTCCCCCACACACAGTATGATGTCCTCACAGTTCATTCCTCCACACACAGTATGATGTCCTCACAGTACATTCCCCCACACACAGTATGATGTCCTCATAGTACATTCCCCCACACACAGTATGATGTCTCCACAGTACATTCCTCTCACACAGTATGATGTCCTCATAGTACATTCCCTCCACACACAGTATGATGTCCCCACAGTACATTCCTCTCACACAGTATGATGTCCCCACAGTACATTCCCCCCACACACAGTATGATATCCCCACAGTACATTCCCCCCACACACAGCATGATGTCCCCACAGTACAGTCCCTCCACACAGTATGATGTCCCCACAGTACATTCCTCCACACACAGTATGATGTCCTCACAGTACATTCCCCCTACACACAGTATGATGTCCCCACAGTACATTCCCCACACACAGTATGATGTCCCCACAGTACATCCCCCCCACACACAGTATGATGTCCTCACAGTACATTCCCCCCACACACAGTATGATGTCTCCACAGTACATTCCCCACACACAGTATGATGTCCTCACAGTACATTCCCCCACACACAGTGTGATGTCTCCACAGTACATTCCTCCACACACAGTATGATGTCCTCACAGTACATTCCCTCCACACACAGTATGATGTCCCCACAGTACATTCCTCCACACACAGTATGATGTCCTCACAGTACATTCCCTCCACACACAGTATGATGTCCTCACAGTACATTCCTCCACACACAGTATGATGTCCTCACAGTACATTCCCCCACACACAGTATGATGTCCTCACAGTACATTCCCTCCACACACAGTATGATGTCCCCACAGTACATTCCTCTCACACAGTATGATGTCCCCACAGTACATTCCCCCCACACACAGTATGATGTCCCCACAGTACATTCCCCCCACACACAGTATGATGTCCCCACAGTACATTCCCCCCACACAGTATGATGTCCCCACAGTACATTCCCCCTACACACAGTATGACGTCCCCACAGTACATTCCCTCACACACAGTATGATGTCCCCACAGTACATTCCCCCCACACACAGTATGATGTCCTCACAGTACATTCCCCCCACACACAGTATGATGTCTCCACAGTACATTCCCCACACACAGTATGATGTCCTCACAGTACATTCCCCCACACACAGTATGATGTCTCCACAGTACATTCCACCCACACAGTATGATGTCCTCACAGTACATTCCTCCACACACACAGTATGATGTCCCCACAGTACATTCCCTCCACACACAGTATGATGTCCTCACAGTACATTCCCCCACACACAGTATGATGTCTCCACAGTACATTCCCTCCACACACAGTATGATGTCCCCACAGTACATTCCTCTCACACAGTATGATGTCCCCACAGTACATTCCCCCCACACACAGTATGATGTCCCCACAGTACATTCCCCCCACACACAGTATGATGTCCCCACAGTACATTCCCCACACACAGTATGATGTCCCCACAGTACATTCCCTCCACACACAGTATGATGTCCTCACAGTACATTCCCCCACACACAGTATGATGTCCTCACAGTACATTCCCCCCACACACAGTATGATATCCTCACAGTACATTCCCTCCACACACAGTATGATGTCCCCACAGTACATTCCCTCCACACACAGTATAATGTCCTCAGAGTACATTCCCTCCACACACAGTATGATGTCCTCACAGTACATTCCCCCCACACACAGTATGATGTCCCCACAGTACATTCCCCGCACACACAGTATGATGTCCCCACAGTACATTCCCCACACACAGTATGATGTCCCCACAGTACATTCCCTTAACACACAGTATGATGTCCTCACAGTACATTCCCCACACACAGTATGATGTCCTCACAGTACATTCCCCCACACACAGTATGATGTCCTCACAGTACATTCCTCCACACACAGTATGATATCCTCACAGTACATTCCCTCCACACACAGTATGATGTCCTCACAGTACATTCCCTCCACACACAGTATGATATCCTCACAGTACATTCCCTCCACAGACAGTATGATGTCCTCACAGTACATTCCTCCACACACAGTATGATGTCTCCACAGTACATTCCCCCACACACAGTATGATGTCCTCACAGTACATTCCCTCCACACACAGTATGATGTCCTCACAGTACATTCCTCCACACACAGTATGATGTCTCCACAGTACATTCCCCCACACACAGTATGATATCCCTACAGTACATTCCCCCACACACAGTATGATGTCCTCACAGTACATTCCCCCCACACACAGTATGATGTCCTCACAGTACATTCCCTCCACACACAGTATGATGTCCCCACAGTACATTCCCCCCACACACAGTATGATGTCCTCACAGTACATTCCCCCACACACAGTATGATGTCCTCACAGTACATTCCCTCCACACACAGTATGATGTCCCCACAGTACATTCCCTCCACACACAGTATGATGTCCTCACAGTACATTCCTCCACACACACAGTATGATGTCTCCACAGTACATTCCCTCCACACACAGTATGATGTCCTCACAGTAAATTCCCCACACACAGTATGATGTCTCCACAGTACATTCCCCACACACAGTATGATGTCCCCACAGTACATTCCCTCCACACACAGTATGATGTCCCCACAGTACATTCCCCCACACACAGTATGATGTCCTCACAGTACATTGCTCCACACACAGTATGATGTCCCCACAGTACATTCCCCCACACACAGTATGATGTCCTCACAGTACATTCCTCCACACACACAGTATGATGTCCTCACAGTACATTCCCTCCACACACAGTATGATGTCCTCACAGTACATTCCCTCCACACACAGTATGATGTCCCCACAGTACATTCCTCCACACACACAGTATGATGTCCTCACAGTACATTCCTCCACACACAGTATGATGTCCTCACAGTACATTCCCTCCACACACAGTATGATGTCCCCACAGTACATTCCTCCACACACACAGTATGATGTCCTCACAGTACATTCCTCCACACACAGTATGATGTCCTCACAGTACATTCCCTCCACACACAGTATGATGTCCCCACAGTACATTCCCCCCACACACAGTATGATGTCCTCACATTACATTCCCCCCACACACAGTATGATGTCCCCACAGTACATTCCTCCACACACACAGTATGATGTCCTCACAGTACATTCCCCCCACACACAGTATGATGTCCCCACAGTACATTCCCTCCACACACATAGTATGATGTCCTCACAGTACATTCCCCCCACACACAGTATGATGTCCTCACAGTACATTCCCCACACACAGTATGATGTCCCCACAGTACATTCCTCCACACACACAGTAAGATATCCTCACAGTACATTCCTCCACACACAGTATGATGTCCCCACAGTACATTCCTAACACACACAGTATGATGTCCTCACAGTACATTCCCCCACACACAGTATGATGTCCCTACAGTACATTGCCCCACACACAGTATGATGTCCTCACAGTTCATTCCTCCACACACAGTATGATGTCCTCACAGTACATTCCCCCACACACAGTATGATGTCCTCATAGTACATTCCCCCACACACAATATGATGTCTCCACAGTACATTCCTCTCACACAGTATGATGTCCTCATAGTACATTCCCTCCACACACAGTATGATGTCCCCACAGTACATTCCTCTCACACAGTATGATGTCCCCACAGTACATTCCCCCCACACACAGTATGATATCCCCACAGTACATTCCCCCCACACACAGTATGATGTCCCCACAGTACATTCCCTCCACACAGTATGATGTCCCCACAGTACATTCCTCCACACACAGTATGATGTCCTCACAGTACATTCCCCCTACACACAGTAAGATGTCCCCACAGTACATTCCCCACACACAGTATGATGTCCCCACAGTACATTCCCCCCACACACAGTATGATATCCTCACAGTACATTCCCCCCACACACAGTATGATGTCTCCACAGTACATTCCCCACACACAGTATGATGTCCTCACAGTACATTCCCCCACACACAGTGTGATGTCTCCACAGTACATTCCTCCACACACAGTATGATGTCCTCACAGTACATTCCCTCCACACACAGTATGATGTCCTCACAGTACATTCCTCCACACACAGTATGATGTCCTCACAGTACATTCCCCCACACACAGTATGATGTCCTCACAGTACATTCCCCCACACACAGTATGATGTCCTCACAGTACATTCCCTCCACACACAGTATGATGTCCCCACAGTACATTCCTCTCACACAGTATGATGTCCCCACAGTACATTCCCCCCACACACAGTATGATGTCCCCACAGTACATTCCCCCCACACACAGTATGATGTCCCCACAGTACATTCCCCCCATACAGTATGATGTCCCCACAGTACATTCCCCCTACACACAGTATGACGTCCCCACAGTACATTCCCCACACACAGTATGATGTCCCCACAGTACATTCCCCCCACACACAGTATGATGTCCTCACAGTACATTCCCCCCACACACAGTATGATGTCTCCACAGTACATTCCCCACACACAGTATGATGTCCTCACAGTACATTCCCCCACACACAGTATGATGTCTCCACAGTACATTCCACCCACACAGTATGATGTCCTCACAGTACATTCCTCCACACACACAGTATGATGTCCCCACAGTACATTCCCTCCACACACAGTATGATGTCCTCACAGTACATTCCCCCACACACAGTATGATGTCTCCACAGTACATTCCCTCCACACACAGTATGATGTCCCCACAGTACATTCCTCTAACACAGTATGATGTCCCCACAGTACATTCCCCCCACACACAATATGATGTCCCCACAGTACATTCCCCCCACACACAGTATGATGTCCCCACAGTACATTCCCCACACACAGTATGATGTCCCCACAGTACATTCCCTCCACACACAGTATGATGTCCTCACAGTACATTCCCCCACACACAGTATGATGTCCTCACAGTACATTCCCCCCACACACAGTATGATATCCTCACAGTACATTCCCTCCACACACAGTATGATGTCCCCACAGTACATTCCCTCCACACACAGTATGATGTCCTCACAGTACATTCCCTCCACACACAGTATGATGTCCTCACAGTACATTCCCCCCACACACAGTATGATGTCCCCACAGTACATTCTCCCCACACACAGTATGATGTCCCCACAGTACATTCCCCACACACAGTATGATGTCCCCACAGTACATTCCCTTAACACACAGTATGATGTCCTCACAGTACATTCCCCACACACAGTATGATGTCCTCACAGTACATTCCTCCACACAGTATGATGTCCTCACAGTACATTCCCCCACACACAGTATGATGTCCTCACAGTACATTCCTCCACACACAGTATGATGTCCCCACAGTACATTCCCTCCACACACACAGTATGATGTCCTCACAGTACATTCCCTCCACACACAGTATGATGTCCTCACAGTACATTCCTCCACACACAGTATGATGTCTCCACAGTACATTCCCCCACACACAGTATGATGTCCTCACAGTACATTCCCCCACACACAGTATGATATCCTCACAGTACATTCCCTCCACACACAGTATGATGTCCCCACAGTACATTCCCTCCACACACAGTATGATGTCCTCACAGTACATTCCCCACACACAGTATGATGTCCTCACAGTACATTCCTCCACACACAGTATGATGTCCTCACAGTACATTCCTCCACACACAGTATGATATCCTCACAGTACATTCCCTCCACACACAATATGATGTCCTCACAGTACATTCCCTCCACACACAGTATGATATCCTCACAGTACATTCCCTCCACACACAGTATGATGTCCTCACAGTACATTCCTCCACACACAGTATGATGTCTCCACAGTACATTCCCCCACACACAGTATGATATCCTCACAGTACATTCCCTCCACACACAGTATGATGTCCTCTCAGTACATTCCCTCCACACACAGTATGATGTCCTCACAGTACATTCCCCCACACACAGTATGATGTCCTCATAGTACATTCCCCCACACACAGTATGATGTCTCCACAGTACATTCCTCTCACACAGTATGATGTCCTCATAGTACATTCCCTCCACACACAGTATGATGTCCCCACAGTACATTCCTCTCACACAGTATGATGTCCCCACAGTACATTCCCCCCACACACAGTATGATATCCCCACAGTACATTCCCCCCACACACAGTATGATGTCCCCACAGTACATTCCCTCCACACAGTATGATGTCCCCACAGTACATTCCTCCACACACAGTATGATGTCCTCACAGTACATTCCCCCTACACACAGTATGATGTCCCCACAGTACATTCCCCACACACAGTATGATGTCCCCACAGTACATTCCCCCCACACACAGTATGATGTCCTCACAGTACATTCCCCCCACACACAGTATGATGTCTCCACAGTACATTCCCCACACACAGTATGATGTCCTCACAGTACATTCCCCCACACACAGTGTGATGTCTCCACAGTATATTCCTCCACACACAGTATGATGTCCTCACAGTACATTCCCTCCACACACAGTATGATGTCCCCACAGTACATTCCTCCACACACAGTATGATGTCCTCACAGTACATTCCCTCCACACACAGTATGATGTCCTCACAGTACATTCCTCCACACACAGTATGATGTCCTCACAGTACATTCCCCCACACACAGTATGATGTCCTCACAGTACATTCCCTCCACACACAGTATGATGTCCCCACAGTACATTCCTCTCACACAGTATGATGTCCCCACAGTACATTCCCCCCACACACAGTATGATGTCCCCACAGTACATTCCCCCCACACACAGTATGATGTCCCCACAGTACATTCCCCCCACACAGTATGATGTCCCCACAGTACATTCCCCCTACACACAGTATGACGTCCCCACAGTACATTCCCCACACACAGTATGATGTCCCCACAGTACATTCCCCCCACACACAGTATGATGTCCTCACAGTACATTCCCCCCACACACAGTATGATGTCTCCACAGTACATTCCCCACACACAGTATGATGTCCTCACAGTACATTCCCCCACACACAGTATGATGTCTCCACAGTACATTCCACCCACACAGTATGATGTCCTCACAGTACATTCCTCCACACACACAGTATGATGTCCCCACAGTACATTCCCTCCACACACAGTATGATGTCCTCACAGTACATTCCCCCACACACAGTATGATGTCTCCACAGTACATTCCCTCCACACACAGTATGATGTCCCCACAGTACATTCCTCTCACACAGTATGATGTCCCCACAGTACATTCCCCCCACACACAGTATGATGTCCCCACAGTACATTCCCCCCACACACAGTATGATGTCCCCACAGTACATTCCCCACACACAGTATGATGTCCTCACAGTACATTCCCCCACACACAGTGTGATGTCTCCACAGTATATTCCTCCACACACAGTATGATGTCCTCACAGTACATTCCCCCACACACAGTATGATGTCCTCACAGTACATTCCCCCCACACACAGTATGATATCCTCACAGTACATTCCCTCCACACACAGTATGATGTCCCCACAGTACATTCCCTCCACACACAGTATGATGTCCTCACAGTACATTCCCTCCACACACAGTATGATGTCCTCACAGTACATTCCCCCCACACACAGTATGATGTCCCCACAGTACATTCCCCCCACACACAGTATGATGTCCCCACAGTACATTCCCCACACACAGTATGATGTCCCCACAGTACATTCCCTTAACACACAGTATGATGTCCTCACAGTACATTCCCCACACACAGTATGATGTCCTCACAGTACATTCCCCCACACACAGTATGATGTCCTCACAGTACATTCCTCCACACACAGTATGATATCCTCACAGTACATTCCCTCCACACACAGTATGATGTCCTCACAGTACATTCCCTCCACACACAGTATGATATCCTCACAGTACATTCCCTCCACACACAGTATGATGTCCTCACAGTACATTCCCCCACACACAGTATGATGTCCTCACAGTACATTCCTCCACACACAGTATGATATCCTCACAGTACATTCCCTCCACACACAGTATGATGTCTCCACAGTACATTCCCCCACACACAGTATGATGTCCTCACAGTACATTCCCCCACACACAGTATGATATCCTCACAGTACATTCCCTCCACACACAGTATGATGTCCCCACAGTACATTCCCTCCACACACAGTATGATGTCCTCACAGTACATTCCCCACACACAGTATGATGTCCTCACAGTACATTCCCTCCACACACAGTATGATGTCCTCACAGTACATTCCCCACACACAGTATGATGTCCTTACAGTACATTCCTCCCACACACAGTATGATGTCTCCACAGTACATTCCCCCACACACAGTATGATGTCCTCACAGTACATTCCCCCACACACAGTATGATATCCTCACAGTACATTCCCTCCACACACAGTATGATGTCTCCACAGTACATTCCCCCACACACAGTATGATGTCCTCACAGTACATTCCCCCACACACAGTATGATATTCTCACAGTACATTCCCTCCACACACAGTATGATGTCCCCACAGTACATTCCCTCCACACACAGTATGATTTCCTCACAGTACATTCCCCACACACAGTATGATGTCCTCACAGTACATTCCCTCCACACACAGTATGATGTCCTCACAGTACATTCCCCACACACAGTATGATGTCCTCACAGTACATTCCTCCCACACACAGTATGATGTCCTCACAGTACATTCCCCCACACACAGTATGATGTCCTCACAGTACATTCCTCCACACACAGTATGATGTCCTCACAGTACATTCCTCCACACACAGTATCATGTCCTCACAGTACATTCCTCCACACACAGTATGATGTCCTCACAGTACATTCCTCCACACACAGTATGATGTCCTCACAGTACATTCCCCCACACACAGTATGATGTCCTCACAGTACATTCCCTCCACACACAGTATGATGTCCCCACAGTACATTCCCTACACACACAGTATGATGTCCTCTCAGTACATTCCCTCCACACACAGTATGATGTCCTCACAGTACATTCCCTCACACACAGTATGATGTCCTCACAGTACATTCCCCCACACACAGTATGATATCCTCACAGTACATTCCCTACACACACAGTATGATGTCCTCTCAGTACATTCCCTCCACACACAGTATGATGTCCTCACAGTACATTCCCCCACACACAGTATGATGTCCTCACAGTACATTCCCTCCACACACAGTATGATGTCCTCACAGTACATTCCTCCACACACAGTATGATGTCCCCACAGTACATTCCCCCACACACAGTATGATGTCCCCACAGTACATTCCCCCCACACACAGTATGATGTCCTCACAGTACATTCCCTCCACACACAGTATGATATCCTCACAGTACATTCCCTCCACACACAGTATGATGTCCTCTCAGTACATTCCCTCCACACACAGTATGATGTCCTCACAGTACATTCCCCACACACAGTATGATGTCCTCACAGTACATTCCCCCACACACAGTATGATGTCCTCACACTACATTCCTCCACACACAGTATGATGTCCTCACAGTACATTCCTCCACACACAGTATGATGTCCCCACAGTACATTCCCTCCACTCACAGCATGATGTCCCCACAGTACATTCCCCACACACAGTATGATGTCCCCACAGTACATTCCACCCACACAGTATGATGTCCTCACAGTACATTCCTCCACACACACAGTATGATGTCCCCACTGTACATTCCCTCCACACACAGTATGATGTCCCCACAGTACATTCCTCTCACACAGTATGATGTCCCCACAGTACATTCCACCCACACAGTATGATGTCCCCACAGTACATTCCCTCCACACACAGTATGATGTCCTCACAGTATATTCTCCACACACAGTATGATGTCCTCACAGTACATTCCCCCACACACAGTATGATGTCTCCACAGTACATTCCCTCCACACACAGTATGATGTCCCCACAGTACATTCCTCTCACACAGTATGATGTCCCCACAGTACATTCCCCCCACACACAGTATGATGTCCCCACAGTACATTCCCCCCACACAGAGTATGATGTCCCCACAGTACATTCCCCACACACAGTATGATGTCCCCACAGTACATTCCCTCCACACACAGTATGATGTCCTCACAGTACATTCCCCCACACACAGTATGATGTCCTCACAGTACATTCCGCCCACACACAGTATGATGTCCCCACAGTACATTCCCCCCACACACAGTATGATGTCCCCACAGTACATTCCCCACACACAGTATGATGTCCCCACAGTACATTCCCTCCACACACAGTACGATGTCCCCACAGTACATTCCCCACACACAGTATGATGTCCCCACAGTACATTCCCTCCACACACAGTATGATGTCCCCACAGTACATTCCCTCCACACACAGTATGATGTCCCCACAGTACATTCCCTCCACACACAGTATGATGTCCTCACAGTACATTCCCTCCACACACAGTATGATGTGTCCACAGTACATTCCCCCCACACACAGTATGATGTCCCCACAGTACATTCCCCCCACACACAGTATGATGTCCCCACAGTACATTCCCCACACACAGTATGATGTCCCCACAGTACATTCCCTCCACACACAGTATGATGTCCTCACAGTACATTCCCCACACACAGTATGATGTCCTCACAGTACATTCCCCCACACACAGTATGATGTCCTCACAGTACATTCCTCCACACACAGTATGATGTCCTCACAGTACATTCCCCCACACACAGTATGATGTCCTCACAGTACATTCCCTCCACACACAGTATGATGTCCTCATAGTACATTCCCTCCACACACAGTATGATGTCCCCACAGTACATTCCTCTCACACAGTATGATGTCCCCACAGTACATTCCCCCCACACACAGTATGATGTCCCCACAGTACATTCCCCCCACACACAGTATGATGTCCCCACAGTACATTCCCCCCACACAGTATGATGTCCCCACAGTACATTCCCCCTACACACAGTATGATGTCCCCACAGTACATTCCCCACACACAGTATGATGTCCCCACAGTACATTCCCCCCACACACAGTATGGTGTCCTCACAGTACATTCCCTCCACACACAGTATGATGTCTCCACAGTACATTCCCCACACACAGTATGATGTCCTCACAGTACATTCCCCCACACACAGTATGATGTCTCCACAGTACATTCCACCCACACAGTATGATGTCCTCACAGTACATTCCTCCACACACACAGTATGATGTCCCCACAGTACATTCCCTCCACACACAGTATGATGTCCTCACAGTACATTCCCTCCACACACAGTATGATGTCCCCACAGTATATTCCTCTCACACAGTATGATGTCCCCACAGTACATTCCCCCCACACACAGTATGATGTCCCCACAGTACATTCCCCCCACACACAGTATGATGTCCCCACAGTACATTCCCCCCACACAGTATGATGTCCCCACAGTACATTCCCCCTACACACAGTATTATGTCCCCACAGTACATTCCCCACACACAGTATGATGTCCCCACAGTACATTCCCCCCACACACAGTATGATGTCCTCACAGTACATTCCCCCCACACACAGTATGATGTCTCCACAGTACATTCCCCACACACAGTATCATGTCCTCACAGTACATTCCCCCACACACAGTATGATGTCTCCACAGTACATTCCCCCACACACAGTATGATGTCCTCACAGTACATTCCGCCACACACAGTATGATGTCTCCACAGTACATTCCCCACACACAGTATGATGTCCTCACAGTACATTCCTTCTCACACACAGTATGATGTCCCCACAGTACATTACTCCACACAGACAGTATGATGTCCCCACAGTACATTCCCCCACACAGTATGATGTCCTCACAGTACATTCTCCACACACAGTATGATGTCCTCACAGTACATTCCCCCACACACAGTATGATGTCCCCACAGTACATTCCCTCCACACACACAGTATGATGTCCCCACAGTACATTCCCCCAAACACAGTATGATGTCCTCACAGTACATTCTCAACACACACAGTGTGATGTCCCCACAGTACATCCCCTCCACACACACAGTGTGATGTCCCCACAGTACATTCCCTCCACACACAGTATGATGTCCCCACAGTACATTCCCCCACACACAGTATGATGTCCCCACAGTACATTCCCCACACACAGTATGATGTCCCCACAGTACATTCCCCACACACAGTATGAAGTCTCCACAGTACATTCCCCCACACACAGTATGATTTCCTCACAGTACATTCCTCCACACACACAGTATGATGTCCCCACAGTACATTCCTCCACACACACAGTATGATGTCCCCACAGTACATTCCCCCACACAGTATGATGTCCTCACAGTACATTCCCTCACACACAGTATGATGTCCCCACAGTACATTCCCCCCACACACAGTATGATGTCCCCACAGTACTTTCCTCCACACACAGTGTGATGTCCCCACAGTACATTCCCCACACACAGTATGATGTCCTCACAGTACATTCCTCCACACACAGTATGATGTCTCCACAGTACATTCCCCCACACACAGTATGATGTCCTCACAGTACATTCCTCCACACACAGTATGATGTCCCCACAGTACATTCCCCACACAGTATGATGTCCTCACAGTACATTCCCACAAACACAGTATGATGTCCTCACAGTACATTCTCCACACACAGTATGATGTCCTCACAGTACATTCCCTCACACACAGTATGATGTCCCCACAGTACATTCCATCCACACACACAGTATGATGTCCTCACAGTACATTCCCCCCACACACAGTATGATGTCTCCACAGTACATTCCCCACACACAGTATGATGTCCTCACAGTACATTCCCCCACACACAGTATGATGTCTCCACAGTACATTCCACCCACACAGTATGATGTCCTCACAGTACATTCCTCCACACACACAGTATGATGTCCCCACAGTACATTCCCTCCACACACAGTATGATGTCCTCACAGTACATTCCCCCACACACAGTATGATGTCTCCACAGTACATTCCCTCCACACACAGTATGATGTCCCCACAGTACATTCCTCTCACACAGTATGATGTCCCCACAGTACATTCCCCCCACACACAGTATGATGTCCCCACAGTACATTCCCCCCACACACAGTATGATGTCCCCAGAGTACATTCCCCACACACAGTATGATGTCCCCACAGTACATTCCCTCCACACACAGTATGATGTCCTCACAGTACATTCCCCCACACACAGTATGATGTCCTCACAGTACATTCCCCCCACACACAGTATGATATCCTCACAGTACATTCCCTCCACACACAGTATGATGTTCCCACAGTACATTCCCTCCACACACAGTATGATGTCCTCACAGTACATTCCCTCCACACACAGTATGATGTCCTCACAGTACATTCCCCCCACACACAGTATGATGTCCCCACAGTACATTCCCCCCACACACAGTATGATGTCCCCACAGTACATTCCCCACACACAGTATGATGTCCCCACAGTACATTCCCTTAACACACAGTATGATGTCCTCACAGTACATTCCCCACACACAGTATGATGTCCTCACAGTACATTCCCCCACACACAGTATGATGTCCTCACAGTACATTCCTCCACACACAGTATGATATCCTCACAGTACATTCCCTCCACACACAGTATGATGTCCTCACAGTACATTCCCTCCACACACAGTATGATATCCTCACAGTACATTCCCTCCACACACAGTATGATGTCTCCACAGTACATTCCCCCACACACAGTATGATGTCCTCACAGTACATTCCCCCACACACAGTATGATATCCTCACAGTACATTCCCTCCACACACAGTATGATGTCCCCACAGTACATTCCCTCCACACACAGTATGATGTCCTCACAGTACATTCCCCACACACAGTATGATGTCCTCACAGTACATTCCCCCACACACAGTATGATGTCCTCACAGTACATTCCTCCACACACAGTATGATGTCCTCACAGTACATTCCTCCACACACAGTATCATGTCCTCACAGTACATTCCTCCACACACAGTATGATGTCCTCACAGTACATTCCTCCACACACAGTATGATGTCCTCACAGTACATTCCCCCACACACAGTATGATGTCCTCACAGTACATTCCCTCCACACACAGTATGATGTCCCCACAGTACATTCCCTACACACACAGTATGATGTCCTCTCAGTACATTCCCTCCACACACAGTATGATGTCCTCACAGTACATTCCCTCCACACACAGTATGATGTCCTCACAGTACATTCCTCCACACACAGTATCATGTCCTCACAGTACATTCCTCCACACACAGTATGATGTCCTCACAGTACATTCCTCCACACACAGTATCATGTCCTCACAGTACATTCCTCCACACACAGTATGATGTCCTCACAGTACATTCCCCCCACACACAGTATGATGTCACCACAGTACATTCCCCCACACACAGTATGATGTCCCCACAGTACATTCCCCCCACACACAGTATGATGTCCTCACAGTACATTCCTCCACACACAGTATCATGTCCTCACAGTACATTCCTCCACACACAGTATGATGTCCTCACAGTACATTCCTCCACACACAGTATGATGTCCTCACAGTACATTCCCCCACACACAGTATGATGTCCTCACAGTACATTCCCTCCACACACAGTATGATGTCCCCACAGTACATTCCCTACACACACAGTATGATGTCCTCACAGTACATTCCTCCACACACAGTATGATGTCCTCACAGTACATTCCCTCCACACACAGTATGATGTCCTCACAGTACATTCCCCCACACACAGTATGATGTCCTCACAGTACATTCCCCCACACACAGTATGATGTCCTCACAGTACATTCCTCCACACACAGTATGATGTCCTCACAGTACATTCCCCCACACACAGTATGATGTCCTCACAGTACATTCCCCCACACACAGTATGATGTCCTCACAGTACATTCCCCCACACACAGTATGATGTCCTCACAGTACATTTCCCCACACACAGTATGATGTCCTCACAGTACATTCCCTCCACACACAGTATGATGTCCTCACAGTACATTCCTCCACACACAGTATGATGTCCCCACAGTACATTCCCCCACACACAGTATGATGTCCCCACAGTACATTCCCCCCACACACAGTATGATGTCCTCACAGTACATTCCCTCCACACACAGTATGATATCCTCACAGTACATTCCCTCCACACACAGTATGATATCCTCACAGTACATTCCCTCCACACACAGTATGATGTCCTCTCAGTACATTCCCTCCACACACAGTATGATGTCCTCACAGTACATTCCCCACACACAGTATGATGTCCTCACAGTACATTCCCCCACACACAGTATGATGTCCTCACAGTACATTCCTCCACACACAGTATGATGTCCTCACAGTACATTCCTCCACACACAGTATGATGTCCCCACAGTACATTCCCTCCACTCACAGTATGATGTCCCCACAGTACATTCCCCACACACAGTATGATGTCCCCACAGTACATTCCACCCACACAGTATGATGTCCTCACAGTACATTCCTCCACACACACAGTATGATGTCCCCACAGTACATTCCCTCCACACACAGTATGATGTCCCCACAGTACATTCCTCTCACACAGTATGATGTCCCCACAGTACATTCCACCCACACAGTATGATGTCCCCACAGTACATTCCCTCCACACACAGTATGATGTCCTCACAGTATATTCTCCACACACAGTATGATGTCCTCACAGTACATTCCCCCACACACAGTATGATGTCTCCACAGTACATTCCCTCCACACACAGTATGATGTCCCCACAGTACATTCCTCTCACACAGTATGATGTCCCCACAGTAGATTCTCCCCACACACAGTATGATGTCCCCACAGTACATTCCCCCCACACAGAGTATGATGTCCCCACAGTACATTCCCCACACACAGTATGATGTCCCCACAGTACATTCCCTCCACACACAGTATGATGTCCTCACAGTACATTCCCCCACACACAGTATGATGTCCTCACAGTACATTCCCCCCACACACAGTATGATGTCCCCACAGTACATTCCCCCCACACACAGTATGATGTCCCCACAGTACATTCCCCACACACAGTATGATGTCCCCACAGTACATTCCCTCCACACACAGTACGATGTCCCCACAGTACATTCCCCACACACAGTATGATGTCCCCACAGTACATTCCCTCCACACACAGTATGATGTCCCCACAGTACATTCCCTCCACACACAGTATGATGTCCCCACAGTACATTCCCTCCACACACAGTATGATGTCCTCACAGTACATTCCCTCCACACACAGTATGATGTGTCCACAGTACATTCCCCCCACACACAGTATGATGTCCCCACAGTACATTCCCCCCACACACAGTATGATGTCCCCACAGTACATTCCCCACACACAGTATGATGTCCCCACAGTACATTCCCTCCACACACAGTATGATGTCCTCACAGTACATTCCCCACACTCAGTATGATGTCCTCACAGTACATTCCCCCACACACAGTATGATGTCCTCACAGTACATTCCTCCACACACAGTATGATGTCCTCACAGTACATTCCCCCACACACAGTATGATGTCCTCACAGTACATTCCCTCCACACACAGTATGATGTCCTCATAGTACATTCCCTCCACACACAGTATGATGTCCCCACAGTACATTCCTCTCACACAGTATGATGTCCCCACAGTACATTCCCCCCACACACAGTATGATGTCCCCACAGTACATTCCCCCCACACACAGTATGATGTCCCCACAGTACATTCCCCCCACACAGTATGATGTCCCCACAGTACATTCCCCCTACACACAGTATGATGTCCCCACAGTACATTCCCCACACACAGTATGATGTCCCCACAGTACATTCCCCCCACACACAGTATGATGTCCTCACAGTACATTCCCTCCACACACAGTATGATGTCTCCACAGTACATTCCCCACACACAGTATGATGTCCTCACAGTACATTCCCCCACACACAGTATGATGTCTCCACAGTACATTCCACCCACACAGTATGATGTCCTCACAGTACATTCCTCCACACACACAGTATGATGTCCCCACAGTACATTCCCTCCACACACAGTATGATGTCCTCACAGTACATTCCCTCCACACACAGTATGATGTCCCCACAGTACATTCCTCTCACACAGTATGATGTCCCCACAGTACATTCCCCCCACACACAGTATGATGTCCCCACAGTACATTCCCCCCACACACAGTATGATGTCCCCACAGTACATTCCCCCCACACAGTATGATGTCCCCACAGTACATTCCCCCTACACACAGTATTATGTCCCCACAGTACATTCCCCACACACAGTATGATGTCCCCACAGTACATTCCCCCCACACACAGTATGATGTCCTCACAGTACATTCCCCCCACACACAGTATGATGTCTCCACAGTACATTCCCCACACACAGTATCATGTCCTCACAGTACATTCCCCCACACACAGTATGATGTCTCCACAGTACATTCCCCCACACACAGTATGATGTCCTCACAGTACATTCTGCCACACACAGTATGATGTCCTCACAGTACATTCCTTCTCACACACAGTATGATGTCCCCACAGTACATTACTCCACACAGACAGTATGATGTCCCCACAGTACATTCCCCCACACAGTATGATGTCCTCACAGTACATTCTCCACACACAGTATGATGTCCTCACAGTACATTCCCCCACACACAGTATGATGTCCCCACAGTACATTCCCTCCACACACACAGTATGATGTCCCCACAGTACATTCCCCCAAACACAGTATGATGTCCTCACAGTACATTCTCCACACACACAGTGTGATGTCCCCACAGTACATTCCCTCCACACACACAGTGTGATGTCCCCACAGTACATTCCCTCCACACACAGTATGATGTCCTCACAGTACATTCCCTCCACACACAGTATGATGTCCTCATAGTACATTCCCTCCACACACAGTATGATGTCCCCACAGTACATTCCTCTCACACAGTATGATGTCCCCACAGTACATTCCCCCCACACACAGTATGATGTCCCCACAGTACATTCCCCCCACACACAGTATGATGTCCCCACAGTACATTCCCCCCACACAGTATGATGTCCCCACAGTACATTCCCCCTACACACAGTATGATGTCCCCACAGTACATTCCCCACACACAGTATGATGTCCCCACAGTACATTCCCCCCACACACAGTATGATGTCCTCACAGTACATTCCCTCCACACACAGTATGATGTCTCCACAGTACATTCCCCACACACAGTATGATGTCCTCACAGTACATTCCCCCACACACAGTATGATGTCTCCACAGTACATTCCACCCACACAGTATGATGTCCTCACAGTACATTCCTCCACACACACAGTATGATGTCCCCACAGTACATTCCCTCCACACACAGTATGATGTCCTCACAGTACATTCCCTCCACACACAGTATGATGTCCCCACAGTACATTCCTCTCACACAGTATGATGTCCCCACAGTACATTCCCCCCACACACAGTATGATGTCCCCACAGTACATTCCCCCCACACACAGTATGATGTCCCCACAGTACATTCCCCCCACACAGTATGATGTCCCCACAGTACATTCCCCCTACACACAGTATTATGTCCCCACAGTACATTCCCCACACACAGTATGATGTCCCCACAGTACATTCCCCCCACACACAGTATGATGTCCTCACAGTACATTCCCCCCACACACAGTATGATGTCTCCACAGTACATTCCCCACACACAGTATCATGTCCTCACAGTACATTCCCCCACACACAGTATGATGTCTCCACAGTACATTCCCCCACACACAGTATGATGTCCTCACAGTACATTCCGCCACACACAGTATGATGTCCTCACAGTACATTCCTTCTCACACACAGTATGATGTCCCCACAGTACATTACGCCACACAGACAGTATGATGTCCCCACAGTACATTCCCCCACACAGTATGATGTCCTCACAGTACATTCTCCACACACAGTATGATGTCCTCACAGTACATTCCCCCACACACAGTATGATGTCCCCACAGTACATTCCCTCCACACACACAGTATGATGTCCCCACAGTACATTCCCCCAAACACAGTATGATGTCCTCACAGTACATTCTCCACACACACAGTGTGATGTCCCCACAGTACATTCCCTCCACACACACAGTGTGATGTCCCCACAGTACATTCCCTCCACACACAGTATGATGTCCCCACAGTACATTCCCCCACACACAGTATGATGTCCCCACAGTACATTCCCCACACACAGTATGATGTCCCCACAGTACATTCCCCACACACAGTATGATGTCTCCACAGTACATTCCCCCACACACAGTATGATTTCCTCACAGTACATTCCTCCACACACACAGTATGATGTCCCCACAGTACATTCCTCCACACACACAGTATGATGTCCCCACAGTACATTCCCCCACACAGTATGATGTCCTCACAGTACATTCCCTCACACACAGTATGATGTCCCCACAGTACATTCCCCCCACACACAGTATGATGTCCCCACAGTACTTTCCTCCACACACAGTATGATGTCTCCACAGTACATTCCCCCACACACAGTATGATGTCCTCACAGTACATTCCTCCACACACAGTATGATGTCCCCACAGTACATTCCCCACACAGCATGATGTCCTCACAGTACATTCTCCACACAGTATGATGTCCCCACAGTACATTCCCCACACAGTATGATGTCCTCACAGTACATTCCCACAAACACAGTATGATGTCCTCACAGTACATTCTCCACACACAGTATGATGTCCTCACAGTACATTCTCCACACACAGTATGATGTCCCCACAGTACATTCCCCACACAGTATGATGTCCCCACAGTACATTCCCCACACAGTATGATGTCCTCACAGTACATTCCCACAAACACAGTATGATGTCCTCACAGTACATTCTCCACACACAGTATGATGTCCTCACAGTACATTCCCCCACACACAGTATGATGTCCCCACAGTACATTCCATCCACACACACAGTATGATGTCCTCACAGTACATTCTCCACACACACAGTGTGATGTCCCCACAGTACATTCCCTCCACACACACAGTGTGATGTCCCCACAGTACATTCCCTCCACACACAGTATGATGTCCCCACAGTACATTCCCCCACAAACAGTATGATGTCCCCACAGTACATTCCCCCCACACACAGTATGATGTCCCCACAGTACATTCCCCCCACACACAGTATGATGTCCTCACAGTACATTCCCCCACACACAGTATGATGTCCCCACAGTACATTCCCCCACACACAGTATGATGTCCCCACAGTACATTCCCTCCACACACAGTATGATGTCCCCACAGTACATTCCCCCACACACAGTATGATGTCCCCACAGTACATTCCTCCACACACAGTATGATGTCCCCACAGTACATTCCCCCACACACAATATGATGTCCCCACAGTACATTCCCCCACACACAGTATGATGTCTCCACAGTACATTCCCCCACACACAGTATGATGTCCTCACAGTACATTCCGCCACACACAGTATGATGTCTCCACAGTACATTCCCCACACACAGTATGATGTCCTCACAGTACATTCCTTCTCACACACAGTATGATGTCCCCACAGTACATTACTCCACACAGACAGTATGATGTCCCCACAGTACATTCCCTCCACACACAGTATGATGTCCTCACAGTACATTCCCCCACACACAGTATGATGTCCCCACAGTACATACCCCCACACACAGTATGATGTCCTCACAGTACATTCCCCCCACACACAGTATGATGTCCTCACACTACATTCCCCCACACACAGTATGATGTCCTCACAGTACATTCCCCCCACACACAGTATGATGTCCTCACACTACATTCCCCCACACACAGTATGATGTCCTCACAGTACATTCCCCCCACACACAGTATGATGTCCTCACAGTACATTCCCCCACACACAGTATGATGTCCCCACAGTACATTCCCCACACACAGTATGATGTCCTCACAGTACATTCCCCCCACACACAGTATGATGTCCTCACAGTACATTCCCCCACACACAGTATGATGTCCTCACAGTACATTCCTCCACACACAGTATGATGTCCTCACAGTACATTCCCCACACACACAGTATGATGTCCTCACAGTACATTCCTCCACACACAGTATGATGTCCTCACAGTACATTCCCCCACACACACAGTATGATGTCCTCACAGTACATTCCACACACACAGTATGATGTCCTCACAGTACATTCCTCCACACACAGTATGATGTCCTCACAGTACATTCCCCACACACACAGTATGATGTCCTCACAGTACATTCCTCCACACACAGTATGATGTCCTCACAGTACATTCCCTCCACACACAGTATGATGTCTCCACAGTACATTCCCCCCACACACAGTATGATGTCCTCACAGTACATTCCCCCCACACACAGTATGATGTCCTCACAGTACATTCCCTCCACACACAGTATGATGTCCTCACAGTACATTCCCCCACACACACAGTATGATGTCCTCACAGTACATTCCCCCCACACACAGTATGATGTTCCCACAGTACATTCCTCCACACACAGTATGATGTCCTCACAGTACATTCCCCTACATACAGTATGATGTCCTCACAGTACATTCCTCCACACACAGTATGATGTCCTCACAGTACATTCCCCCACATACAGTATGATGTCCCCACAGTACATTCCTCCACACACAGTATGATGTCCTCACTGTACATTCCTCCACACACAGTATGATGTCTCCACAGTACATTCCCCCACACACAGTATGATGTCTCCACAGTACATTCCTCCACACACAGTATGATGTCCTCACAGTACATTCCCCCCACACAGTATGATGTCCTCACAGTACATTCCCCCACACACAGTATGATGTCTCCACAGTACATTCCCCCACACACAGTATGATGTCCTCACAGTACATTCCCTCCACACACAGTATGATGTCCCCACAGTACATTCCCCCACACACAGTATGATGTCCTCACAGTACATTCCTCCACACACAGTATGATGTCCTCACAGTACATTCCCTCCACACACAGTATGATGTCCTCACAGTACATTCCCTCCACACACAGTATGATGTCTCCACAGTTTATTCCCTCCACACACAGTATGATGTCCTCACAGTACATTCCCCCACACACAGTATGATGTCCCCACAGTACATTCCCCCACACACAGTATGATGTCCTCACAGTACATTCCTCCACACACAGTATGATGTCCCCACAGTATATTCCTCCACACACAGTATGATGTCCTCACAGTACATTCCCTCCACACACTGTATAATGTCCTCACAGTACATTCCTCCACACACAGTATGATGTCCCCACAGTACATTCCTCCACACACAGTATGATGTCTCCACAGTTTATTCCCTCCACACACAGTATGATGTCCTCACAGTACATTCCCTCCACACACAGTATGATGTCTCCACATTACATTCCCCACACACAGTATGATGTCCCCACAGTACATTCCCCCACACACAGTATGATGTCCCCACAGTACATTCCCCCACACACAGTATGATGTTCCCACAGTACATTCCCCCCACACACAGTATGATGTCCTAACAGTACATTCCCCCCACACAGTATGATGTCCTCACAGTACATTCATAGAATCATAGAATCATAGAATGGTAGAGTTGGAAGGGACCTCCTGGGTCATCTGGTCCAACCCCCTGCTCAAAGCAGGATTCACTAGATCATCTCAGACAGATGTCTGTCCAGCCTCTGTTTGAAGACGTCCATTGAAGGGGAACTCACCACCTCTCGTGGCCGCCTGTTCCACTCATTAATCACCCTAACTGTCAAAAAGTTTTTTCTAATATCTAATCTGTGTCTCCTCCCATTTAGTTTCATCCCATTGCTTCTAGTCTTTCCTTGTGCAAATGAGAATAAAGATGATCCTTCTACAATGTGACAGCCCTTGACATATTTGTAGACAGCTATTAAGTCTCCTCTCAGTCTTCTTTTTTGCAAGCTAAACATTCCCAAATCCTGCAACCGTTCCTCATAGGACATGGTTTGCAGACCAGTCACCATTCTGGTCGCTCTTCTCTGAACTTGCTCCAGTTTGTCTATGTCTTTTTTAAAATGTGGTGCCCAAAACTGTACACAGTATTCCAGATGAGGTCTGACCAAAGAGGAGTAAAGACCGATAATGACTTCACGTGATCTAGACTGTATGCTTCTGTTAATACATCCCAGAATTGTATTTGCCTTTTTTGCTGCTGCATCACACTGTTGACTCATGTTCAGTGTATGATCTATTAATATACCTAAGTCTTTTTCACATGTACTGTTGCTTAGCTCTATTCCTCCCATTCTGTATATGCTTTTTTCATTTTTATTGCCCAGATGTAGTACTTTGCATTTTTCCCTGTTAAAAACCATTCTGTTGGTTGCTGCCCACTGCTCCAGTTTATTTAGGTCTTTTTGAATCCTCTCTCTCTCTTCTCTAGTATTAGCTATCCCTCCTAGCTTTGTGTCATCAGCAAATTTAATCAGTTTACCCTCAATTCCTTCATCTAAATCATTGATAAAGATGTTGAACAATACAGGTCCCAGGACGGAGCCCTGTGGTACCCCACTTGAGACATTCATCCAGCTGGATGTGAAGCCATTTACAACCACCCTTTGAGTCCGATCACTAAGCCAGTTATGAATCCACCTAACAGTTGCCTGGTCCATTGCATACTTGGTCATTTTTTCAATAAGGATGGTGTGAGATACTTTGTCAAATGCTTTGCTGAAGTCAAGATATACTATATCTACAGCATTTCCCTGATCCACCCAGTCAGTGATTCTGTCATAGAAGGAAATTAAGTTAGTCTGACATGACTTGTTAGTTACAAACCCATGCGGACTCTGGTTAATCACTTCATTCTTATCCATGTACTTACATACATGTTGTTTAATAATTTGTTCAAAGATCTTTCCTGGTATAGAAGTCAGACTCACCGGCCTATAGTTCCCTGGGTCCACCTTCTTCCCCTTTTTGAAGATAGGAACAACATTTGCTCTTCTCCAGTCTTCTGGGACTTCTCCTGTTCTCCAAGAATTTTCAAAGATTATGGAGAGTGGTTCTAAAATTTCTTCTACGATCTCCTTCAGTACTCTGGGGTGTAATTCATCTGGACCTGGAGACTTGAACTCATTTATGTTAGCTAAATATTCCCTCACAATCTTTCTGTTTACTGATAACTTGGATTCCTCTATTCCTTTAAAAGGACAGTGAAGATCAGTTGATGTTACATTTTCTTTCTGAGAGAAAACAGATGCAAAATAGGAATTAAAAAGTTCGGCCTTCTCAACATCCTCTCTTACCATTTCTCCATTTTCATCCTGTAAAAATCCTATAGCATCTTTGACTTTTCTTTTACTTTTGACATACCCCCAAAATCCTTTTTTATTGCTTTTGACATCTCTTGCAAGCCTTAATTCATTGTCAGCTTTAGCTAACCTGATACGTGCCCTGCAGGATCTGCAGACTGCATTATAATCTTCTTTAGATATGCCTCCCTCTTTCCATTTAATAAACATTTCTTTCTTTCTTTTTAGCATGTGTTTAAGTTCTGTGTTCATCCATCCTGGTTTCCTTAAATGCTTCCCATTCTTCCTACTTTTTGGGATTGTTAACGATTGTGCTTTGAGAATCTCATTTTTAAAAATTTCCCATCCTTCCTGGACATTTTTATCCTTAAGGACATCCAGCCATTGGATCCCTCCTATTCTCTTTCTGAGTCTCTTAAAATCTGCCTTTCTAAAATCTAACCTTGAAGTTTGAGTCTTCACATGTCTTCCTCCTCTAGTTATCCAAAATTCTATAATAGCATGATCGCTGCCTCCTAGGGTCCCAGCCACCTTTACCTCCTCAACCATTTCCTCCCTGTTTATAAGGATTAGATCCAAAGTAGCAGATCCCCTTGTTTTCTCCCCTACCTTTTGGAAGATAAAGTTGTCAGCAAGAGAGGATAAGAATTTGCTTGACCTGTTAGTTTTACTTGAGAGAGATTCCCAACAAATGTCTGGATAGTTGAAATCTCCCATGACCACTACGTCATATTTTTTGGAGAACTTGGTCATTTGATACATAAAGAGTTCATCCATATCTTCAGCTTGCCCAGGTGGCCTGTAGTAAATGCCTACAATGGTGTCCTTTCCGTTGTTCTCTCCTTGTATTCTTACCCAAACAGTTTCCACAGAACTCCCAGTCTCTGAAGCTTCAATCTCTGTGCAGATATACGCTTTTCTAACATACAATGCGACACCTCCTCCTCGTTTATCAAGTCTGTTTCTTGCAAATAAGTTGTATCCTTTTAGCCTTTTATTCCAATCATGTGTATCGTCCCACCAAGTTTCAGTGATTCCAATGACATCATATTCCTTTTCCTGCATTAGTAGTTCCAATTCTCCTTGTTTGTTGCCCATGCTTTGTGCATTTGTATAAAAACATTTTAGTTTGTGATTGGTTTCTCTTCCTCCCATATTTTTATTATTTAGATTTTTTTGTCTTTGTTCTTCTTTTCCACTTCCAGTAGCAGAGATCTCAATAGTATTTGTCAGCTGTATGGCTTTTTCTGGCCTTTTGCTTCCCTTCCCACATTGTTCTAGTTTAAAGCTCTTCTGATGAGTGTAGCAAGGCGACTTCCAAATACATGTTTTCCAGTCTTCGTAAGGTGCACCCCATCTCTAGCAAGTAGTCCATCGTATAGGTAATTCATTCCGTGATCCAGAAATCCAAATCCTTGTTGACGGCACCATCGACGTAGCCAGTTGTTCACCTGTAGAATCTTATTCCACCTCATTGTTCCATGGCCATCCACTGGGAGGATGGATGAGAAGACCACACACAGTATGATGTCCCCACACACAGTATGATGTCCCCACAGTACATTCCCCCACACACAGTATGATGTCCTCACAGTACATTTCCCCCACACACAGTATGATGTCCTCACAGTACATTCCCCCACACACAGTATGATGTCCTCACAGTACATTCCCCACACACAGTATGATGTCCTCACAGTACATTCCCCCCACACACAGTATGATGTCCTCACAGTACATTCCCCCACACACAGTATGATGTCCTCACAGTACATTCCTCCACACACAGTATGATGTCCTCACAGTACATTCCCCACACACACAGTATGATGTCCTCACAGTACATTCCTCCACACACAGTATGATGTCCTCACAGTACATTCCCCCACACACACAGTATGATGTCCTCACAGTACATTCCACACACACACAGTATGATGTCCTCACAGTACATTCCTCCACACACAGTATGATGTCCTCACAGTACATTCCCCACACACACAGTATGATGTCCTCACAGTACATTCCTCCACACACAGTATGATGTCCTCACAGTACATTCCCTCCACACACAGTATGATGTCTCCACAGTACATTCCCCCCACACACAGTATGATGTCCCCACAGTACATTCCCCCCACACACAGTATGATGTCTCCACAGTACATTCCCCCCACACACAGTATGATGTCCTCACAGTACATTCCCCCCACACACAGTATGATGTCCTCACAGTACATTCCCTCCACACACAGTATGATGTCCTCACAGTACATTCCCCCACACACACAGTATGATGTCCTCACAGTACATTCCCCCCACACACAGTATGATGTCTCCACAGTACATTCCTCCACACACAGTATGATGTCTCCACAGTACATTCCTCCACACACAGTATGATGTGCTCACAGTACATTCCCTCCACACACAGTATGATGTCCCCACAGTACATTCCCCCCACACACAGTATGATGTCCCCACAGTACATTCCTCCACACACAGTATGATGTCCTCACAGTACATTCCCCTACATACAGTATGATGTCCCCACAGTACATTCCTCCACACACAGTATGATGTCCTCACAGTACATTCCCCCACATACAGTATGATGTCCCCACAGTACATTCCTCCACACACAGTATGATGTCCTCACAGTACATTCCTCCACACACAGTATGATGTCTCCACAGTACATTCCCCCACACACAGTATGATGTCTCCACAGTACATTCCTCCACACACAGTATGATGTCCTCACAGTACATTCCCCCCACACAGTATGATGTCCTCACAGTACATTCCCCCACACACAGTATGATGTCTCCACAGTACATTCCCCCACACACAGTATGATGTCCTCACAGTACATTCCCTCCACACACAGTATGATGTCCTCACAGTACATTCCCTCCACACACAGTATGATGTCTCCACAGTTTATTCCCTCCACACACAGTATGATGTCCTCACAGTACATTCCTCCACACACAGTATGATGTCTCCACAGTTTATTCCCTCCACACACAGTATGATGTCCTCACAGTACATTCCCTCCACACACAGTATGATGTCTCCACATTACATTCCCAACACACAGTATGATGTCCCCACAGTACATTCCCCCACACACAGTATGATGTCCCCACAGTACATTCCCCCACACACAGTATGATGTTCCCACAGTACATTCCCCCCACACACAGTATGATGTCCTAACAGTACATTCCCCCACACAGTATGATGTCCTCACAGTACATTCCCCCACACACAGTATGATGTCCCCACAGTACATTCCCCCACACACAGTATGATGTCTCCACAGTACATTCCCCCACACACAGTATGATGTCCTCACAGTACATTCCCCCACACACAGTATGATGTCCTCACAGTACATTCCCCCACACACAGTATGATGTCCTCACAGTACATTCCCCCACACACAGTATGATGTCCTCACAGTACATTCCCCACACACAGTATGATGTCCTCACAGTACATTCCCCTCACACACAGTATGATGTCCTCACAGTACATCCCCCCCACTCACAGTATGATGTCCTCACAGTACATTCCCCCACACACAGTATGATGTCCTCACAGTACATTCCCCCCACACACAGTATGATGTCCTCACAGTACATTCCCCACACACAGTATGATGTCCTCACAGTACATTCCCCCACACACAGTATGATGTCCCCACAGTACATTCCTCCACACACAGTATGATGTCCTCACAGTACATCCCCCACACACAGTATGATGTCCTCACAGTATATTCCCTCCACACACAGTATGATGTCCTCACAGTACATTCCCCCACACACAGTATGATGTCCTCACAGTACATTCCACCACACACAGTATGATGTCCCCACAGTACATTCCCCCACACACAGTATGATGTCCTCACAGTACATTCCCCCACACATAGTATGATGTCCCCACAGCACATTCCACCACACACAGTATGATGTCCCCACAGTACATTCCTCCACACACAGTATGATGTCCTCACAGTACATTCTCTCCACACACAGTATGATGTCCTCACAGTACATTCCCCCACACACAGTATGATGTCCTCACAGTACATTCTCCACACACAGTGTGATGTCCCCACAGTACATTCCCCCCACACAGTATGATGTCCCCACAGTACATTCCCCCACACACAGTATGATGTCCCCACAGTACATTCCCCCACACACAGTATGATGTCTCCACAGTACATTCCCTCCCACACACAGTGTGATGTCCCCACAGTACATTCCCCCCACACAGTATGATGTCTCCACAGTACATTCCCCCACACACAGTATGATGTCTCCACAGTACATTCCCTCCCACACACAGTATGATGTCCCCACAGTACATTCCTCCACACACAGTATGATGTCCCCACAGTACATTCCTCCACACACAGTATGATGTCCTCACAGTACATTCCTCCACACACAGTATGATGTCCTCACAGTACATTCCCGACACACACTATGATGTCCCCACAGTACATTCCCCCCACACACAGTATAATGTCCTCACAGTACATTCCCCACACACAGTATGATGTCCTCACAGTACATTCCTCCACACAGTATGATGTCCTCACAGTACATTCCCCCCACACACAGTATGATGTCCCCACAGTACATTCCCCACACACACAGTATGATGTCTCCACAGTACATTCCCCCACACAGTATGATGTCCTCACAGTACATTCCCCCCCACACACAGTATGATGTCTCCACAGTACATTGCCCACACACAGTATGATGTCCTCACAGTACATTCCTCCACACAGTATGATGTCCTCAAAGTACATTCCCCCCACACACAGTATGATGTCCCCACAGTACATTCCCCACACACACAGTATGATGTCTCCACAGTACATTCCCCCACACAGTATGATGTCTCCACAGTACATTCCCCCACACACAGTATGATGTCTCCACAGTACATTCCCCCACACACACAGTATGATGTCTCCAAAGAACATTCCCCCACAGACAGTATGATGTCCCCACAGTACATTCCCCCCACACAGTATGATGTCCTCACAGTACATTCCCCCACACACAGTATGATGTCCTCACAGTACATTCCCCACACACAGTATGATGTCCTCACAGTACATTCCCCCACACACAGTATGATGTCCCCACAGTACATTCCCCCACACACAGTACGATGTCCTCACAGTACATTCCCCCCACACAGTATGATGTCCTCACAGTACATTCCCCCCACACAGTATGATGTCCTCACAGTACATTCCACCACACACAGTATGATGTCCTCACAGTACATTCCCCCACACACAGTATAATGTCCCCACAGTACATTCCCCCACACACACAGTATGATGTCCTCACAGTACATTCCCCCACACACAGTATGATGTCCTCACAGTACATTCCCTCCACACACAGTATGATGTCCTCACAGTACATTCCCCACACACAGTATGATGTCCCCACAGTACATTCCCCACACACAGTATAATGTCCCCACAGTACATTCCTCCACACACAGTATGATGTCCTCTCAGTACATTCCCTCCACACACAGTATGATGTCCTCACAGTACATTCCCCACACACAGTATGATGTCCCCACAGTACATTCCCCACACACAGTATAATGTCCCCACAGTACATTCCTCCACACACAGTATGATGTCCTCTCAGTACATTCCCTCCACACACAGTATGATGTCCTCACAGTACATTCCCCACACACAGTATGATGTCCCCACAGTACATTCCCCACACACAGTATGATGTCCTCACAGTACATTCCCCCACACACAGTATGATGTCCCCACAGTACATTCCCCACACACAGTATAATGTCCCCACAGTACATTCCTCCACACACAGTATGATGTCCCCACAGTACATTCCTCCACACACAGTATGATGTCCCCACAGTACATTCCCCACACACAGTATGATGTCCCCACAGTACATTCCCCACACACAGTATGATGTCCCCACAGTACATTCCCTCCACACACAGTATGATGTCCTCACAGTACATTCCCTCCACACACAGTATGATGTCCTCACAGTACATTCCCTCCACACACAGTATGATGTCCCCACAGTACATTCCCGACACACAGTATGATGTCCCCACAGTACATTCCCTCCACACACAGTATGATGTCCCCACAGTACATTCCCAAACACACAGTATGATGTCCCCACAGTACATTCCTCCACACACAGTATGATGTCCTCACAGTACATTCCTCCACACACACAGTATGATGTCCCCACAGTACATTCCCAAACACACAGTATGATTTCCCCACAGTACATTCCTCCACACACAGTATGATGTCCCCACAGTACATTCCCTCCACACACAGTATGATGTCCCCACAGTACATTCCCAAACACACAGTATGATGTCCCCACAGTACATTCCTCCACACACAGTATGATGTCCTCACAGTACATTCCTCCACACACACAGTATGATGTCCCCACAGTACATTCCCAAACACACAGTATGATTTCCCCACAGTACATTCCCCCACACACAGTATGATGTCCTCACAGTACATTCCTCCACACACAGTATGATGTCCTCACAGTACATTCCCCCACACACAGTATGATGTTCCCACAGTACATTCCTCCACACACACAGTATGATGTCCTCACAGTACATTCCCTCCACACACAGTATGATGTCCCCACAGTACATTCCCCACACACAGTATGATGTCCCCACAGTACATTCCTCCACACACAGTATGATGTTCCCACAGTACATTCCTCCACACACACAGTATGATGTCCTCACAGTACATTCCCTCCACACACAGTATGATGTCCCCACAGTACATTCCCCACACACAGTATGATGTCCTCACAGTACATTCCCCACACACAGTATGATGTCCTCACAGTACATTCCTCCACACACACAGTATGATGTCCTCACAGTACATTCCCTCCACACACAGTATGATGTTCCCACAGTACATTCCTCCACACACACAGTATGATGTCCTCACAGTACATTCCCTCCACACACAGTATGATGTCCCCACAGTACATTCCCCACACACAGTATGATGTCCCCACAGTACATTCCTCCACACACAGTATGATGTCCCCACAGTACATTCCTCCACACACACAGTATGATGTCCTCACAGTACATTCCCCCACACACAGTATGATGTCCCCACAGTACATTCCCCCACACACAGTATGATGTCCTCACAGTACATTCCCCCCACACAGTATGATGTCCTCACAGTACATTCCCCCCACACAGTATGATGTCCTCACAGTACATTCCCCCACACACAGTATGATGTCCTCACAGTACATTCACCCCACACAGTATGATGTCCTCACAGTACATTCCCCCACACACAGTATGATGTCCTCACAGTACATTCCCCCCACACAGTATGATGTCCTCACAGTACATTCCCCCACACACAGTATGATGTCCTAACAGTACATTCCTCCACACACAGTATGATGTCCTCACAGTACATTCCCCACACACAGTATGATGTCCCCACAGTACCTTCCTCCACACACAGTATGTTGTCCCCACAGTACATTCCCTCCACACACAGTATGATGTCCTAACAGTACATCCCCCCACACACAGTATGATGTCCTCACAGTACATTCCCCACACACAGTATGATGTCCTCACAGTACATTCCTCCACACACAGTATGATGTCCCCACAGTACATTCCCCACACACAGTATGATGTCCCCACAGTACATTCCTCCACACAGTATGATGTACCCACAGTACATTCCTCCACACACAGTATAATGTCCTCACAGTACATTCCCCCACACACAGTATGATGTCCTCACAGTACATTCCCCCCACACACAGTATGATGTCCCCACAGTACATTCCTCCACACACAGTATGATGTTCCCACAGTACATTCCTCCACACACACAGTATGATGTCCTCACAGTACATTCCCTCCACACACAGTATGATGTCCCCACAGTACATTCCCCACACACAGTATGATGTCCCCACAGTACATTCCTCCACACACAGTATGATGTCCTCACAGTACATTCCTCCACACACAGTATGATGTCCCCACAGTACATTCCTCCACACACAGTATGATGTCCTCACAGTACATTCCTCCACACACAGTATGATGTCCCCACAGTACATTCCCCACACACAGTATGATGTCCCCACAGTACATTCCCCACACACAGTATGATGTCCCCACAGTACATTCCTCCACACACAGTATGATGTCCTCACAGTACATTCCTCCACACACAGTATGATGTCCCCACAGTACATTCCCCACACACAGTATGATGTCCTCACAGTACATTCCCCCCACACACAGTATGATGTTCCCACAGTACATTCCTCCACACACACAGTATGATGTCCTCACAGTACATTCCCTCCACACACAGTATGATGTCCCCACAGTACATTCCCCACACACAGTATGATGTCCCCACAGTACATTCCTCCACACACAGTATGATGTCCTCACAGTACATTCCTCCACACACACAGTATGATGTCCTCACAGTACATTCCCTCCACACACAGTATGATGTCCCCACAGTACATTCCTCCACACACACAGTATGATGTCCTCACAGTACATTCCCCCACTCACAGTATGATGTCCCCACAGTACATTCCCCCACACACAGTATGATGTCCTCACAGTACATTCCCCCCACACAGTATGATGTCCTCACAGTACATTCCTCCACACACAGTATGATGTCCTCACAGTACATTCCTCCACACAGTATGATGTCCCCACAGTACATTCCCCACACACAGTATGATGTCCCCACAGTACATTCCTCCACACACAGTATGATGTCCTCACAGTACATTCCCTCCACACACACAGTATGATGTCCTCACAGTACATTCCCCACACACAGTATGATGTCCCCACAGTACATTCCCCCACACACAGTATGATGTCCCCACAGTACATTCCCCCACACACAGTATGATGTCCTCACAGTACATTCCCCCACACACAGTATAATGTCCCCACAGTACATTCCCCCACACACAGTATGATGTCCCCACAGTACATTCCCCCACACACAGTATGATGTCCTCACAGTACATTCCCCCACACACAGTATAATGTCCCCACAGTACATTCCTCCACACACAGTATAATGTCCCCACAGTACATTCCCCCACACACAGTATGATGTCCTCACAGTACATTCCCCACACACAGTATGATGTCCCCACAGTACATTCCTCCACAAACAGTATGATGTCCTCACAGTACATTCCCCACACACAGTATGATGTCCCCACAGTACATTCCCCCACACACAGTATGATGTCCCCACAGTAGATTCCCCACACACACAGTATGATGTCCTCACAGTACATTCCCCACACACAGTATGATGTCCCCACAGTACATTCCCCCCACACACAGTATGATGTCTCCACAGTACATTCCTCCACACACAGTATGATGTCCTCACAATACATTCCTCCACACACAGTATGATGTCCCCACAGTACATTCCCTCCACACACAGTATGATGTCCCCACAGTACATTCCTCCACACACAGTATGATGTCCTCACAGTACATTCCTCCACACACAGTATGATGTCCTCACAGTACATTCCCTCCACACACAGTATGATGTCCCCACAGTACATTCCCCACACACAGTATGATGTCTCCACAGTACATTCCCCCACACACACAGTATAATGTCCTCACAGTACATTCCCCCACACACAGTATGATGTCCTCACAGTACATTCCCCCCACACACAGTATGATGTCCCCACAGTACATTCCTCCACACACAGTATGATGTTCCCACAGTACATTCCTCCACACACACAGTATGATGTCCTCACAGTACATTCCCTCCACACACAGTATGATGTCCCCACAGTACATTCCCCACACACAGTATGATGTCCCCACAGTACATTCCTCCACACACAGTATGATGTCCTCACAGTACATTCCTCCACACACACAGTATGATGTCCTCACAGTACATTCCCCCCACACACAGTATGATGTTCCCACAGTACATTCCTCCACACACACAGTATGATGTCCTCACAGTACATTCCCTCCACACACAGTATGATGTCCCCACAGTACATTCCCCACACACAGTATGATGTCCCCACAGTACATTCCTCCACACACAGTATGATGTCCTCACAGTACATTCCTCCACACACACAGTATGATGTCCTCACAGTACATTCCCTCCACACACAGTATGATGTCCCCACAGTACATTCCTCCACACACACAGTATGATGTCCTCACAGTACATTCCCCCACTCACAGTATGATGTCCCCACAGTACATTCCCCCACACACAGTATGATGTCCTCACAGTACATTCCCCCCACACAGTATGATGTCCTCACAGTACATTCCTCCACACACAGTATGATGTCCTCACAGTACATTCCTCCACACAGTATGATGTCCCCACAGTACATTCCCCACACACAGTATGATGTCCCCACAGTACATTCCTCCACACACAGTATGATGTCCTCACAGTACATTCCCTCCACACACACATTATGATGTCCTCACAGTACATTCCCCACACACAGTATGATGTCCCCACAGTACATTCCCCCACACACAGTATGATGTCCCCACAGTACATTCCCCCACACACAGTATGATGTCCTCACAGTACATTCCCCCACACACAGTATAATGTCCCCACAGTACATTCCCCCACACACAGTATGATGTCCCCACAGTACATTCCCCCACACACAGTATGATGTCCTCACAGTACATTCCCCCACACACAGTATAATGTCCCCACAGTACATTCCTCCACACACAGTATAATGTCCCCACAGTACATTCCCCCACACACAGTATGATGTCCTCACAGTACATTCCCCACACACAGTATGATGTCCCCACAGTACATTCCTCCACAAACAGTATGATGTCCTCACAGTACATTCCCCACACACAGTATGATGTCCCCACAGTACATTCCCCCACACACAGTATGATGTCCCCACAGTAGATTCCCCACACACACAGTATGATGTCCTCACAGTACATTCCCCACACACAGTATGATGTCCCCACAGTACATTCCCCCCACACACAGTATGATGTCTCCACAGTACATTCCTCCACACACAGTATGATGTCCTCACAATACATTCCTCCACACACAGTATGATGTCCCCACAGTACATTCCCTCCACACACAGTATGATGTCCCCACAGTACATTCCTCCACACACAGTATGATGTCCTCACAGTACATTCCCTCCACACACAGTATGATGTCCCCACAGTACATTCCCCACACACAGTATGATGTCTCCACAGTACATTCCCCCACACACACAGTATGATGTCCTCACAGTACATTCCTCCACACACAGTATGATGTCCTCACAGTACATTCCCCCCACACACAGTATGATGTCCTCACAGTACATTCCCCCCACACACAGTATGATGTCCTCACAGTACATTCCCTCCACACACAGTATGATGTCCCCACAGTACATTCCCCACACACAGTATGATGTCCTCACAGTACATTCCCCCACACACAGTATGATGTCCTCACAGTACATTCCCACACACACAGTATGATGTCCTCACAGTACATTCCCACACACACAGTATGATGTCCTCATAGTACATTCCCCCCACACAGTATGATGTCCCCACAGTACATTCCTCCACACACAGTATGATGTCCTCACAGTACATTCCTCCACACACAGTATGATGTCCTCACAGTACATTCCCACACACACAGTATGATATCCCCACAGTACATTCCCCACACACAGTATGATGTCCTCACAGTACATTCCCCCACACACAGTATGATGTCCTCACAGTACATTCCTCCACACACACAGTATGATGTCCTCACAGTACATTCCCCCCACACACAGTATGATGTCCTCACAGTACATTCCCCACACACAGTATGATGTCCTCACAATACATTCCTCCACACACACAGTATGATGTCCTCACAGTACATTCCCCCACACACAGTATGATGTCTCCACAGTACATTCCCTCACACACAGTATGATGTCCCCACAGTACATTCCCCCACACACAGTATGATGTCCCCACAGTACATTCCCCCACACACAGTATGATGTCTCCACAGTACATTCCCCCACACACAGTATGATGTCCCCACAGTACATTCCCCACACACAGTATGATGTCCTCACAGTACATTCCCCACACACAGTATGATGTCCCCACAGTACATTCCTCCACACACAGTATGATGTCCTCACAGTACATTCCCCCACACACAGTATGATGTCCTCACAGTACATTCCCCACACACAGTATGATGTCCTCACAGTACATTCCTCCACACACAGTATGATGTCCTCACAGTACATTCCCCCACACACAGTATGATGTCCCCACAGTACATTCCTCCACACACAGTATGATGTCCTCACAGTACATTCCCCCACACACAGTATGATGTCCTCACAGTACATTCCCCACACACAGTATGATGTCCTCACAGTACATTCCCCACACACAGTATGATGTCCCCACAGTACATTCCTCCACACACAGTTTGATGTCCTCACAGTACATTCCCCCACACACAGTATGATGTCCTCACAGTACATTCCCCACACACAGTATGATGTCCTCACAGTACATTCCTCCACACACAGTATGATGTCCTCACAGTACATTCCCCCACACACAGTATGATGTCCTCACAGTACATTCCCCACACACAGTATGATGTCCTCACAGTACATTCCCCACACACAGTATGATGTCCCCACAGTACATTCCCCCACACACAGTATGATGTCCTCACTGTACATTCCCCACACACAGTATGATGTCCCCACAGTACATTCCTCCACACACAGTATGATGTCCTCACAGTACATTCCCCACACACACAGTATGATGTCCCCACAGTACATTCCTCCACACACAGTATGTTGTCCTCACAGTACATTCCCTCCACACACAGTATGATGTCCCCACAGTACATTCCCCCACACACAGTATGATGTCCTCACAGTACATTCCCCACACACAGTATGATGTCCCCACAGTACATTCCTCCACACACAGTTTGATGTTCTCACAGTACATTCCCCCACACACAGTATGATGTCCTCACAGTACATTCCCCACACACAGTATGATGTCTCCACAGTACATTCCCCCACACACAGTATGATGTCCTCACTGTACATTCCCCACACACAGTATGATGTCCCCACAGTACATTCCCCCACACACAGTATGATGTCCCCACAGTACATTCCCCACACACACAGTATGATGTCCCCACAGTACATTCCCCCACACACAGTATGTTGTCCTCACAGTACATTCCTCCACACACAGTATGATGTCCTCACTGTACATTCCCCACACACAGTATGATGTCCCCACAGTACATTCCTCCACACACAGTATGATGTCCTCACAGTACATTCCCCCACACACAGTATGATGTCCTCACAGTACATTCCCCACACACAGTATGATGTCCCCACAGTACATTCCTCCACACACAGTATGATGTCCCCACAGTACATTCCTCCACACACAGTATGATGTCCTCACAATACATTCCTCCACACACAGTATGATGTCCCCACAGTACATTCCCCCACACACAGTATGATGTCCTCACAGTACATTCCCCACACACAGTATGATGTCCCCACAGTACATTCCTCCACACACAGTATGATGTCCTCACAGTACATTCCCCCACACACAGTATGATATCCTCACAGTACATTCCCCCACACACAGTATGATGTCCTCACAGTACATTCCCCCACACACAGTATGATGTCCCCACAGTACATTCCCCCACACACAGTATGATGTCCCCACAGTACATTCCTCCACACAAAGTATGATGTCCTCACAGTACATTCCCCCACACACAGTATGATATCCTCACAGTACATTCCCCCACACACAGTATGATGTCCTCACAGTACATTCTCCTACACACAGTATGATGTCCTCACAGTACATTCCCCACACACAGTATGATGTTCCCACAGTACATTCCCCACACACAGTATGATGTCCTCACAGTACATTCCCTCCACACACAGTATGATGTTCCCACAGTACATTCCCCCACACACAGTATGATGTCCTCACAGTACATTCCCCACACACAGTATAATGTCCCCACAGTACATTCCCCCACACACAGTATGATGTCCTCACAGTACATTCCCCCCACACACAGAATGATGTTCCCACAGTACATTCCCTCCCCACACACAGTATGATTTCCTCACAGTACATTCCCCCACACACAGTATGATGTCCTCACAGTACATTCCCCACACACAGTATAATGTCCCCACAGTACATTCCCCCACACACAGTATGATGTCCTCACAGTACATTCCCCCCACACACAGTATGATGTTCCCACAGTACATTCCCCACACACAGTATGATGTCCTCACAGTACATTCCCCCACACACAGTATGATGTCTCCACAGTACATTCTCCTACACACAGTATGATGTCCTCACAGTACATTCCTCCACACACAGTATGATGTCCTCACAGTACATTCCACCACACACAGTATGATGTCCCCACAGTACATTCCCCCACACACAGTATGATGTCCTCACAGTACATTCCCCACACACAGTATGATGTCCCCACAGTACATTCCTCCACACACAGTTTGATGTTCTCACAGTGCATTCCCCCACACACAGTATGATGTCCTCACAGTACATTCCCCACACACAGTATGATGTCTCCACAGTACATTCCCCCACACACAGTATGATGTCCTCACTGTACATTCCCCACACACAGTATGATGTCCCCACAGTACATTCCCCCACACACAGTATGATGTCCTCACAGTACATTCCTCCACACACAGTATGATGTCCTCACTGTACATTCCCCACACACAGTATGATGTCCCCACAGTACATTCCTCCACACACAGTATGATGTCCTCACAGTACATTCCCCCACACACAGTATGATGTCCTCACAGTACATTCCCCACACACAGTATGATGTCCCCACAGTACATTCCTCCACACACAGTATGATGTCCCCACAGTACATTCCTCCACACACAGTATGATGTCCTCACAATACATTCCTCCACACACAGTATGATGTCCCCACAGTACATTCCCCACACACACAGTATGATGTCCCCACAGTACATTCCCCCACACACAGTATGTTGTCCTCACAGTACATTCCTCCACACACAGTATGATGTCCCCACAGTACATTCCCCCACACACAGTATGATGTCCTCACAGTACATTCCTCCACACACAGTATGATGTCCTCACAATACATTCCTCCACACACAGTATGATGTCCCCACAGTACATTCCCCCACACACAGTATGATGTCCTCACAGTACATTCCCCACACACAGTATGATGTCCCCACAGTACATTCCTCCACACACAGTATGATGTCCTCACAGTACATTCCCCCACACACAGTATGATATCCTCACAGTACATTCCCCCACACACAGTATGATGTCCTCACAGTACATTCCCCCACACACAGTATGATGTCCCCACAGTACATTCCCCCACACACAGTATGATGTCCCCACAGTACATTCCTCCACACAAAGTATGATGTCCTCACAGTACATTCCCCCACACACAGTATGATATCCTCACAGTACATTCCCCCACACACAGTATGATGTCCTCACAGTACATTCTCCTACACACAGTATGATGTCCTCACAGTACATTCCCCACACACAGTATGATGTTCCCACAGTACATTCCCCACACACAGTATGATGTCCTCACAGTACATTCCCTCCACACACAGTATGATGTTCCCACAGTACATTCCCCCACACACAGTATGATGTCCTCACAGTACATTCCCCACACACAGTATAATGTCCCCACAGTACATTCCCCCACACACAGTATGATGTCCTCACAGTACATTCCCCCCACACACAGAATGATGTTCCCACAGTACATTCCCTCCCCACACACAGTATGATTTCCTCACAGTACATTCCCCCACACACAGTATGATGTCCTCACAGTACATTCCCCACACACAGTATAATGTCCCCACAGTACATTCCCCCACACACAGTATGATGTCCTCACAGTACATTCCCCCCACACACAGTATGATGTTCCCACAGTACATTCCCCACACACAGTATGATGTCCTCACAGTACATTCCCCCACACACAGTATGATGTCTCCACAGTACATTCTCCTACACACAGTATGATGTCCTCACAGTACATTCCTCCACACACAGTATGATGTCCTCACAGTACATTCCACCACACACAGTATGATGTCCCCACAGTACATTCCCCCACACACAGTATGATGTCCCCACAGTACATTCCCCCACACACAGTATGATTTCTCCACAGTACATTCCTCGACACACAGTATGATGTCTCCACAGTACATTCCTCCACACACAGTATGATGTCTCCACAGTACATTCCCCCATACACAGTATGATGTCCTCACAGTACATTCCCTCCACACACAGTATGATGTCTCCACAGTACATTCCTCCACACACAGTATGATGTCTCCACAGTACATTCTCCGACACACAGTATGATGTCCCCACAGTACATTCCCCCACACACAGTATGATGTCCTCACAGTACATTCCTCCACACACAGTATGATGTCCCCACAGTACATTCCCCCACACACAGTATGATGTCCTCACAGTACATTCCCCCACACACAGTATGATTTCCTCACAGTACATTCCCCCACACACAGTATGATGTCCTCACAGTACATTCCTCCACACACAGTATGATGTCCTCACAGTACATTCCCCCCACACACAGTATGATGTCCCCACAGTACATTCCCCCACACACAGTATGATGTCCTCACAGTACATTCCCTCCACACACAGTATGATGTCCTCACAGTACATTCCCCCACACACAGTATGATGTCCTCACAGTACATTCCTCCACACTCAGCATGATGTCCTCACAGTACATTCCCCCCACACACAGTATGATGTCCCCACAATACATTCCCCCACACACAGTATGATGTCCTCACAGTACATTCCCTCCACACACAGTATGATATCCTCACAGTACATTCCCTCCACACACAGTATGATGTCCTCACAGTACATTCCCTCCACACACAGTATGATGTCCTCACAGTACATTCCCTCCACACACAGTATGATGTTCCCAGAGTACATTCCCTCCACACACAGTATGATGTCCTCACAGTACATTCCCCCCACACAGTATGATGTCCTCACAGTACATTCCCCACACACAGTATGATGTCCTCACAGTACATTCCCCCACACACAGTATGATGTCCCCACAGTACATTCCCCCACACACAGTATGATGTCCTCACAGTACATTCCCCCACACACAGTATGATGTCCTCACAGTACATTCCCCACACACAGTATGATGTCCTCACAGTACATTCCCCCACACACAGTATGATGTCCCCACAGTACATTCCCCCACACACAGTATGATGTCCTCACAGTACATTCCCCCCACACAGTATGATGTCCCCACAGTACATTCCCCACACACAGTATGATGTCCCCACAGTACATTCCCTCCACACACAGTATGATGTCCTCACAGTACATTCCCCCACACACAGTATGATGTCCTCACAGTACATTCCCTCCACACAGTATGATGTCCTCACAGTACATTCCCCCCACACAGTATGATGTCCCCACAGTACATTCCCCACACACAGTATGATGTCCCCACAGTACATTCCCCCACACAGTATGATGTCCTCACAGTACATTCCCTCCACACAGTATGATGTCCTCACAGTACATTCCCCCCACACAGTATGATGTCCCCACAGTACATTCCCCACACACAGTATGATGTCCCCACAGTACATTCCCTCCACACACAGTATGATGTCCTCACAGTACATTCCCTGCACACACAGTATGATGTCCTCACAGTACATTCCCCCACACAGTATGATGTCCTCACAGTACATTCCCCCACACACAGTATGATGTCCTCACAGTACATTCCCCACACACACAGTATGATGTCCTCACAGTACATTCCCCACACACACAGTATGATGTCCCCACAGTACATTCCCTCCACACACAGTATGATGTCTCCACAGTACATTCCCCACACACACAGTATGATGTCCTCACAGTACATTCCCCACACACACAGTATGATGTCCTCACAGTACATTCCCCACACACAGTATGATGTCCCCACAGTACATTCCCCCAACACACAGTATGATGTCTCCACAGTACATTCCCCACACACACAGTATGATGTCCCCACAGTACATTCCTCCACACACAGTATGATGTCCCCACAGTACATTCCCCCACACACAGTATGATGTCCTCACAGTACATTCCCCCCACACACAGTATGATGTCCTCACAGTACATTCCCCCCACACACAGTATGATGTCTCCACAGTACATTCCTCCACACACAGTATGATGTCTCCCCAGTACATTCCTCCACACACACAGTATGATGTCCTCACAGTACATTCCTCCACACACACAGTATGATGTCCTCACAGTACATTCCCTCTACACACAGTATGATGTCCTCACAGTACATTCCCCCACACACAGTATGATGTCCTCACAGTACATTCCTCCACACACAGTATGATGTCCTCACAGTACATTCCCCACACACAGTATGATGTCCTCACAGTACATTCCCTGGACACAGTATGATGTCCTCACAGTACATTCCCCCCACACACAGTATGATGTCTCCACAGCACATTCCCCCACACACAGTATGATGTCCTCACAGTACATTCCCCCACACACAGTATGATGTCCTCACAGTACATTCCCAAACACACAGTATGATGTCCTCACAGTACATTCCCCATACACAGTATGATGTCCCCACAGTACATTACCCCCACACACAATATGATGTCCTCACAGTACATTCCCTCCACACACAGTATGATGTCTCCACAGTACATTCCCCCCACACACAGTATGATGTCCCCACAGTACATTCCCTCCACACACAGTATGATGTCCCCACAGTACATTCCCTCCACACACAGTATGATGTCTCCACAGTACATTCCTTCCACACACAGTATGATGCCCCCACAGTACATTCCCCCCACACACAGTATGATGTCCCCACAGTACATTCCCTCCACACACAGTATGATGCCCCCACAGTACATTCCCCCCACACACAGTATGATGTCCCCACAGTACATTCCCTCCACACACAGTATGATGTCCCCACAGTACATTCCCTCCACACACAGTATGATGTCTCCACAGTACATTCCCCCACACACAGTATGATGTCCCCACAGTACATTCCCTCCACACACAGTATGATGTCCCCACAGTACATTCCCCCACACACAGTATGATGTCCCCACAGTACATTCCCTCCACACACAGTATGATGCCCCCACAGTACATTCCCCCCACACACAATATGATGTCCTCACAGTACATTCCCTCCACACACAGTATGATGCCCCCACAGTACATTCCCCCCACACACAGTATGATGTCCCCACAGTACATTCCCTCCACACACAGTATGATGTCCCCACAGTACATTCCCTCCACACACAGTATGATGTCTCCACAGTACATTCCCCCACACACAGTATGATGTCCTCACAGTACATTCCCTCCACACACAGTATGATGTCTCCACAGTACATTCCCCCACACACAGTATGATGTCCTCACAGTACATTCCCCCACACACAGTATGATGTCCCCACAGTACATTCCCCCCACACACAGTATGATGTCCTCACAGTACATTCCTCCACACACAGTATGATGTCCTAACAGTACATTCCCCACACACAGTATGATGTCCTCACAGTACATTCCGCCCACACACAGTATGATGTCCCCACAGTACATTCCCCCACACACAGTATGATGTCCCCACAGTACATTCCCTCCACACACAGTATGATGTCCCCACAGTACATTCCCTCCACACACAGTATGATGACTCCACAGTACATTCCCTCACACACAGTATGATGTCCCCACAGTACATTCCCCCCACACACAGTATGATGTCCTCACAGTACATTCCCCCACACACAGTATGATGTCCCCACAGTACATTTCTCCACACACAGTATGATGTCCTCACAGAACATTCCCCCCACACACAGTATGATGTCCTCACAGTACATTCCCCACACACAGTATGATGTCCTCACAGTACTTTCCTCCACACACAGTATGATGTCCTCACAGTACTTTCCTCCACACACAGTATGATGTCCTCACAGTACATTCCCCACACACACAGTATGATGTTCCCACAGTACATTCCCCACACACAGTATGATGTCCTCACAGTACATTCCCCCACACACAGTATGATGTCCGCACAGTACATTCCCCCACACACAGTATGATGTCCCCACAGTACATCCCCCACACACAGTATAATGTCCCCACAGTACATTCCCCCACACACAGTATGATGTCCCCACAGTACGTTCCCCCACACACAGTATGATGTCCTCACAGTACATTCCCCACACACAGTATAATGTCCCCACAGTACATTCCTCCACACACAGTATGATGTCCCCACAGTACGTTCCCCCACACACAGTATGATGTCCTCACAGTACATTCCCCACACACAGTATAATGTCCCCACAGTACATTCCCCCACACAAAGTATGATGTCCTCACAGTACATTCCCTCCACACACAGTATGATGTCCTCACAGTACATTCCCCCACACACAGTATGATGTCCTCACAGTACATTCCCCACACACAGTATAATGTCCCCACAGTACATTCCCCCACACACAGTATGATGTCCTCACAGTACATTCCCTCCACACACAGTATGATGTTCCCACAGTACATTCCCCCACACACAGTATGATGTCCTCACAGTACATTCCCCCACACACAGTATGATGTCCTCACAGTACATTCCCCACACACAGTATAATGTCCCCACAGTACATTCCCTCCACACACAGTATGATGTCCTCACAGTACATTCCCTCCACACACAGTATGATGTTCCCACAGTACATTCCACACACACAGTATGATGTCCTCACAGTACATTCCCCCACACACAGTATGATGTCTTCACAGTACATTCCCCCACACACAGTATGATGTCCTCACAGTACATTCCCCCACACACAGTATGATGTCCTCACAGTACATTCCCCCACACACAGTATGATGTCCTCACAGTACATTCCCCCACACACAGTATGATGTCCTCACAGTACATTCCCCCACACACAGTATGATGTCCTCACAGTACATTCCCCCACACACAGTATGATGTTCCCACAGTACATTCCACACACACAGTATGATGTCCTCACAGTACATTCCCCCACACACAGTATGATGTCCTCACAGTACATTCCTCCACACACAGTATGATGTCCTCATAGTACATTCCCCCACACACAGTATGATGTGCTCACAGTACATTCCCCCCACACACAGTATGATGTCCTCACAGTACATTCCCTCCACACACAGTATCATGTCTCCACAGTACATTCCTCCACACACAGTATGATATCCCCACAGTACATTCCCCCACACACAGTATGATGTCCCCACAGTACATTCCTCCACACACAGTATGATGTTCCCACAGTACATTCCCCACACACGGTATGATGTCCTCACAGTACATTCCCCACACACAGTATGATGTCCTCACAGTACATTCCCCACACACAGTATAATGTCCCCACAGTACATTCCCCCACACACAGTATGATGTCCTCACAGTACATTCCCTCCACACACAGTATGATGTTCCCACAGTACATTCCCCACACACAGTATGATGTCCTCACAGTACATTCCTCCACACACAGTATGATGTCCTCACAGTACATTCCCCACACACAGTATAATGTCCCCACAGTACATTCCCCCACACACAGTATGATGTCCTCACAGTACATTCCCCCCACACACAGTATGATGTTCCCACAGTACATTCCCCACACACAGTATGATGTCTCCACAGTACATTCTCCTACACACAGTATGATGTCCTCACAGTACATTCCACCACACACAGTATGATGTCCCCAGAGTACATTCCCCCACACACAGTATGATGTCCTCACAGTACATTCCCCCCACACACAGTATGATGTCCTCACAGTACATTCCCTCCACACCCAGTATGAGGTCTCCACAGTACATTCTCCTACACACAGTATGATGTTCCCACAGTACATTCCCCACACACAGTATGATGTCTCCACAGTACATTCTCCTACACACAGTATGATGTCCTCACAGTATATTCCCTCACACACAGTATGATGTCCCCAGAGTACATTCCCCCACACACAGTATGATGTCCTCACAGTACATTCCCCCCACACACAGTATGATGTCCTCACAGTACATTCCCTCCACACACAGTATGAGGTCTCCACAGTACATTCCCTCCACACACAGTATGATGTCTCCACAGTACATTCTCCTACACACAGTATGATGTCCTCACAGTACATTCCTCCACACACAGTATGATGTCCTCACAGTACATTCCTCCACACACAGTATGATGTCCCCACAGTACATTCCCCCACACACAGTATGATGTCCTCACAGTACATTCCCTCCACACACAGTACGATGTCCCCACAGTACATTCCCCCCACACACAGTATGATGTCCCCACAGTACATTCCCTCCACACACAGTATGATGTCTCCACAGTACATTCCTCCACACACAGTATGATGTCTCCACAGTACATTCTCCTACACACAGTATGATGTCCCCACAGTACATTCCCCCACACACAGTATGATGTCCTCACAGTACATTCCTCCACACACAGTATGATGTCCCCACAGTACATTCCCCCACACACAGTATGATGTCCTCACAGTACATTCCCCCACACACAGTATGATTTCCTCACAGTACATTCCCCCACACACAGTATGATGTCCTCACAGTACATTCCTCCACACACAGTATGATGTCCTCACAGTACATTCCCCCCACACACAGTATGATGTCCCCACAGTACATTCCCCCACACACAGTATGATGTCCTCACAGTACATTCCCTCCACACACAGTATGATGTCCTCACAGTACATTCCCCCCACACACAGTATGATGTCCCCACAGTACATTCCCCCACACACAGTATGATGTCCTCACAGTACATTCCCTCCACACACAGTATGATGTCCTCACTGTACATTCCTCCACACACAGTATAATGTCCTCACAGTACATTCCTCCACACACAGTATGATGTCTCCACAGTACATTCCTCCACACACACAGTATGATGTCCTCACAGTACATTCCCTCTACACACAGTATGATGTCCTCACAGTACATTCCCCCACACACAGTATGATGTCTGCACAGTACATTCCCCACACACAGTATGATGTCCTCACTGTACATTCCCCACACACAGTATGATGTCCTCACAGTACATTCCCTCCACACACAGTATGATGTCTCCACAGTACATTCCTCCACACACACAGTATGATGTCCTCACAGTACATTGCCTCTACACACAGTATGATGTCCTCACAGTACATTCCCCACACACAGTATGATGTCCTCACAGTACATTCCTCCACACACAGTATGATGTCCTCACAGTACATTCCCCCCACACACAGTATGATGTCCCCACAGTACATTCCCCCACACACAATATGATGTCCTCACAGTACATTCCCCACGCACACAGTATGATGTCCTCACAGTACATTCCCCCCACACACAGTATGATGTGACCACAGTACATTCCTCCACACACAGTGTGATGTCCTCACAGTACATTCCCCCCACACACAGTATGATGTCCCCACAGTACATTCCTCACACACAGTATGATGTCTCCACAGTACATACCCCCACACACAGTATGATGTCCTCACAGTACATTCCCCCACACACAGTATGATGTCCCCACAGTACATTCCCTCCACACACAGTATGATGTCTCCACAGTACATTCCCCCACACACAGTATGATGTCCCCACAGTACATTCCTCACACACAGTATGATGTCTCCACAGTACATACCCCCACACACAGTATGATGTCCTCACAGTACATTCCCCCACACACAGTATGATGTCCTCACAGTACATTCCCCACACACAGTATGATGTCCCCACAGTACATTCCCCCACACACAGTATGATGTCCCTACAGTAAATTCCCTCCACACACAGTATGATGTCCACACAGTACATTCCCCCACACACAGTATGATGTCCTCACAGTACATTCCCCCACACACAGTATGATGTCCTCACAGTACATTCCCTCCACACACAGTATGATGTCCTCACAGTACATTCCCCCGACACACAGTATGATGTCCCCACAGTACATTCCCCACACACACAGTATGATGTCCCCACAGTACATTCCCCCACACACAGTATGATATCCCCACAGTACATTCCCTCCACACACACAGTATGATGTCCTCACAGTACATTCCCCCCACACACAGTATGATGTCCCCACAGTACATTCCCCCCACACAGTATGATGTCCCCACAGTACATTCCCTCCACACACAATATGATGTGCTCACAGTACATTCCCTCCACACACAGTATGATGTCCTCACAGTACATTCCCCCCACACACAGTATGATGTCCCCACAGTACATTCCCTCCACACACAGTATGATGTCCTCACAGTACATTCCCCCACACACAGTATGATGTCCCCACAGTAAATTCCCCCCACACACAGTATGATGTCCTCACAGTACATTCCCCCACACACAGTATGATGTCCTCACAGTACATTTCCCCCTCACACAGTATGATGTCCCCACAGTACATTCCCTCCACACACAGTATGATGTCCTCACAGTACATTCCCCACACACACAGTATGATGTCCTCACAGTACATTCCCCACACACAGTATGATGTCTCCACAGTACATTCCCCACACACACAGTATGATGTCCTCACAGTACATTCCCCACAGACAGTATGATGTCCACACAGTACATTCCCCCCACACACAGTATGATGTCTCCACAGTACATTCCCCACACACACAGTATGATGTCCTCACAGTACATTCCCCCACACACAGTATGATGTCCTCACAGTACAATCTCCACACACAGTATGATGTCCCCACAGTACATTCCCTCCACACACAGTATGATGTCTCCACAGTACATTCCCCACACACACAGTATGATGTCCTCACAGTACATTCCCCACACACAGTATGATGTCCTCACAGTACATTCCCCCACACACAGTATGATGTCCCCACAGTACATTCCCCCACACACAGTATGATGTCCTCACAGTACATTCCCCCACACACAGTATGATGTCCTCACAGTACATTCCCCCACACACAGTATGATGTCCTCACAGTACATTCCTCCACACACAGTATGATGTCCCCACAGTACATTCCCCCACACACACAGTATGATGTCCTCACAGTACATTCCCCCACACACAGTATGATGTCCTCACAGTACATTCCCTCCACACACAGTATGATGTCCTCACAGTACATTCCCCCACACACAGTATGATGTCCTCACAGTACATTCCTCCACACACAGTATGATGTCCCCACAGTACATTCCCCCACACACACAGTATGATGTCCTCACAGTACATTCCCCCACACACAGTATGATGTCCTCACAGTACATTCCCCCCACACACAGTATGATGTCCTCACAGTACATTCCCCCACACAGTATGATGTCCTCACAGTACATTCCCCACACACAGTATGATGTCCTCACAGTACATTCCCCCACACACAGTATGATGTCCCCACAGTACATTCCACCACACACAGTATGATGTCCTCACAGTACATTCCCCCCACACAGTATGATGTCTCCACAGTACATTCCCCACACACAGTATGATGTCCCCACAGTACATTCCCCCCACACACAGTATGATGTCTCCAAAGTACATTCCTCCACACACAGTATGATGTCCTCACAGTACATTCCCCCCACACAGTATGATGTCCTCACAGTACATTCCCCACACACAGTATGATGTCCTCACAGTACATTCCCCCACACACAGTATGATGTCCTCACAGTACATTCCCCCCACACAGTATGATGTCTCCACAGTACATTCCCCACACACAGTATGATGTCCTCACAGTACATTCCCCCACACACAGTATGATGTCCCCACAGTACATTCCACCACACACAGTATGATGTCCTCACAGTACATTCCCCCCACACAGTATGATGTCTCCACAGTACATTCCCCACACACAGTATGATGTCTCCACAGTACATTCCCGCCACACACAGTATGATGTCTCCACAGTACATTCCTCCACACACAGTATGATGTCCTCACAGTACATTCCCCCCACAAAGTATGATGTCCCCACAGTACATTCCCCACACACAGTATGATGTCCCCACAGTACATTCCCTCCACACACAGTATAATGTCCTCATAGTACATTCCCCCACACACAGTATGATGTCCTCACAGTACATTCCCCCACACAGTATGATGTCCTCACAGTACATTCCCCCACACACAGTATGATGTCCTCACAGTACATTACCCCCACACACAGTATGATGTCCTCACAGTACATTCCCCACACACACAGTATGATGTCCCCACAGTACATTCCCCCCACACACAGTATGATGTCCCCACAGTACATTCCCTCCACACACAGTATGATGTCTCCACAGTACATTCCCCACACACACAGTATGATGTCCTCACAGTACATTCCCCACACACAGTATGATGTCCCCACAGTACATTCCTCCACACACAGTATGATGTCCCCACAGTACATTCCCTCCACACACAGTATGATGTCCTCACAGTACATTCCCCCACACACAGTATGATGTCCTCACAGTACATTCCCCCCACACACAGTATGATGTCCTCACAGTACATTCCCCCCACACACAGTATGATGTCCCCACAGTACATTCCCCCCACACACAGTATGATGTCTCCACAGTACATTCCCCACACACACAGTATGATGTCCTCACAGTACATTCCTCCACACACAGTATGATGTCCTCACAGTACATTCCCCCACACACAGTATGATGTCCTCACAGTACATTCCCCCCACACACAATATGATGTCCTCACAGTGCATTCCCTCCACACACAGTATGATGTCCTCACAGTACATTCCCCACACACAGTATGATGTCCTCACAGTACATTCCTCCACACACAGTATGATGTCCCCACAATACATTCCCCACACACAGTATGATGTCCCCACAGTACATTCCCCCACACACACAGTATGATGTCCCCACAGTACATTCCTCCACACACAGTATGATGTCTCCACAGTACATTCCCCCCACACACAGTATGATGTCCCCACAGTACATTCCCCCCACACAGTATGATGTCCTCACAGTACATTCCCCCACACACAGTATGATGTCCTCACAGTACATTCCCCCCACACACAGTATGATGTCTCCACAGCACATTCCCCCACACACAGTATGATGTCCTCACAGTACATTCCCCCACACACAGTATGATGTCCTCACAGTACATTCCCCCACACACAGTATGATGTCCTCACAGTACATTCCCCACACACAGTATGATGTCCTCACAGTACATTCCCCCCACACACAATATGATGTCCCCACAGTACATTCCCTCCACACACAGTATGATGTCCCCACAGTACATTCCCCCACACACAGTATGATGTCCTCACAGTACATTCCTCCACACACAGTATGATGTCCTCACAGTACATTCCCCCACACACAGTATGATGTCCCCACAGTACATTCCCACCACACACAGTATGATGTCCTCACAGTACATTCCCCACACACAGTATGATGTCCTCACAGTACATTCACCCACACACAGTATGATGTCCCCACAGTACATTCCCCACACACACAGTATGATGTCCCCACAGTACATTCCCCCCACACACAGTATGATGTCCCCACAGTACATTCCCCCCACACAATATGATGTCCTCACAGTACATTCCCCCACACACAGTATGATGTCCCCACAGTACATTCCCCCACACACAGTATGATGTCCTCACAGTACATTCCCCCACACACAGTATGATGTCCCCACAGTACATTCCCCCCACACACAGTATGATGTCCCCACAGTACATTCCCCCCACACAATATGATGTCCTCACAGTACATTCCCCCACACACAGTATGATGTCCTCACAGTACATTCCCCCCACACACAGTATGATGTCCTCACAGTACATTCCCCACACACAGTATGATGTCCTCACAGTACATTCCCCCACACAGTATGATGTCTCCACAGTACATTCCCCCACACACAGTATGATGTCCCCACAGTACATTCCCCCAAACACAGTATGATGTCCCCACAGTACATTCCCCCACACACAGTATGATGTCTCCACAGTACATTCCTCCCACACAGTATGATGTCCTCACAGTACATTCCCCCCACACAGTATGATGTCCTCACAGTACATTCCTCCCACACACAGTATGATGTCCTCACAGTACATTCCCCCACACACAGTATGATGTCCTCACAGTACATTCCCCCCACACACAGTATGATGTCCCCACAGTACATTCCCCCCACACAGTATGATGTCCTCACAGTACATTCCCCCCCACACAGTATGATGTCCTCACAGTACATTCCCCCACACACAGTATGATGTCCTCACAGTACATTCCCCACACACACAGTATGATGTCCTCACAGTACATTCCCCCCACACACAGTATGATGTCCTCACAGTACATTCCACCACACACAGTATGATGTCCCCACAGTACATTCCCCCCACACAGTATGATGTCCTCACAGTACATTCCCCCCAAACACAGTATGATGTCCTCACAGTACATTCCCCACACACACAGTATGATGTCTTCACAGTACATTCCCCCCACACACAGTATGATGTCCCCACAGTACATTCCCCCCACACACAGTATGATGTCCCCACAGTACATTCCCCACACACAGTATGAGGTCTCCACAGTACATTCCACCACCAACAGTATGATGTCCTCACAGTACATTCCACCACACACAGTATGATGTCCCCACAGTACATTCCCCCCACACAGTATGATGTCCTCACAGTACATTCCCCCCAAACACAGTATGATGTCCTCACAGTACATTCCCCACACACACAGTATGATGTCCTCACAGTACATTCCCCCACACACACAGTATGATGTCCTCACAGTACATTCCCCACACACAGTATGATGTCTCCACAGTACATTCCCTCCACACACAGTATGATGTCCTCACAGTACATTCCCTCCACACACAGTATGATGTCCTCACAGTACATTCCCCCCACACACAGTATGATGTCCCCACAGTACATTCCCTCCACACACAGTATGATGTCCTCACAGTACATTCCCTCCACACACAGTATGATGTCCTCACAGTACATTCCCCCCACACACAGTATGATGTCTCCACAGTACATTCCCTCCACACACAGTATGATGTCCTCACAGTACATTCCCTCCACACACAGTATGATGTCCTCACAGTACATTCCCCCCACACACAGTATGATGTCTCCACAGTACATTCCCTCCACACACAGTATGATGTCCTCACAGTACATTACCTCCACACACAGTATGATGTCCTCACAGTACATTCCCTCCACACACAGTATGACGTCCCCACAGTACATTCCCTCCACACACAGTATGATGTCCCCACTGTACATTCCCTCCACACACAGTATGATGTCCCCACAGTACATTCCCTCCACACACAGTATGATGTCCTCACAGTACATTCCCTCCACACACAGTATGATGTCCTCACAGTACATTCCCTCCCCACACAGTATGATGTCCTCACAGTACATTCCCCCCACACACAGTATGATGTCTCCACAGTACATTCCCCCCACACACACAGTATGATGTCCTCACAGTACATTCCCCCACACACAGTATGATGTCCTCACAGTACAATCTCCACACACAGTATGATGTCCCCACAGTACATTCCCTCCACACACAGTATGATGTCTCCACAGTACATTCCCCACACACACAGTATGATGTCCTCACAGTACATTCCCCACACACAGTATGATGTCCTCACAGTACATTCCCCCACACACAGTATGATGTCCCCACAGTACATTCCCCCACACACAGTATGATGTCCTCACAGTACATTCCCCCACACACAGTATGATGTCCTCACAGTACATTCCCCCACACACAGTATGATGTCCTCACAGTACATTCCTCCACACACAGTATGATGTCCCCACAGTACATTCCCCCACACACACAGTATGATGTCCTCACAGTACATTCCCCCACACACAGTATGATGTCCTCACAGTACATTCCCTCCACACACAGTATGATGTCCTCACAGTACATTCCCCCACACACAGTATGATGTCCTCACAGTACATTCCTCCACACACAGTATGATGTCCCCACAGTACATTCCCCCACACACACAGTATGATGTCCTCACAGTACATTCCCCCACACACAGTATGATGTCCTCACAGTACATTCCCCCACACACAGTATGATGTCCTCACAGTACATTCCCCCACACAGTATGATGTCCTCACAGTACATTCCCCACACACAGTATGATGTCCTCACAGTACATTCCCCCACACACAGTATGATGTCCCCACAGTACATTCCACCACACACAGTATGATGTCCTCACAGTACATTCCCCCCACACAGTATGATGTCTCCACAGTACATTCCCCACACACAGTATGATGTCCCCACAGTACATTCCCCCCACACTCAGTATGATGTCTCCAAAGTACATTCCTCCACACACAGTATGATGTCCTCACAGTACATTCCCCCCACACAGTATGATGTCCTCACAGTACATTCCCCACACACAGTATGATGTCCTCACAGTACATTCCCCCACACACAGTATGATGTCCTCACAGTACATTCCCCCCACACAGTATGATGTCTGCACAGTACATTCCCCACACACAGTATGATGTCCTCACAGTACATTCCCCCACACACAGTATGATGTCCCCACAGTACATTCCACCACACACAGTATGATGTCCTCACAGTACATTCCCCCCACACAGTATGATGTCTCCACAGTACATTCCCCACACAGAGTATGATGTCTCCACAGTACATTCCCGCCACACACAGTATGATGTCTCCACAGTACATTCCTCCACACACAGTATGATGTCCTCACAGTACATTCCCCCCACAAAGTATGATGTCCCCACAGTACATTCCCCACACACAGTATGATGTCCCCACAGTACATTCCCTCCACACACAGTATAATGTCCTCACAGTACATTCCCCCACACACAGTATGATGTCCTCACAGTACATTCCCCCACACAGTATGATGTCCTCACAGTACATTCCCCCACACACAGTATGATGTCCTCACAGTACATTACCCCCACACACAGTATGATGTCCTCACAGTACATTCCCCACACACACAGTATGATGTCCCCACAGTACATTCCCCCCACACACAGTATGATGTCCCCACAGTACATTCCCTCCACACACAGTATGATGTCTCCACAGTACATTCCCCACACACACAGTATGATGTCCTCACAGTACATTCCCCACACACAGTATGATGTCCCCACAGTACATTCCTCCACACACAGTATGATGTCCCCACAGTACATTCCCTCCACACACAGTATGATGTCCTCACAGTACATTCCCCCACACACAGTATGATGTCCTCACAGTACATTCCCCCCACACACAGTATGATGTCCTCACAGTACATTCCCCCCACACACAGTATGATGTCCCCACAGTACATTCCCCCCACACACAGTATGATGTCTCCACAGTACATTCCCCACACACACAGTATGATGTCCTCACAGCACATTCCCCCCACACACAGTATGATGTCCCCACAGTACATTCCCTCCACACACAGTATGATGTCCTCACAGTACATTCCCCACACACAGTATGAAGTCCTCACAGTACATTCCCCACACACAGTATGATGTCTCCACAGTACATTCCTCCACACACAGTATGATGTCCTCACAGTACATTCCTCCACACACAGTATGATGTCCTCACAGTACATTCCCCCACACACAGTATGATGTCCTCACAGTACATTCCCCCCACACACAATATGATGTCCTCACAGTGCATTCCCTCCACACACAGTATGATGTCCTCACAGTACATTCCCCACACACAGTATGATGTCCTCACAGTACATTCCTCCACACACAGTATGATGTCCCCACAATACATTCCCCACACACAGTATGATGTCCCCACAGTACATTCCCCCACACACACAGTATGATGTCCCCACAGTACATTCCTCCACACACAGTATGATGTCTCCACAGTACATTCCCCCCACACACAGTATGATGTCCCCACAGTACATTCCCCCCACACAGTATGATGTCCTCACAGTACATTCCCCCACACACAGTATGATGTCCTCACAGTACATTCCCCCCACACACAGTATGATGTCTCCACAGCACATTCCCCCACACACAGTATGATGTCCTCACAGTACATTCCCCCACACACAGTATGATGTCCTCACAGTACATTCCCCCACACACAGTATGATGTCCTCACAGTACATTCCCCACACACAGTATGATGTCCTCACAGTACATTCCCCCCACACACAATATGATGTCCCCACAGTACATTCCCTCCACACACAGTATGATGTCCCCACAGTACATTCCCCCACACACAGTATGATGTCCTCACAGTACATTCCTCCACACACAGTATGATGTCCTCACAGTACATTCCCCCACACACAGTATGATGTCCCCACAGTACATTCCCACCACACACAGTATGATGTCCTCACAGTACATTCCCCACACACAGTATGATGTCCTCACAGTACATTCACCCACACACAGTATGATGTCCCCACAGTACATTCCCCACACACACAGTATGATGTCCCCACAGTACATTCCCCCCACACACAGTATGATGTCCCCACAGTACATTCCCCCCACACAATATGATGTCCTCACAGTACATTCCCCCACACACAGTATGATGTCCCCACAGTACATTCCCCCACACACAGTATGATGTCCTCACAGTACATTCCCCCACACACAGTATGATGTCCCCACAGTACATTCCCCCCACACACAGTATGATGTCCCCACAGTACATTCCCCCAACACAATATGATGTCCTCACAGTACATTCCCCCACACACAGTATGATGTCCTCACAGTACATTCCCCCCACACACAGTATGATGTCCTCACAGTACATTCCCCACACACAGTATGATGTCCTCACAGTACATTCCCCCACACAGTATGATGTCTCCACAGTACATTCCCCCACACACAGTATGATGTCCCCACAGTACATTCCCCCACACACAGTATGATGTCCCCACAGTACATTCCCCCACACACAGTATGATGTCTCCACAGTACATTCCTCCCACACAGTATGATGTCCTCACAGTACATTCCCCCCACACAGTATGATGTCCTCACAGTACATTCCTCCCACACACAGTATGATGTCCTCACAGTACATTCCCCCACACACAGTATGATGTCCTCACAGTACATTCCCCCCACACACAGTATGATGTCCCCACAGTACATTCCCCCCACACAGTATGATGTCCTCACAGTACATTCCCCCCCACACAGTATGATGTCCTCACAGTACATTCCCCCACACACAGTATGATGTCCTCACAGTACATTCCCCACACACACAGTATGATGTCCTCACAGTACATTCCCCCCACACACAGTATGATGTCCTCACAGTACATTCCACCACACACAGTATGATGTCCCCACAGTACATTCCCCCCACACAGTATGATGTCCTCACAGTACATTCCCCCCAAACACAGTATGATGTCCTCACAGTACATTCCCCACACACACAGTATGATGTCTTCACAGTACATTCCCCCCACACACAGTATGATGTCCCCACAGTACATTCCCCCCACACACAGTATGATGTCCCCACAGTACATTCCCCACACACAGTATGAGGTCTCCACAGTACATTCCACCACCAACAGTATGATGTCCTCACAGTACATTCCACCACACACAGTATGATGTCCCCACAGTACATTCCCCCCACACAGTATGATGTCCTCACAGTACATTCCCCCCAAACACAGTATGATGTCCTCACAGTACATTCCCCACACACACAGTATGATGTCCTCACAGTACATTCCCCCACACACACAGTATGATGTCCTCACAGTACATTCCCCACACACAGTATGATGTCTCCACAGTACATTCCCTCCACACACAGTATGATGTCCTCACAGTACATTCCCTCCACACACAGTATGATGTCCTCACAGTACATTCCCCCCACACACAGTATGATGTCCCCACAGTACATTCCCTCCACACACAGTATGATGTCCTCACAGTACATTCCCTCCACACACAGTATGATGTCCTCACAGTACATTCCCCCCACACACAGTATGATGTCTCCACAGTACATTCCCTCCACACACAGTATGATGTCCTCACAGTACATTCCCTCCACACACAGTATGATGTCCTCACAGTACATTCCCCCCACACACAGTATGATGTCTCCACAGTACATTCCCTCCACACACAGTATGATGTCCTCACAGTACATTACCTCCACACACAGTATGATGTCCTCACAGTACATTCCCTCCACACACAGTATGATGTCCCCACAGTACATTCCCTCCACACACAGTATGATGTCCCCACTGTACATTCCCTCCACACACAGTATGATGTCCCCACAGTACATTCCCTCCACACACAGTATGATGTCCTCACAGTACATTCCCTCCACACACAGTATGATATCCTCACAGTACATTCCCTCCCCACACAGTATGATGTCCTCACAGTACATTCCCCCCACACACAGTATGATGTCTCCACAGTACATTCCCCCCACACACACAGTATGATGTCCGCACAGTACATTCCCCCCACACACAATATGATGTCCCCACAGTACATTCCTCCACACACAGTATGATGTCCTCACAGTACATTCCCCACACACACAGTATGATGTCCTCACAGTACATTCCTCCCACACACAGTCTGATGTCCTCACAGTACATTCCCCCACACACAGTATGATGTCCTCACAGTATATTCCCCCCACACACAGTATGATGTCCTCACAGTACATTCCCTCCACACACAGTATGATGTCTTCACAGTACATTCCCCCCACACACAGTATGATGTCTCCACAGTACATTCCCCCCACACACACAGTATGATGTCCTCACAGTACATTCCTCCCACACAGTATGATGTCCTCACAGTACATTCCCCCACACACAGTATGATGTCCTCACAGTACATTCCCCCACACACAGTATGATGTCCTCACAGTACATTCCCCCCACACACACAGTATGATGTCCTCACAGTACATTCCCCCCACACAGTATGATGTCCTCACAGTACATTCCCCCACACACACAGTATGATGTCCCCACAGTACATTCCCCCCACACACACAGTATGATGTCCTCACAGTACATTCCCCCCACACACAATATGATGTCCTCACAGTACATTCCCCTCACACACAGTATGATGTCCTCACAGTACATTCCCCACACACAGTATGATGTCCCCACAGTACATTCCCCCCACACACACAGTATGATGTCCTCACAGTACATTCCCCCCACACACAATATGATGTCCTCACAGTACATTCCCCTCACACACAGTATGATGTCCCCACAGTACATTCCTCCACACACAGTATGATGTCCCCACAGTACATTCCTCCACACACAGTATGATGTCCTCACAGTACATTCCCTCCACACACAGTATGATGTCCCCACAGTACATTCCCCCCACACACAGTATGATGTCCCCACAGTACATTCCCCAACACACAGTATGATGTCCTCACAGTACATTCCCCACACACACAGTATGATGTCCTCACAGTACATTCCTCCACACACAGTATGATGTCCTCACAGTACATTCACCCACACACAGTATGATGTCTCCACAGTACATTCCCCCCACACACAGTATGATGTCCCCACAGTACATTCCCCCCACACAGTATGATGTCCTCACAGTACATTCCCCCACACACAGTATGATGTCCTCACAGTACATTCCCCCCACACACAGTATGATGTCCTCACAGTACATTCCCCACACACAGTATGATGTCCCCAAAGTACATTCCCCCACACAGTATGATGTCTCCACAGTACATTCCCCCACACACAGTATGATGTCCCCACAGTACATTCCCCCACACACAGTATGATGTCCCCACAGTACATTCCCCCACACACAGTATGATGTCCCCACAGTACATTCCTCCACACACAGTATGATGTCCCCACAGTACATTCCTCCCACACAGTATGATGTCCTCACAGTACATTCCCCCCACACAGTATGATGTCCTCACAGTACATTCCCCCACACACAGTATGATGTCCTCACAGTACATTCCCCCACACACAGTATGATGTCCTCACAGTACATTCCCCCCACACACAGTATGATGTCCCCACAGTACATTCCCCCCACACAGTATGATGTCCTCACAGTACATTCCCCCACACACAGTATGATGTCCTCACAGTACATTCCCCCACACACAGTATGATGTCCTCACAGTACATTCCCCCCACACACAGTATGATGTCCGCACAGTACATTCCCCCCACACACAGTATGATGTCCCCACAGTACATTCCCTCCACACACACAGTATGATGTCTCCACAGTACATTCCCCCCACACACAGTATGATGTCCCCACAGTACATTCCCCCACACACAGTATGATGTCCCCACAGTACATTCCCCCCAAACAGTATGATGTCCGCACAGTACATTCCCCAACACACAGTATGATGTCCTCACAGTACATTCCCCCCACACAGTATGATGTCCGCACAGTACATTCCCCCACACACAGTATGATGTCCCCACAGTACATTCCTCCACACACAGTATGATGTCCCCACAGTACATTCCCTCCACACACAGGATGATGTCTCCACAGTACATTCCTCCACACACAGTATGATGTCTCCACAGTACATTCCCCCCACACACAGTATGATGTCCCCACAGTACATTCCCCCACACACAGTGTGATGTCCCCACAGTACATTCCCCCACACACAGTATGATGTCTCCACAGTACATTCCCCCCACACAGTATGATGTCCTCACAGTACATTCCCCCACACACACAGTATGATGTCCCCACAGTACATTCCCCCACACACACAGTATGATGTCCCCACAGTACATTCCCCCCACACACACAGTATGATGTCCTCACAGTACATTCCCCCCACACACAATATGATGTCCTCACAGTACATTCCCCTTACACACAGTATGATGTCCTCACAGTACATTCCCCACACACAGTATGATGTCCTCACAGTACATTCCTCCACACACAGTATGATGTCCCCACAGTACATTCCTCCACACACAGTATGATGTCCTCACAGTACATTCCCTCCACACACAGTATGATGTCCCCACAGTACATTCCCCCCACACAGTATGATGTCCTCACAGTATATTTCCCCCACACAGTATGATGTCCTCACAGTACATTCCCCACACACAGTATGATGTCCCCACAGTACATTCCTCCACACACAGTATGATGTCCTCACAGTACATTCCCTCCACACACAGTATGATGTCCCCACAGTACATTCCCCCACACACAGTATGATGTCCTCACAGTACATTCCCCCACACACAGTATGATGTCTCCACAGTACATTCCCGCCACACACAGTATGATGTCCCCACAGTACATTCCCCCCACACACACAGTATGATGTCCTCACAGTACATTCCCCCCACACAGTATGATGTCCTCACAGTACATTCCCCCACACACACAGTATGATGTCCCCACAGTACATTCCCCCCACACACACAGTATGATGTCCTCACAGTACATTCCCCCCACACACAATATGATGTCCTCACAGTACATTCCCCTCACACACAGTATGATGTCCTCACAGTACATTCCCCACACACAGTATGATGTCCCCACGGTACATTCCCCCCGCACACACAGTATGATGTCCTCACAGTACATTCCCCCCACACACAATATGATGTCCTCACAGTACATTCCCCTTACACACAGTATGATGTCCTCACAGTACATTCCCCACACACAGTATGATGTCCTCACAGTACATTCCTCCACACACAGTATGATGTCCCCACAGTACATTCCTCCACACACAGTATGATGTCCTCACAGTACACTCCCTCCACACACAGTATGATGTCCCCACAGTACATTCCCCCCACACACAGTATGATGTCCCCACAGTACATTCCCCAACACACAGTATGATGTCCTCACAGTACATTCCCCACACACACAGTATGATGTCCTCACAGTACATTCCTCCACACACAGTATGATGTCCTCACAGTACATTCACCCACACACAGTATGATGTCTCCACAGTACATTCCCCCCACACACAGTATGATGTCCCCACAGTACATTCCCCCCACACAGTATGATGTCCTCACAGTACATTCCCCCACACACAGTATGATGTCCTCACAGTACATTCCCCCCACACACAGTATGATGTCCTCACAGTACATTCCCCACACACAGTATGATGTCCCCACAGTACATTCCCCCACACAGTATGATGTCTCCACAGTACATTCCCCCACACACAGTATGATGTCCCCACAGTACATTCCCCCACACACAGTATGATGTCCCCACAGTACATTCCCCCACACACAGTATGATGTCCCCACAGTACATTCCCCCACACACAGTATGATGTCCCCACAGTACATTCCTCCACACACAGTATGATGTCCCCACAGTACATTCCTCCCACACAGTATGATGTCCTCACAGTACATTCCCCCCACACAGTATGATGTCCTCACAGTACATTCCCCCACACACAGTATGATGTCCTCACAGTACATTCCCCCACACACAGTATGATGTCCTCACAGTACATTCCCCCCACACACAGTATGATGTCCCCACAGTACATTCCCCCCACACAGTATGATGTCCTCACAGTACATTCCCCCACACACAGTATGATGTCCTCACAGTACATTCCCCCACACACAGTATGATGTCCTCACAGTACATTCCCCCCACACACAGTATGATGTCCACACAGTACATTCCCCCCACACACAGTATGATGTCCCCACAGTACATTCCCTCCACACACACAGTTTGATGTCTCCACAGTACATTCCCCCCACACACAGTATGATGTCCCCACAGTACATTCCCCCACACACAGTATGATGTCCCCACAGTACATTCCCCCCACACAGTATGATGTCCGCACAGTACATTCCCCAACACACAGTATGGTGTCCTCACAGTACATTCCCCCCACACAGTATGATGTCCGCACAGTACATTCCCCAACACACAGTATGATGTCCCCACAGTACATTCCTCCACACACAGTATGATGTCCCCACAGTACATTCCCTCCACACACAGTATGATGTCTCCACAGTACATTCCTCCACACACAGTATGATGTCTCCACAGTACATTCCCCCCACACACAGTATGATGTCCCCACAGTACATTCCCCCACACACAGTATGATGTCCCCACAGTACATTCCCCCACACACAGTATGATGTCTCCACAGTACATTCCCGCCACACACAGTATGATGTCCCCACAGTACATTCCCCCCACACAGTATGATGTCCTCACAGTACATTCCCCCACACACAGTATGATGTCCTCACAGTACATTCCCCCCACACACAGTATGATGTCCTCACAGTACATTCCCCAACACAGTATTATGTCTCCACAGTACATTCCCCCACACACAGTATGATGTCCCACAGTACATTCCCCCACACACAGTATGATGTCCCCACAGTACATTCCCCCACACACAGTATGATGTCTCCACAGTACATTCCCCCCACACACAGTATGATGTCCCCACGGTACATTCCCCCCACACAGTATGATGTCCTCACAGTACATTCCCCCACACACAGTATGTCCTCACAATACATTCCCCCACACACAGTATGATGTCCTCACAGTACATTCCCCACACACAGTATGATGTTCTCACAGTACATTCCCCCACACACAGTATGATGTCTCCACAGTACATTCCCCCACACACAGTATGATGTCCCCACAGTACATTCCCCCACACACAGTATGATGTCTCCACAGTACATTCCCCCACACACAGTATGATGTCCCCACAGTACATTCCCCCCACACACAGTATGATGTCCCCACAGTACATTCCCCCACACACAGTATGATGTCCCCACAGTACATTCCCCCCCCACACAGTATGATGTCCCCGCAGTACATTCCCCCCCCACACAGTATGATGTCCCCGCAGTACATTCCCCCCACACACAGTATGATGTTCTCACAATACATTCCCCCACACACAGTATGATGTCCCCACAGTACATTACCCCACACACAGTATGATGTCCTCACAGTACATTCCCCCCAAACACACAGTATGATGTCCTCACAGTACATTCCCCCACACACAGTATGATGTCCCCACAGTACATTCCCCCACACACAGTATGATGTCCTCACAGTACATTCCCCCCACACACACAGTATGATGTCCTCACAGTACATTCCCTCCACACACAATATGATGTCCCCACAGTACATTCCCCCACACACAGTATGATGTCCCCACAGTACATTCCCCCACACACAGTATGATGTCTTCACAGTACATTCCCCCCACACACACAGTATGATGTCCTCACAGTACATTCCCCCACACACAGTATGATGTCCCCACAGTACATTCCCCCACACACAGTATGATGTCCTCACAGTACATTCCCCCACACACAGTATGATGTCCCCACAGTACATTCCTCCACACACAGTATGATGTCCCCACAGTACATTCCCTCCACACACAGGATGATGTCTCCACAGTACATTCCTCCACACACAGTATGATGTCTCCACAGTACATTCCCCCCACACACAGTATGATGTCCCCACAGTACATTCCCCCACACACAGTGTGATGTCCCCACAGTACATTCCCCCACACACAGTATGATGTCTCCACAGTACATTCCCCCCACACAGTATGATGTCCTCACAGTACATTCCCCCACACACACAGTATGATGTCCCCACAGTACATTCCCCCACACACACAGTATGATGTCCCCACAGTACATTCCCCCCACACACACAGTATGATGTCCTCACAGTACATTCCCCCCACACACAATATGATGTCCTCACAGTACATTCCCCTTACACACAGTATGATGTCCTCACAGTACATTCCCCACACACAGTATGATGTCCTCACAGTACATTCCTCCACACACAGTATGATGTCCCCACAGTACATTCCTCCACACACAGTATGATGTCCTCACAGTACATTCCCTCCACACACAGTATGATGTCCCCACAGTACATTCCCCCCACACAGTATGATGTCCTCACAGTATATTTCCCCCACACAGTATGATGTCCTCACAGTACATTCCCCACACACAGTATGATGTCCCCACAGTACATTCCTCCACACACAGTATGATGTCCTCACAGTACATTCCCTCCACACACAGTATGATGTCCCCACAGTACATTCCCCCACACACAGTATGATGTCCTCACAGTACATTCCCCCACACACAGTATGATGTCTCCACAGTACATTCCCGCCACACACAGTATGATGTCCCCACAGTACATTCCCCCCACACACACAGTATGATGTCCTCACAGTACATTCCCCCCACACAGTATGATGTCCTCACAGTACATTCCCCCACACACACAGTATGATGTCCCCACAGTACATTCCCCCCACACACACAGTATGATGTCCTCACAGTACATTCCCCCCACACACAATATGATGTCCTCACAGTACATTCCCCTCACACACAGTATGATGTCCTCACAGTACATTCCCCACACACAGTATGATGTCCCCACAGTACATTCCCCCCGCACACACAGTATGATGTCCTCACAGTACATTCCCCCCACACACAATATGATGTCCTCACAGTACATTCCCCTTACACACAGTATGATGTCCTCACAGTACATTCCCCACACACAGTATGATGTCCTCACAGTACATTCCTCCACACACAGTATGATGTCCCCACAGTACATTCCTCCACACACAGTATGATGTCCTCACAGTACACTCCCTCCACACACAGTATGATGTCCCCACAGTACATTCCCCCCACACACAGTATGATGTCCCCACAGTACATTCCCCAACACACAGTATGATGTCCTCACAGTACATTCCCCACACACACAGTATGATGTCCTCACAGTACATTCCTCCACACACAGTATGATGTCCTCACAGTACATTCACCCACACACAGTATGATGTCTCCACAGTACATTCCCCCCACACACAGTATGATGTCCCCACAGTACATTCCCCCCACACAGTATGATGTCCTCACAGTACATTCCCCCACACACAGTATGATGTCCTCACAGTACATTCCCCCCACACACAGTATGATGTCCTCACAGTACATTCCCCACACACAGTATGATGTCCCCACAGTACATTCCCCCACACAGTATGATGTCTCCACAGTACATTCCCCCACACACAGTATGATGTCCCCACAGTACATTCCCCCACACACAGTATGATGTCCCCACAGTACATTCCCCCACACACAGTATGATGTCCCCACAGTACATTCCCCCACACACAGTATGATGTCCCCACAGTACATTCCTCCACACACAGTATGATGTCCCCACAGTACATTCCTCCCACACAGTATGATGTCCTCACAGTACATTCCCCCCACACAGTATGATGTCCTCACAGTACATTCCCCCACACACAGTATGATGTCCTCACAGTACATTCCCCCACACACAGTATGATGTCCTCACAGTACATTCCCCCCACACACAGTATGATGTCCCCACAGTACATTCCCCCCACACAGTATGATGTCCTCACAGTACATTCCCCCACACACAGTATGATGTCCTCACAGTACATTCCCCCACACACAGTATGATGTCCTCACAGTACATTCCCCCCACACACAGTATGATGTCCACACAGTACATTCCCCCCACACACAGTATGATGTCCCCACAGTACATTCCCTCCACACACACAGTTTGATGTCTCCACAGTACATTCCCCCCACACACAGTATGATGTCCCCACAGTACATTCCCCCACACACAGTATGATGTCCCCACAGTACATTCCCCCCACACAGTATGATGTCCGCACAGTACATTCCCCAACACACAGTATGGTGTCCTCACAGTACATTCCCCCCACACAGTATGATGTCCGCACAGTACATTCCCCAACACACAGTATGATGTCCCCACAGTACATTCCTCCACACACAGTATGATGTCCCCACAGTACATTCCCTCCACACACAGTATGATGTCTCCACAGTACATTCCTCCACACACAGTATGATGTCTCCACAGTACATTCCCCCCACACACAGTATGATGTCCCCACAGTACATTCCCCCACACACAGTATGATGTCCCCACAGTACATTCCCCCACACACAGTATGATGTCTCCACAGTACATTCCCGCCACACACAGTATGATGTCCCCACAGTACATTCCCCCCACACAGTATGATGTCCTCACAGTACATTCCCCCACACACAGTATGATGTCCTCACAGTACATTCCCCCCACACACAGTATGATGTCCTCACAGTACATTCCCCAACACAGTATTATGTCTCCACAGTACATTCCCCCACACACAGTATGATGTCCCACAGTACATTCCCCCACACACAGTATGATGTCCCCACAGTACATTCCCCCACACACAGTATGATGTCTCCACAGTACATTCCCCCCACACACAGTATGATGTCCCCACAGTACATTCCCCCCACACAGTATGATGTCCTCACAGTACATTCCCCCACACACAGTATGTCCTCACAATACATTCCCCCACACACAGTATGATGTCCTCACAGTACATTCCCCACACACAGTATGATGTTCTCACAGTACATTCCCCCACACACAGTATGATGTCTCCACAGTACATTCCCCCACACACAGTATGATGTCCCCACAGTACATTCCCCCCACACACAGTATGATGTCCCCACAGTACATTCCCCCACACACAGTATGATGTCCCCACAGTACATTCCCCCCCCACACAGTATGATGTCCCCGCAGTACATTCCCCCCCCACACAGTATGATGTCCCCGCAGTACATTCCCCCCACACACAGTATGATGTTCTCACAATACATTCCCCCACACACAGTATGATGTCCCCACAGTACATTACCCCACACACAGTATGATGTCCTCACAGTACATTCCCCCCAAACACACAGTATGATGTCCTCACAGTACATTCCCCCACACACAGTATGATGTCCCCACAGTACATTCCCCCACACACAGTATGATGTCCTCACAGTACATTCCCCCCACACACACAGTATGATGTCCTCACAGTACATTCCCTCCACACACAATATGATGTCCCCACAGTACATTCCCCCACACACAGTATGATGTCCCCACAGTACATTCCCCCACACACAGTATGATGTCTTCACAGTACATTCCCCCCACACACACAGTATGATGTCCTCACAGTACATTCCCCCACACACAGTATGATGTCCCCACAGTACATTCCCCCACACACAGTATGATGTCCTCACAGTACATTCCCCCACACACAGTATGATGTCCCCACAGTACATTCCCCCACACACAGTATGATGTCCTCACAGTACATTCCCCCACACACACAGTATGATGTCCCCACAGTACATTCCCCCACACACAGTATGATGTCCCCACAGTACATTCCCCCACACACAGTATGATGTCCTCACAGTACATTCCCCCACACACACAGTATGATGTCCTCACAGTACATTTCCCACACACAGTATGATGTCCCCACAGTACATTCCCCCACACACAGAATGATGTCCCCACAGTACATTCCCCACACACAGTATGATGTCCCCACAGTACATTCCCCACACACAGTATGATGTCCCAACAGTACATTCCCCACACACAGTATGATGTCCCCACAGTACATTCCCCACACACAGTATGATGTCCCCACAGTACATTGCTCCACACACAGTATGATGTCCCCACAGTACATTCCCCCCACACACAGTATAATGTCCTCACAGTACATTCCCCACACACAGTATGATGTCCCCACAGTACATTCTACACACACAGTATGATGTCCCCACAGTACATTCCCCACACACACAGTATGATGTCCTCACAGTACATTCCCCACACACAGTATGATGTCCCCACAGTACATTCCCCACACACAGTATGATGTCCCCACAGTACATTCCCCACACACAGTATGATGTCCCCACAGTACATTCCTCCACACACAGTATGATGTCCCCACAGTACATTCCCCCACACTCAGTATGATGTCCCCACAGTACATTCCCCACACACAGTATGATGTCCCCACAGTACATTCCCCACACACAGTATGATGTCCCCACAGTACATTCCTCCACACACAGTATGATGTCCCCACAGTACATTCCTCCACACACAGTATGATGTCCCCACAGTACATTCCCCACACACAGTATGATATCCTCACAGTACATTCCCCCCACACACAGTATGATGTCCTCACAGTACATTCTCCACACACAGTATGATGTCCTCACAGTACATTCCTCCACACACAGTATGATGTCCCCACAGTACATTCCTCCCACACACAGTATGATGTCCCCACAGTACATTCCCCCACACACAGTATGATGTCCTCACAGTACATTCCCCCACACACACAGTATGATGTCCTCACAGTACATTCCCCCCACACACAGTATGATGTCCTCACAGTACATTCTCCACACACAGTATGATGTCCTCACAGTACATTCCTCCACACACAGTATGATGTCCCCACAGTACATTCCCCACACACAGTATGATATCCTCACAGTACATTCCCCCCACACACAGTATGATGTCCTCACAGTACATTCTCCACACACAGTATGATGTCCTCACAGTACATTCCTCCACACACAGTATGATGTCCCCACAGTACATTCCCCACACACAGTATGATGTCCCCACAGTACATTCCCCACACACAGTATGATGTCTCCACAGTACATTCCCTCCACACACAGTATGATGTCCCCACAGTACATTCCTCCACACACAGTATGATGTCCCCACAGTACATTCCCCACACACAGTATGATGTCCCCACAGTACATTCCCCACACACACAGTATGATGTCCTCACAGTACATTCCCCACACACAGTATGATGTCCCCACAGTACATTCCCCACACACAGAATGATGTCCCCACAGTACATTCCCCACACACACAGTATGATGTCCCCACAGTACATTCCCCACACACAGTATGAGGTCCCCACAGTACATTCCCCACACAGTATGATGTCCCCACTGTACATTCCCTCCACACAGTATGATGTCCTCACAGTACATTCCTCCACACACAGTATGATGTCCCCACAGTACATTCCCCACACACAGTATGATGTCCCCACAGTACATTCCCCACACACAGTATGATGTCCCCACAGTACATTCCCCCACACACAGTATGATGTCCCCACAGTACATTCCCCACACACAGTATGATGTCCCCACAGTACATTCCCCACACACAGTATGATGTCCCCACAGTACATTCCTCCACACACAGTATGATGTCCCCACAGTACATTCCCCCACACTCAGTATGATGTCCTCACAGTACATTCCCCACACACAGTATGATGTCCCCACAGTACATTCCCCACACACAGTATGATGTCCCCACAGTACATTCCTCCACACACAGTATGATGTCCCCACAGTACATTCCTCCACACACAGTATGATGTCCCCACAGTACATTCCCCACACACAGTATGATATCCTCACAGTACATTCCCCCCACACACAGTATGATGTCCTCACAGTACATTCTCCACACACAGTATGATGTCCTCACAGTACATTCCTCCACACACAGTATGATGTCCCCACAGTACATTCCTCCACACACAGTATGATGTCCCCACAGTACATTCCCCACACACAGTATGATGTCCCCACAGTACATTCCCCACACACACAGTATGATGTCCTCACAGTACATTCCCCACACACAGTATGATGTCCCCACAGTACATTCCCCACACACAGTATGATGTCCCCACAGTACATTCCCCACACACACAGTATGATGTCCCCACAGTACATTCCCCACACACAGTATGAGGTCCCCACAGTACATTCCCCACACAGTATGATGTCCCCACAGTACATTCCCTCCACACAGTATGATGTCCTCACAGTACATTCCTCCACACACAGTATGATGTCCCCACAGTACATTCCCCACACACAGTATGATGTCCCCACAGTACATTCCCCACACACAGTATGATGTCCCCACAGTACATTCCCCCACACACAGTATGATGTCCCCACAGTACATTCCCCACACAAGGTATGATGTCCCCATAGTACATTCCTCCACACACAGTATGATGTCCCCACAGTACATTCCCTCCACACACACAGTATGATGTCCTCACAGTACATTCCCCCACACACAGTATGATGTCTCCACAGTACATTCCCCCACACACAGTATGATGTCCCCACTGTACATTCCCCCACACACAGTATGATGTCTCCACAGTACATTCCCTCCACACACAGTATGATGTCCCCACAGTACATTCCCCACACACAGTATGATGTCCCCACAGTACATTCCCCACACACAGTATGATGTCCCCACAGTACATTCCTCCACACACAGTATGATGTCCCCACAGTACATTCCCTCCACACAGTATGATGTCCCCACAGTACATTCCCCCCACACACAGTATGATGTCCACACAGTACATTCCCCCACACACAGTATGATGTCCTCACAGTACATTCCCCCACACACAGTATTATGTCTCCACAGTACATTCCCCCACACACAGTATGATGTCCCCACAGTACATTCCCCACACATAGTATGATGTCTCCACAGTACATTCCCCCCACACACAGTATGATGTCTCCACAGTACATTCCCCACACACAGTATGATGTCTCCACAGTACATTCCCCACACACAGTATGATGTCTCCACAGTACATTCCCCCACACAGTATGATGTCCCCACAGTACATTCCCCCACACACAGTATGATGTCCTCACAGTACATTCCCCACACACAGTATGATGTCACCACAGTACATTCCCTCCACACACAGCATGATGTCCCCCAGTACATTCCCCCACACACAGTATGATGTCCCCACAGTACATTCCCTCCACACACAGCATGATGTCCCCCAGTACATTCCCCCACACATAGTATGATGTCCCCACAGTACATTCCCCACACATAGTATGATGTCTCCACAGTACATTCCCCACACACAGTATGATGTCCCCACAGTACATTCCCCCACACACAGTATGATGTCCTCACAGTACATTCCCCCCACACACAGTATGATGTCCCCCAGTACATTCCCCCACACACAGTATGATGTCCCCACAGTACATTCCCCACACACAGTATGATGTCTCCACAGTACATTCCCTCCACACACACAGTATGATGTCCCCACAGTACATTCCCCCACACACAGTATGATGTCTCCACAGTACATTCCCCCACACACACAGTATGATGTCTCCACAGTACATGCCCCCACACACAGTATGATGTCCTCACAGTACATTCCCCCACACACAGTATGATGTCTCCACAGTACATTCCCCCCACACACAGTATGATGTCCCCACAGAACATTCCCTCCACACACAGTATGATGTCTCCACAGTACATTCCCCACACACAGTATGATGTCCCCACAGTACATTCCCTCCACACAGTATGATGTCCCCACAGTACAGTCCCCACACACAGTATGATGTCCCCACAGTACATTCCCCACACACAGTATGATGTCCCCACAGTACATTCCCTCCGCACAGTATGGTGTCCCCACAGTACATTCCCCCACACACAGTATGATGTCCCCACAGTACATTCCCCCCACTCACAGTATGATGTCCCCACAGTACATTCCCCACACACAGTATGATGTCCCCACAGTACATTCCCCCACACACAGTATGATGTCCTCACAGTACATTCCCCACACACAGTATGATGTCTTCACAGTACATTCCCCCACACACAGTATGATGTCTCCACAGTATATTCCCCCACACACAGTATGATGTCCTCACAGTACATTCCCCCACACACACAGTATGATGTCCCCACAGTACATTCCCACCACACACAGTATGATGTCCCCACAGTACATTCCCACCACACACAGTATGATGTCCCCACAGTACATTCCCCCACACACAGTATGATGTCCCCACAGTACATTCCCCCACACACAGTATGATGTCCTCACAGTACATTCCCCCCACACACAGTATGATGTCTCCACAGTACATTCCCCCACACACAGTATGATGTCTCCACAGTACATTCCCTCCACACACAGTATGATGTCCTCACAGTACATTCCCTCCACACACAGTATGATGTCCCCACAGTACATTCCCCACACACACAGTATGATGTCCTCACAGTACATTCCCTCCACACACAGTATGAGGTCCTCACAGTACATTCCCCCACACACAGTATGATGTCCCCACAGTACATTCCCCACACACAGTATGATATCTCCACAGTACATTCCCCACACACAGTATGATATCTCCACAGTACATTCCCCCACACACAGTATGATGTCTCCACAGTACATATCCCCACACACAGTATGATGTCCCCACAGTACATACCCTCCACACACAGTATGAGGTCCTCACAGTACATTCCCCCACACACAGTATGATGTCCTCACAGTACATTCCCCCCACACACAGTATGATGTCCCCACAGTACATTCCCCACACACAGTATGATGTCTCCACAGTACATTCCCCCACACACATTATGATGTCCCCACAGTACATTCCCCACACATAGTATGATGTCTCCACAGTACATTCCCCCACACACAGTATGATGTCCCCACAGTTCATTCCCCCACACACAGTATGATATCCTCACAGTACATTCCCCACACACAGTATGATGTCTCCACAGTACATTCCCCCACACACAGTATGATGTCCTCACAGTACATTCCCCACACACAGTATGATGTCTCCACAGTACATTCCCCCACACACAGTATGATGTCCCCACAGTACATTCCCCACACACAGTATGATGTCCCCACAGTACATTCCTCCACACACAGTATGATGTCCCCACAGTACATTCCCCACACACAGTATGATGTCTCCACAGTACATTCCCCACACACAGTATGATGTCCTCACAGTACATTCCCCCCACACACAGTATGATGTCCTCACAGTACATTCCCCGCACGCAGTATGATGTCTCCACAGTACATTCCCCACACACAGTATGATGTCCTCACAGTACATTCCCCCCACACACAGTATGATGTCCTCACAGTACATTCCCCGCACACAGTATGATGTCTCCACAGTATATTCCCCCCACACACACAGTATGATGTCCTCACAGTACATTCCCCCCACACACAGTATGATGTCCTCACAGTACATTCCCCGCACACAGTATGATGTCTCCACAGTACATTCCCCACACACACACAGTATGATGTCCTCATAGTACATTCCCCCCACACACAGTATGATGTCCTCACAGTACATTCCCCGCACACACTATGATGTCTCCACAGTACATTCCCCACACACACACAGTATGATGTCCTCACAGTACATTCCCCCCACACACAGTATGATGTCCTCACAGTACATTCCCCGCACACAGTATGATGTCTCCACAGTACATTCCTCACACACACACAGTATGATGTCCTCACAGTACATTCCCCCCACACACAGTATGATGTCCTCACAGTACATTCCCCGCACACAGTATGATGTCTCCACAGTACATTCCCCACACACAGTATGATGTCCTCACAGTACATTCCCCCCACACACAGTATGATGTCCTCACAGTACATTCCCCGCACACAGTATGATGTCTCCACAGTACATTCCCCACACACAGTATGATGTCCCCACAGTACATTCCCCCCACACACAGTATGATGTCCTCACAGTACATTCCTCCACACACAGTATGATGTCCTCACAGTACATTCCCCCCACACACAGTATGATGTCCTCACAGTACATTCCCCACACACAGTATGATGTACTCACAGTACATTCCTCCACACACAGTATGATGTCCTCACAGTACATTCCCCCCACACAGTATGATGTCTCCACAGTACATTCCCCACACACAGTATGATGTCCTCACAGTACATTGCCCCCACACACAGTATGATGTCCTCACAGTACATTCCCCGCACACAGTATGATGTCCTCACAGTACATTCCCCACACACAGTATGATGTCTCCACAGTACATTCCCCCCACACACAGTATGATGTCCCCACAGTACATTCCCCCACACACAGTATGATGTCCCCACAGTACATTCCTCCACACACAGTATGATGTCTCCACAGTACATTCCTCCACACACAGTATGATGTCCCCACAGTACATTCCCTCCACACACAGTATGATGTCTGCACAGTACATTCCCTCCACACACAGTATGATGTCTGCACAGTACATTCCCCCCACACAGTATGATGTCTTGACAGTACATTCCTCACACACAGTATGATGTCCTCACAGTACATTCCCCCACACACAGTATGATGTCCCCACAGTACATTCCCCCCACACACAGTATGATGTCCTCACAGTACATTCCCTCCACACACAGTATGATGTCCTCACAGTACATTCCTCCACACACAGTATGATGTCCTCACAGTACATTCCCCCCACACAGTATGATGTCTTGACAGTACATTCCTCCACACACAGTATGATGTCCTCACAGTACATTCCCCCCACACAGTATGATGTCTTGACAGTACATTCCTCACACACAGTATGATGTCCTCACAGTACATTCCCCCACACACAGTATGATGTCCCCACAGTACATTCCCCCCACACACAGTATGATGTCCTCACAGTACATTCCCTCCACACACAGTATGATGTCCTCACAGTACATTCCTCCACACACAGTATGTTGTCCCCACAGTACATTCCCTCCACACACAGTATGATGTCCTCACAGTACATTCCCTCCACACACAGTATGATGTCCTCACAGTACATTCCCCCCACACACAGTATGATGTCTCCACAGTACATTCCCCGCACACAGTATGATGTCCTCACAGTACATTCCCCACACACAGTATGATGTCCTCACAGTACATTCCCTCCACACACAGTATGATGTCTCCACAGTACATTCCTCCACACACAGTATGATGTCCCCACAGTACATTCCCCCACACACAGTATGATGTCTCCACAGTACATTCCCCACACACAGTATGATGTCCTCACAGTACATTCCCCCCACACACAGTATGATGTCCCCACAGTACATTCCCCGCACACAGTATGATGTCTCCACAGTACATTCCCCACACACAGTATGATGTCCTCACAGTACATTCCCCCCACACACCGTATGATGTCCCCACAGTACATTCCCCCCACACACAGTATGATGTCCCCACAGTACATTCCCCCCACACACAGTATGATGTCCTCACAGTACATTCCCCGCACACAGTATGATGTCCTCACAGTACATTCCCCGCACACAGTATGATGTCTCCACAGTACATTCCCCACACACAGTATGATGTCCTCACAGTACATTCCCCCCACACACAGTATGATGTCCTCACAGTACATTCCCCGCACACAGTATGATGTCTCCACAGTACATTCCCCACACACAGTATGATGTCCCCACAGTACATTCCCCCCACACACAGTATGATGTCCTCACAGTACATTCCTCCACACACAGTATGATGTCCTCACAGTACATTCCCCGCACGCAGTATGATGTCTCCACAGTACATTCCCCACACACAGTATGATGTCCTCACAGTACATTCCCCCCACACACAGTATGATGTCCTCACAGTACATTCCCCGCACACAGTATGATGTCTCCACAGTACATTCCCCACACACACACAGTATGATGTCCTCACAGTACATTCCCCCCACACATAGTATGATGTCCTCACAGTACATTCCCCGCACACAGTATGATGTCTCCACAGTACATTCCCCACACACACACAGTATGATGTCCTCACAGTACATTCCCCCCACACACAGTATGATGTCCTCACAGTACATTCCCCGCACACAGTATGATGTCTCCACAGTACATTCCTCACACACACACAGTATGATGTCCTCACAGTACATTCCCCCCACACACAGTATGATGTCCTCACAGTACATTCCCCGCACACAGTATGATGTCTCCACAGTACATTCCCCACACACAGTATGATGTCCTCACAGTACATTCCCCCCACACACAGTATGATGTCCTCACAATACATTCCCCGCACACAGTATGATGTCTCCACAGTACATTCCCCACACACAGTATGATGTCTCCACAGTACATTCCCCCCACACACAGTATGATGTCCTCACAGTACATTCCTCCACACACAGTATGATGTCCTCACAGTACATTCCCCCCACACACAGTATGATGTCCTCACAGTACATTCCCCACACACAGTATGATGTCCTCACAGTACATTCCTCCACACACAGTATGATGTCCTCACAGTACATTCCCCCCACACAGTATGATGTCTCCACAGTACATTCCCCACACACAGTATGATGTCCTCACAGTACATTCCCCCCACACACAGTATGATGTCCCCACAGTACATTCCCCCCACACACAGTATGATGTCCCCACAGTACATTCTCCACACACACAGTATGATGTCCTCACAGTACATTCCCCCACACACAGCATGATGTCCTCACAGTACATTCCCCCCACACACAGTATGATGTCCCCACAGTACATTCCCCCCACACACAGTATGATGTCTCCACAGTACATTCTCCACACACACAGTATGATGTCCCCACAGTACATTCCTCCCACACACAGTATGATGTCTCTACAGTACATTCCCCCACACACAGTATGATGTCTCCACAGTACATTCCCCCACACACAGTATGATGTCTCCACAGTACATTCCCCCACACACAGTATGATGTCTCCACAGTACATTCCCCCACACACAGTATGGTGTCTCCACAGTACATTCCCCACACACAGTATGATGTCCCCACAGTACATTCCTCCCACACACAGTATGATGTCTCCACAGTACATTCCCCCACACACAGTATGATGTCTCCACAGTACATTTCCCCACACACAGTATGATGTCCCCACAGTACATTCCCCCACACACAGTATGATGTCTCCACAGTATATTCCTCCACACACAGTATGATGTCTCCACAGTATATTCCTCCACACACAGTATGATGTCCTCACAGTACATTCCCCCACATAGTATGATGTCCCCACAGTACATTCCCCCACACACAGTATGATGTCCCCACAGTACATTCCCTCCACACACAGTATGATGTCCCCACAGTACATTCCCCACACACAGTATGATGTCCTCACAGTACATTCCCTCCACACACAGTATGATGTCCCCACAGTACATTCCCCCACACACAGTATGATGTCCTCACAGTACATTCCTCCACACACAGTATGATGTCCTCACAGTACATTCCCCACACACAGTATGATGTCCCCACAGTACATTCCCTCCACACACAGTATGATGTCCCCACAGTACATTCCCCACACACAGTATGATGTCCTCACAGTACATTCCCTCCACACACAGTATGATGTCCCCACAGTACATTCCCCCACACACAGTATGATGTCCCCACAGTACATTCCCTCCACACACAGTATGATGTCCCCACAGTACATTCCCCACACACAGTATGATGTCCTCACAGTACATTCACCCACACACAGTATGATGTCCTCACAGTACATTCCCCCACACACAGTATGATGTCCCCACAGTACATTCCCCCACACACAGTGTGATGTCTCCACAGTACATTCCCCCCCCACACAGTATGATGTCCTCACAGTACATTCCCCCCACACAGTATGATGTCTCCACAGTACATTCCTCACACACAGTATGATGTCCTCACAGTACATTCCTCCACACACAGTATGATGTCCTCACAGTACATTCCCCCACACACAGTATGATGTCTCCACAGTACATTCCCCCACACACACAGTATGATGTCCTCACAGTACATTCTCCACACACACAGTTTGATGTCCCCACAGTACATTCCCTCCACACACAGTATGATGTCTCCACAGTACATTCCTCCACACACAGTATGATGTCTCCACAGTACATTCCCCCCACACACAGTATGATGTCTCCACAGTACATTCCCCCCACACACAGTATGATGTCCCCACAGTACATTCCCCCACACACAGTATGATGTCTCCACAGTACATTCCCCCCACACACAGTATGATGTCTCCACAGTACATTCCCCCCACACACAGTATGATGTCCCCACAGTACATTCCTCCACACACAGTATGATGTCTCCACAGTACATTCCCCCACACACAGTATGATGTCTCCACAGTACATTCCCCCACACACAGTATGATGTCCTCACAGTACATTCCTCCACACACAGTATGATGTCCTCACAGTACATTCCTCCACACACAGTATGATGTCTCCACAGTACATTCCTCCACACACAGTATGATGTCCTCACAGTACATTCCTCCACACACAGTATGATGTCCTCACAGTACATTCCCCACACACAGTATGATGTCTCCACAGTACATTCCTCCACACACAGTATGATGTCTCCACAGTACATTCCCCCACACACAGTATGATGTCCCCACAGTACATTCCTCCACACACAGTATGATGTCCCCACAGTACATTCCTCCACACACAGTATGATGTCCTCACAGTACATTCCTCCACACACAGTATGATGTCCTCACAGTACATTCCCCAAACACAGTATGATGTCCTCACAGTACATTCCCCACACACAGTATGATGTCTCCACAGTACATTCCCCCACACACAGTATGATGTCTCCACAGTACATTCCCCCACACACAGTATGATGTCCTCACAGTACATTCCTCCACACACAGTATGATGTCCTCACAGTACATTCCCTCACACACAGTATGATGTCCTCACAGTACATTCCTCCACACACAGTATGATGTCTCCACAGTACATTCCTCCACACACAGTATGATGTCCTCACAGTACATTCCCTCCACACACAGTATGATGTCTCCACAGTACATTCCTCCACACACAGTATGATGTCCTCACAGTACATTCCTCCACACACAGTATGATGTCCTCACAGTACATTCCCCACACACAGTATGATGTCCTCACAGTACATTCCCCCACACACAGTATGATGTCCTCACAGTACATTCCTCCACACACAGTATGATGTCTCCACAGTACATTCCCCCACACACAGTATGATGTCCTCACAGTACATTCCTCCACACACAGTATGATGTCCTCACAGTACATTCCCCAAACACAGTATGATGTCCTCACAGTACATTCCCCACACACAGTATGATGTCTCCACAGTACATTCCCCCACACACAGTATGATGTCTCCACAGTACATTCCCCCACACACAGTATGATGTCCTCACAGTACATTCCTCCACACACAGTATGATGTCCTCACAGTACATTCCCTCACACACAGTATGATGTCCTCACAGTACATTCCTCCACACACAGTATGATGTCTCCACAGTACATTCCCCACACACAGTATGATGTCTCCACAGTACATTCCTCCACACACAGTATGATGTCCTCACAGTACATTCCTCCACACACAGTATGATGTCTCCACAGTACATTCCTCCACACACAGTATGATGTCCTCACAGTACATTCCCCACACACAGTATGATGTCTCCACAGTACATTCCCCACACACAGTATGATGTCTCCACAGTACATTCCTCCACACACAGTATGATGTCCTCACAGTACATTCCCTCCACACACAGTATGATGTCCTCACAGTACATTCCTCCACACACAGTATGATGTCCTCACAGTACATTCCCCACACACAGTATGATGTCCTCACAGTACATTCCCCCACACACAGTATGATGTCCTCACAGTACATTCCTCCACACACAGTATGATGTCTCCACAGTACATTCCTCCACACACAGTATGATGTCCTCACAGTACATTCCCCCACACACAGTATGATGTCTCCACAGTACATTCCCCCACACACACAGTATGATGTCCTCACAGTACATTCTCCACACACACAGTTTGATGTCCCCACAGTACATTCCCTCCACACACAGTATGATGTCTCCACAGTACATTCCTCCACACACAGTATGATGTCTCCACAGTACATTCCCCCCACACACAGTATGATGTCTCCACAGTACATTCCCCCCACACACAGTATGATGTCCCCACAGTACATTCCCCCACACACAGTATGATGTCTCCACAGTACATTCCCCCCACACACAGTATGATGTCTCCACAGTACATTCCCCCCACACACAGTATGATGTCCCCACAGTACATTCCTCCACACACAGTATGATGTCTCCACAGTACATTCCCCCACACACAGTATGATGTCTCCACAGTACATTCCCCCACACACAGTATGATGTCCTCACAGTACATTCCTCCACACACAGTATGATGTCCTCACAGTACATTCCCCACACACAGTATGATGTCCTCACAGTACATTCCCCACACACAGTATGATGTCCTCACAGTACATTCCCCACACACAGTATGATGTCTCCACAGTACATTCCTCCACACACAGTATGATGTCTCCACAGTACATTCCCCCACACACAGTATGATGTCCCCACAGTACATTCCTCCACACACAGTATGATGTCCCCACAGTACATTCCTCCACACACAGTATGATGTCCTCACAGTACATTCCTCCACACACAGTATGATGTCCTCACAGTACATTCCCCCACACACAGTATGATGTCCTCACAGTACATTCCCCCACACACAGTATGATGTCCTCACAGTACATTCCCCCCACACACAGTATGATGTCCCCACAGTACATTCCTCACACACAGTATGTTGTCCCCACAGTACATTCCCCCACACACACAGTATGATGTCCCCACAGTACATTCCTCCACACACAGTATGATGTCCTCACAGTACATTCCCTCCACACACAGTATGATGTCCCCACAGTACATTCCCTCCACACACAGTATGATGTCCCCACAGTACATTCCCCCCACACACAGTATGATGTCCCCACAGTACATTCCCCACACACAGTATGATGTCCTCACAGTACATTCCCTCCACACACAGTATGATGTCCACACAGTACATTCCCTCCACACACAGTATGATGTCCCCACAGTACATTCCCCACACACAGTATGATGTCCTCACAGTAAGTTCCCCACACACAGTATGATGTCCCCACAGTACATTCCCCCCACACACAGTATGATGTCCCCACAGTACATTCCTCCACACACAGTATGATGTCCTCACAGTACATTCCTCCACACACAGTATGATGTCCTCACAGTACATTCCTCCACACACAGTATGATGTCCCCACAGTACATTCCCCCCACACACAGTATGATGTCCTCACAGTACATTCCCCCCACACACAGTATGATGTCCTCACAGTACATTCCCCCACACACAGTATGATGTCCTCACAGTACATTCCCACACACAGTATGATGTCCTCACAGTACATTCCCACACACAGTATGATGTCTCCACAGTACATTCCTCCACACACAGTATGATGTCCTCACAGTACATTCCCACACACAGTATGATGTCCCCACAGTACATTCCCTCCACACACAGTATGATGTCACCACAGTACATTCCCTCCACACACAGTATGATGTCTCCACAGTACATTCCCTCCACACACAGTATGATGTCCCCACAGTACATTCCCTCCACACACAGTATGATGTCCCCACAGTACATTCCCTCCACACACAGTATGATGTCCCCACAGTACATTCCCTCCACACACAGTATGATGTCCCCATAGTACATTCCCTCCACACACAGTATGATGTCCCCACAGTACATTCCCTCCACACACAGTATGATGTCTCCACAGTACATTCCTCCACACACAGTATGATGTCCCCACAGTACATTCCCTCCACACACAGTATGATGTCCCCACAGTACATTCCCTCCACACACAGTATGATGTCCCCACAGTACATTCCCTCCACACACAGTATGATGTCCCCACAGTACATTCCCTCCACACACAGTATGATGTCCCCACAGTACATTCCCTCCACACACAGTATGATGTCTCCACAGTACATTCCTCCAC